>NW_020947122.1:3112836-3236895 GCF_900497805.2 Vombatus ursinus
TTCTCTATTGAGGAGAGATGAGAAGGTTTGGAATAGAAATAGTAGAATAGTAGAAAATGAGATGGTGAATTGAGTAGTCAGGAATAGAATGTTTGCCTTCTCTATTGAGGGCCCAGTTGAGTTTACATAAATTTGTAGCAGGTTTAGCTTGTTTGTATGACTTCTTTCTGCCTCATTCATTAGCAAATGAATAAGAGCAAAGGAGGCAGATGATAGGAGTAATCCAGGGCTGGGGTTTGGTAAGGCATAATTTGTGATGAGATAAGGGAGCTGGGGATTCTAGGACAAGGAAAATAGAGTTAAGTTGCTTCACCAAGGAATGCAGATAATTAAGGGAGGGAAGTGTAACCCAGGTAGGGGTGATAACTTGGTAAAGAACTGAGGGGTATGAAGGAAATGGAGGTCAGAATGAGACCAAAACACAGGGTTAGGGATTGTACAACATAAGGAAATATGGAATCATAAGAAATTATGATAAAAGGATTTCAGAGTTCTCAAACAAGGAAGTGTCTAAAGCAACAAGTATCTATTAAGCACCAACTATAAGCTGTGCTAGGCACTGGGGATACAAGTATAAAGAATGAAACAATCCCTGTCCTCAAGGGGCTTACATTCCAATGAATACAATCTGGAAAATAAATCAGCAGAGGTATTTGAGGGAGATTCTTGAAGCTCTGCTTCAAGATAGATGGATTGTTTCGGATTGAATCCTGAGGAGTAATCGTGACAACTTTCATGGTCAGATGCTGGAGAGCATCTGGAGAGCCTCAGCTCTGTATAGAGAATCAACTCTGTCACCTTACAATCCAACATTATGTTTGGATTATCAATGTTGGCCCGTGTGTGTGTGTGTGTGTGTGTGTGTGTGTGGGTGTGTGTGGTGTGTGTGTGTTTCATTTATAATGCACTTTATCTGTCTTATTTTAATATCAGTGATAATATAATTATTTAATTAAGGATTCCTCATTTAGCCAGCATCATTATTATTATGGGGGAATGTAGAAGCTGATCTATTAAGATTGCATCTGAAGTAGGAAAGAAAATAGCATAGGTCATTTAAGGATGCTTATTTTTATTTGCAGATAAGGTGATTTTGAAGGTCCATACAAAGGTAATTTATCTGGGTCAGAAGCATGTTGTCATGTCACCATACCATGAATGCAATAAATCAACGAAGGCATTCTTGAAGTTCAGCTTCAAAATAAATGGATGTCGAGGATTGCATTGTGAGAGGTAACTGGAGCAACTGGACATAATAGAATCTTTATCTTTCAACAGTCAAGATGCTTAACATTCTAAAGAGCCTCGGCTCTGTATCTTACTTCATGTATCATCAAGTCTAGTCCCTTTCAGCCCAACAATGTAGGCCCTCGTTTTTATGTGTTTGTGTGTGTATTTGTTGGTAATATGTTCATGAATATGAGTGGTTGATACACAATCTGCAAAATAAATCAACATAGCTTCTTGAGGGAATTTCTTGCTGTTCAGACTTAAAGTAAAGGGATATTTGCAAAGCATTATATTCTGAAAGTAATTCTGGAAACGGACATAACATAATCTTGGATGGACCTTTACAGTCAGACGCTTCACATTCTAATGGACCTCTGCTCTGTATATAGGAGATCTGGATCTGTACTGTCTAACCAACAATGTTGAGGTGGCAGTGATGTTTTCTGTGGGGGAGGGGGGTGTCTATTTGTGTGGATATTTAATGTATGAATCCCAACCACCATACTAAATAAAAAATGTAGTTCTTTGAGGGAAGTTCTCCATGTCCAGAACCAGAAAATGGAATACTTGGGATTAAATCCTGAGTGAACTCGGGCAATTAGACATGGCTGGCCTGAGTACTTTGCTTAAAATTGAGGTTCTGGAAGGACACTGGCCAATCTTAGAGGAAGAGGCTGCAGGGGCAGCAGATATTGCTAGTGTGAGAGAAATCAAGGGACTGAAGTGAATTTCCAGGGTGTCAGGAGTAGTCTAGAGTAAAGAGATATTGACTATTTTGATTGATAGAGTTTTTATTAATAGCATTCATTTAAAAAAAATTGAGTTCCAAATTCTCTCTCTCTTTCTTGCCTCTCCTCCATCCATGGAGAAGGCAAGCAATATGATAGGTACCCACACAAAACATCGCCGTATTAGCCATTGAACTATAGAGTTTAAATACAACCTAGCTTGGGCTTATTCTAGGATGTTTGTTGCTAAACTTGTTCTCAAAGCATTTCCAACGACCAGAGCTCGTTAGGCCCAAGTGACCTAGATAATCCATGTCAGCACTCAGTGTGCTGATGATGGACTGGCCAGCATGACTTTAATGTTGGACAGGCAGACACATGAAGGATCCAAGGCCTCTCCACCAACACAAGTTGCAGCTAATCAGTGATGTAGTAGGCAAATACCTGTTCCTGATGCCAAAATATGTTATTCACCGACCTGATCAGAGTCATCACATAGCCTAGTATTAAACATAAGAGACCAGGTATCCATGACTACAAATCTAGACAATTTCACTAACGTATGCTCCCTCCCTCATTATGCTGCTAAGTGGGGACAACAATGATCATGCCACTATGATACATAGGAAGGGGGAGTTGGTATAGAAGCAGCTAGGTGGCACTGCAGTGGATCGAGCACTGGCTCCCCCCAGAGCCCGGGACACTTGAGTTTAAAGTAAAGCTTCAGATAACTTACCACCTGTGTGACCCTGGGCAAGTCACTTAACCTCTGTTTACCTCAGTTTCCTCATATGTAAAATGGAGATGATAATAGCACCTACCTCTCAAGGTTATGACAATCCAATGAGATAAAAATGCATGGCCCACCAAGGACGTGAGAAGCACTATGCATAGAGGCCCTTGAACCCAGTGGGAATATATTTTAAAATCAGTATTATTACCATTTTTGGTTAAAAGGTCAGATCATATTTTTGGTAAAACGTAAGATGACCATTTTTGGTCAAAATGACTGTCCCGGGTAATGATCATGTCACAATGTAGCAGCATTGTTGGGCAAGCTGGCATGTCACCCTCTGGGAGGTATATATAGAGGCCCTTGAGCCCAGTGGGAACATAATCCCAGAAGTGAGGGGCACTGTAACACCTCCTTCACTAGAAAAGGGAGTGATGCCCTAGAAACTCTGTGCTGAAGGAAATGGCAATGTCCTCAAGGGTTCCTTAGAGCACAGGTTTTAAGTTCATACATACCCTTTAGGGTGAAATGCTCTTGTATTGTAAAGTGACTCCTTAAACCTTGGTAGCCTTATTCGAGCTTGTCTGCAGGACAGGGCCTTTACTCTTCTCAGAAAACTACTAGCACCTTCTTCTGACCCAGAAGCTGAGGGGAAATGTCCATGGCTTTTGTTGGCCCCTTCATGTATCCTTCACATCCAGAGGGACAAAAAATAAATGAAGTTCAACTGTGGCAGTATGGATAGCGCTAGCACTCCTGAACTCACTGAGTTCAGAAAACTGACAAGCGTAGTTTTCCAGAAAGTCATGAGTAGCCTCAAGTATTTGGATCTACTAGATAGCAAGAAGAAGCAAAACGTGTGTGTGTTCGATGTGACGGCAGTAAATCTTTGCCAAGCCAGTTTCCTTTCCAGAATTGTCGGGGCACAGGACTGTGCCTGAAAATGAGGTTCAAAAAAGAAATTCAGCATTCTTCAGGACGTCAAGATAATACATTGTAATGCTCATCATCCTACAGTACAAATATGATGAAATAAAGGAAATAAAGCAGATCCCTTGTGTCTTCTTTTAATATCAATAATGCAATTATTTAAAAATTACTATTTCAGAAAGAATTCTTATTTAATATGCCTTACAAATTTTATTGTGGCAGTGTTAGAAGCTATGTCCAAAATGAGGAGTTTCACAGGTCTCATCATTTAAACGTAATTATGTTTTTTTGTGTGTTTTTGTTTTTTGTTTGTTTTTACAAATGAGGAAATGGGGGCCCAGGGAGGTAACAGTGATTTGAAGGGCCCACACGGGTAATTTACCTGTGTCAGAAGCAGACTGTCTTGTTACATACAAATAATAGCATCTAAGAAACAAATCAGCTCTTTGAGGGACATTCTTAAAGTCTAGCCTCAAAATAAAGGGACACTTGGGATTAAATCCTGAGAGGTAACCATGGCAACTAGAGGACACAACAGACTCTTTACCTTTCCACAGTCAAGATCCAGGACATTCTAGAAACCTCACTCAGACTTACTATAATAACATTTAGCAACTTCTGACCCCAAAATATTTTTATCAAATGTTTATCAAATGATATTATATGATGTTTATCAAATGATATCATATGATGAAATCGTTTATATATGTGTATGGGGTATGTGTGATTTGATATAATACTTAACATAAACTGTTCTATATTTATCATCAAAATATAGCTTAACAATTATATTCCTATATATACAAATACAGTAACTATGTTCATATATTTAAACTATTATATAGTTTATATATTTTATTTTTATATAGAGAGAGCCAGCATTATTATGCAGAATCACTAGAAGCAGACCCATAAGATTACATCCAAAGTGCGAAGGAATCGAACAGACCATTTAAATGTGCATGTTCTCTTTTGTTTTTTCACAAATGAGGAACAAATGAGGAAAAAATGGAGGCCTAGACAGGTAAAGGGATTTGAAAGTAACACAAAAGTAATTTACCTGTGTCAGAAGCATGTTGTGTACCATACCACTAATACAACCTAAAAAACAAATCAAAAATGTTTGAGGAAAATTCTTGAAGTCAGGCCTCAAAATAAAGGGACATTTGGGATTAAATCCTGAGAGGTAACTGACAACTATATAACAGAATGACTTTTGCCTTTCAACAGTCATGATACCGGACATTCTGGAGAGCCTCGGCTCTATCTTACTACATATAGGATAACATTTAGTAGCTTTCAGCCCTCAAATTTTAGGTTATCAATGATGGCCCTGCATTCATGTGTGTGTATGTTTTATATGTGTGGGTCAGGTTTCTTGGTATATACACTTTATCTGGCTTATTTAAGTACCAATAATAATTCAAATAGTAAAGAAATTGTTTATTTAACTAAGAATTTCCCTATTTAGCCAGATTATTATTATAGAGAAATGATAGAATCTGAGCCAATGATATTTGCATCCAAAGTGGGTGGAATGTCAGAGATCAGAGAAACATCAAATACACACACACACACACACACACACATGGACACACACATGTGTGCACATATACATACGCACACATATACATATGTGTACATGCATACACACATATACACACATGTTTGCAAATCAAGAAATGAGTTCTGAGGAAGGTTAAAATAAGTTGTGTTGACACACAGGTCAAATGTAATTTTTACCAGTGTCAAGAATGTGTTTGTCATGTTACCATACCACTAATCTGAAAAATAAACCAACAAAGATTTTTGGGGGAGACTCTTGAATTCCAGCTTCAAAATGAAGGGATATATTTGAGATTAAATCCTGAGAGGCAATGGTGGCAAGTGGATATAACACAGTCTTTACCTTTCATGGGTCAGGTGCCGGCCATTCTAACAAGCATGAGCTTTGTAATCTCAGGATCACATCTAGTTGCCTTCCAACCAAAATTGTTGAGTGTTATCAATTTTGGCCCTGATGTGCATATTTTGTGGTATTGATACACGTTATCTGTCTTTTTAAAATATCAGTAATAATACAATGATTTAATTAAGAATCACTTAATTAAGAAGTCCTTATTTAACTAGCATTGTTGTTATGGAGCAATGCTAGAAGTCAAGCCAATAATTATATTATATCCAATGCGGGAAAGAATCTTAAAGATCATTTAAATACGCTTTATGGTTTTTTTTTAACAAATGAGAAATGAGGGCCTGGGGAAATAAAGTCATTTTGAAGGTCATACACAGGTAACTTACTGTAGATCAGAGGAATGTTATGTTACCACACTTATGTAAGCATATACAGCAAAAATATAATGTGAAAACCAGATATATACAAAGTAATGCAAGATAGTTTGGGAAGAATGGCACTAGCAATTGAGATGTGGAGGAAGAACAGGAAAGGCTTCAAAGAAACAGATTGCAAAAAATTCCTTGAATTGGATATGAATCCTCCTGTATAGATATGGTAGTGGCACTCCTTTGCTTGAAGATCTTTATTCCCTACTGTCTTTAGAGCAAAGTTCAGATCCCCTTGCCTGGCATTTTCGGCCCTTCATAATCAGGCAGTACCTTACCTTTTCCTCTTTTTTTCTCATTTACTCTTTTACATGCATGCCACACTCCAGCTAAATTGTACTGCCATCTCTTGCCCCAGATGTAACCTGTGCACTTTCCATCTCTGTGTCTTTACTTATTCCTAGAATGATCCTGAACTATGCCCAGCATCTCCTTTTTTCTTCTATTTTTTTAATTATGTTCCTAATCATCCCTTACAATCAATTCAAATGTAAACTCCTTAGTGAAGTCTTTTTTGATGTCCCTAGATTGTAACAAGAAGTTCTGATACTGTTCATAATATTTTGTTTTATTAGGAGGAAGGATATCATGGATGAGATACTGAGAAGGAATGCAAGCACTCAAGGATCACTAGTCAGGCATTTTGTTACTCAGACATGTAAACATAAAGCTTCCCAGCCCTTCAGTCCCGTGAGTAATCACAGGCATCGGTAAAAGTGTATGGTGGGATGTGTACCCAGTTAATTGTACACAACTCTGTGTCTCTGTCCTTATATCCGATTGCTCTTGCTGCACAGATTCACAGGGACCAGGAGGGGGACCTTAGGCGTAGTCAGTCAGTCAGTGGCTAGACTGCCTCACCCCCCTCTCCCTATCAACCACAAGGGTGTTGTGATTGAAAAAGGTTGCTCAACTGGTTATTATTAAGAGAACATTACTTTCATTTGCTGTTGTTTTGTAGTTCAGTTGTTTTTTTGTTGTGTTCTACTCTTTCTGACTCCATTTGGAGTTTTCTTGGCAAAGATACTGGAGTGGGTTGCTATTTCCTTCTCCATGAATTATATCTATCTGCCCCGTTAAATATTATGAATCTAAGGGATATAATTTTAAGGTTCAAGATAAAATCCTGATCACTATTTCCTAATGGGAAAAGGAGGACCTCAGGTTTTATATCTAAGGCTTGACTTACTTCATATCACATGCTAGGCAATATGGAATGAAGGAGCTCTCCCATTGGTAACAAGGCAAATCACCTTAATGGAGAGAGTCTCAGATCTCACACTAAAGGAAATTTCCCTAATGTCTCTAGCATAGCGAACTGAGAATAAGGACATGATCGTATTTCTATATTTCAAATTTTTCCCAGAAGCTTTGTCTCCCTTCGGCAACCTGAAGAGAGGTTAGCATTGCCCATTTTCTTACTTGAAGCTGGAAGCCTGAAGAGCCCAAAGTGATCAAAAGCCTCACCCGGTGGCAAGACATTAATAAGGAGGAGAGAGTCCCATACCATTTGACTTGATAAACCAGCTGCTGGGTACATAGAAACTTCATGGTATGTAGGTGAGTCAGTAAGTGATCCACCTTTTAGAAGCTAGGGTGTAGCAGTAGGCCAATCTTCACACATACTTCTCTAGAGCACTTGTCATATATTATAATTATTTGGCACTTCAATCTGTTGATCAAGTATTAAAAAACTATGTAGGTGTTGGTATACAATGACAAAAATGAAAGCGTCCCTGCCTTCAAGGAGGTTACATTCTGTCATGTATGTGTGTGTGTGTGTATATATATATATGTATGTATATGTATATATGTGTATATATATGTACATATGTGTTATGTGTACATATATAAGTAAACACGGAATATATGCAAAATAAATTCAGAGTATTTAGGGAAGGAAAGGCACTAACAGCCGAGAGGATCAAGAAGAATGATGTAGAAGATGGTACTTGAGCAAAATTTTGAAGAAAACCAGGGATTCCAAAAGGCAGAGGTTAGAAGGGAGAACATGGCAGGCACAGCCTGAGCTCAGGCACAAAAGTTGGGAAAGGGAGTGTCATGTGAGGAATGAATGAGAAATAGCAAAAAGTCCACTTTGTCTGTACAACAGAGCTCAAGAAGCAGGAGTGATCTACAATAGCTTGGTGGCAGGTTGTGAAAGGCTTTAAATTCCAAACAGAGTTTTTATTTGATCCTAAAGACAACAGAGAGCCTTTGTAGTTTTATCGAGTAGGGCAATGACATGGTCAGACTTGTGCTTAAGGAAAATTATTTGTCAGCTATGTGAAAGGTGCATCAAGAAAAGGAAAGACTTGAGGCAGAGGGACCAATTAGAACACTGTTACAGTGGTCTAGATGAGAAGGCCTGACCTGAGGTAGTGGCCATTTATGAAAGAAAAGGGGTCAGATCCAGGAAAGATCATAAAGGTAGGTAGCATCAATAAGACTTGGTGACTGAATGGATTGATGGGATGGCAGAGAGTGAGAATTTACAATTATATGCTGAAGTTGCAAACCTGGGAGACTAGAAGGAAGGATGGTGGTACCTTTGACAGAAATTGGGAAGTTTGGAAGAGGAGTAGAGTTAGGTGGAAAAATAGTGAGTTCTGTTTTAGAAATGTTGAGTTTGAGATGTCTCCAGAATATGCACTTTGAAATGTCCAATAAGCAGTTGGTGATATAGGACTGGAGTTCAAGAGAGACTAGCACTGAATTTATGGATCTGGAAGTCATCTTCATTGGGATGATAATTAAATCCATGGGAGGAGATGAAGTCAGCAAGTGAGAACATACAGAGAAAAGAGAAAAGGACCCCAGACAGAGCTTTGGGGTACACATAAACTTAGGGATTGTAACATTGATGAGGAAGCAGCAAAGGAAACTGAGGAATTAGACAGGTAGGAGGATAGCCAGAGAAAAACAATATCACAAAATTAAATAAAAATTTGGAAGCAGGAGAAGCCAGTGTCTCAGGAGAGCAGGTGGTCAACAATGTCACTTGCTGCACACAAGTTTTAAAAAGAAAAAAAGAATGACACTAGAGAAAAGATCATCCGATTAGGCAATTAAGGGAGCATTGACAACTTTGGAGAAATTATTTCCATTTGAGTAATGACCAGACTGAAGTGTTTCCTCTCATCAAGCCTGTGAGATAGCTAATATAAATGTCAGTATTCCCATTTTATAGATTAGGAAACTAAGGCCTGGACAAGTTAAGTGTCCCTGTCAGCTCTAAATCTTGTTAATCCTGTCATTTATCCAAGGTCACGGAGACAGTAAGTATCTGTGCTGGGACTGAATCCAGGAATCCTGATTCCACAAAAAACAGAGGAAGTAGTAGGGAGACCATGTATGGATACAAACACCAAGTCTTAGGTCCCATAGAGACAGGGTTATAATTTAGGAGGGAGATAACAACCAATATACAGATAATACAAAGTAGGTCACGATAAGGGCATTAAACAAAGTAGGAGGTGTTATTCAGGGCCCTGTTTCAGTTCTGTTACTGGGACAGTCACCTCTCTGAGGGCAGAGAAGATGTATTATTTTATTTGAATATCTATATGTCAGCACCTGGTTCAGTAGTGGCACAGTGTATAGAGCACTGCACTTAGGGTCAAGAAGACATGAGTTCAACTTTTACCTCAGACACTAACTAGCTATGTGACTCTAGAAGAGTTATTTAACCTCTGCCTACCTTAGTCTCCTCATCTGTAAAATGGGGATAATAGCATTGTAAGGATCAAATGAGTTAATACTTGTAAAGTGCTATATAAATATGATTTATAGTAGTAGGTTCTTAATAAATATTTATTAAATTAATGAATATTGAATTTTAAAAACCTAAAAGAGAATTTAAGTAATCTCATTTTTCACTCTCTTACCTTCTGGTTAGATCCCTTCCTCCAAACACTTAAAGTGCTACTTTGTACCTATCTTATGGATTTACCACACTTCACATTATAGCTTTTTGAGTAAATGTTTTATCTTCCCTACGAGATACTTTATTTACCATTGTATCCCTTTGGAGCTTCACACAGGGCCAAGTACAAATCATGCACTGAAATTAGAATTCCAGATAGGTAAAATATAAAAAAAAAGATAGAAACTCAGCTGTGTGACATAAAGGATCACTTCCCCTTATTCTATTCTTATTGGAAATAAAGTTGCCCCTTCTAGTCTATCTATTGATCCATGACAAACAGTGCCTTGATCTGGTAGTGAACCTAGTAAAAGTTACAAATAGTATTCATATTTTTTAAAATTATCTTTTATTTGTACATCACCTTAATTTTCAAGCCTTTCTGTCTTCCTCACTTACCAAAAGGTAGGGGTTACATTCCTTGTAACAAAGAATTTTAAAAAGAGTTAAAAGAATTAAAAAAGTAATTCAGTGTAATTCTGGTTTCAAGCCTGAGGTATTTTGTATGCTGCTACTTAGGCATGACTCTACAGCAGATTGGTAGAGAGAATGATAATTCATTATGTCTATGTAGGAGCAGAGTTGACCCAAGAATAAGGGTGGGGCATTTTACAGAACTTCACAGAACAAATCCCCTTAATAAAAGGATTTGCTCTGTAAAACTAGGACTCAGTCAAAAGGCTGCACTTGAGGACCTAGGGGCCTTGAGGCTGCAGGTTCCCCACCTCTGCCGTAGAACTTTGGAGTAGTGAGACATTCTTCATTCCTGCTGAGAGAAAGTGAGTGTGTGAGAGAGAGAGAGAGAGAGAGAGACAGAGAGAGAGAGAGAGAGAGAGAGAGAGAGAGAGAAAGGAGAGGAGAGAAGAGAAGAAATACATGGTTCCAGATTCTTTTCTGGGAGAGACCCATGAAGAGAGAGAGAGAGAAAAAAAAAGAGTACAAAAGTGGTAGACTTTGCTGTTCATACAGGCATAGAACAAATCATTCTCTCTCACCAGTTTGTGGAGTTATGACTAAGCAGCAACATAACAAATGCCTCAGGCTTGAAAGTAGGATTAGATCAGCAAAACTAACTAACATATTAACTGGGAATGACAGTATATTCTGTGTTCTACACTTTTGTAATAAAAAAGAGAGAGGTGTATTTTCCTATGTTTTCTTCAGGGCGAAACTTCATCAACATGTCATTATTTCATTTTTTTATTCTTTCCATTTACATTGTCTTAGTGTGACTTATGGCACAATAATATTTCATATGTATCACAGTTTATTCAGCCATTCCATAATTGATGGGCATTTACTTTGTTTTCAGATCTTGGCTTCTGCAAGAAGCAACACCACAAATATTTTGGTGTAGCCTTTCTTTCTGTCTTTGACACTTGCAATCAATCAAAAAGCATTTGTTAAGTGCCTGTTACTTGTCAGGCACTGCACTATATATCGAAAATACAATTACAAGAAGAAAGTCCCTGCCCTAGAGAAACTTACATTCTAATGGATGAAGAAAACACATAAAAGAGAACTGAAGGCGTAGGAGATTGGGAGGAAGGTGATGAAAGTCCCTGGGCCAGGAGCATGGTAGAAAAAGTCCTGTGGCGATGAATCAGCAGTATTTCCTGTAGAGGCATGAAGCCATTGGGGGTATATACTTAGTAGTATGATCTCTGGACCTGTCTGGAGCTGAACTTGAGTCAGGCCAAACCCCTGGTGGTTTAGGTTTGATATTGGAATGAAAGAGAGACTTAGCTATAGCCAAGAGGAGGATATTTAAAATGATAAGTATTTGCTCAGTTGATTCAACTGAGCAAATCTACTTTGCATGAGTTACCCATCATGATCCATCAGCCAAATGTCAGCATGCCTGGGAGCTCTTCCTGGATGCTTTGTACTCTGGAGATGAAGCAACACCAGCTGTCTGAGCCTCTAGTCCCTCAGAACCAACCAAGTTTCCAGGAATGTCCCAGTACCTTTAATGAAAAACTAGCCTGACTTATAAGGGAAGAGGAATTAGGATACTGCTCCTACCACAAGGTCAGAGAGTATAACCTTTTTAGTTACTTTAGCATAATTCCAGATTGCTTTCCAAAATGGTAGAATCTACAACTCAATCAATTAGTGTCCACATTTGTCATGCACTTATATAAAGATTTTTCATCACCGTCAATAACTGTTAATGACTCTAGTTTATTTACTAATGGCATTATTTTATCTTTTTGTTTATATACAAAGTGTATTTTGTTCAGTTTTTCAAGGTGCAATGCAATAATACTGTAACTCACATTTATAAAGCGCTCAAAAGATTCAGACTATTTTCCTTATAGTAACCTTGTGACAAGTGGAGCAAGTATTGTTATCTCCATTTTACACTTAGGTTCAGCGAGGTTAAGGGACTCATGGTTCAATGAGGTTAAGGGACTCACCAGTGGTTACCAGGCTAGGAAATTTCAAAGCCAGGATTAGACATTTAAATTAAGTAAGGCAAAGTAAACATTGCCAAACTATGGTATAATGAATTTGAAAATGCCAAAATAGAGAAGGTACATGATCATTTTTTAAAAGTCACTTTCCTGATCTGTAGTTGGTTTCAAGGTTTATGTTTTTACATTTTTGTGTTCAGTTATTTCTGCAAGCTAGGGAAGGAATAATATCTGCACCACAGATCTGGTGACTCGGCAAGACTTAGAAGGAAGTGGGTTGCCTCAAAGTCTCTTTATTTAAAACAGCAGTGGGAAACTCTTTTTTTTAAAAAACACAACATTTTAAAGGTGGAAAAAATGAGGGCCACATACAAGAAAGAACAATTTAATTTAGTTTTTGGTGAAGGGAAATTTTGAGAATGAAAATGAAATGTGCGTCTCGCCCACTTTTAAAAAACAGAAAGTAAACCTGGCACATAGTAAGTGCTTAATAAATGTGTTGGATTCACTATAAAAAAAAACAAAGTAAAAACCTTTATTCAACAATACAACAAATGGGGGGGGTGGAAATGCCTCCATATTATGGCCAAGTAAGACAGACACATTATGAGGAAGAAGGAAGAGGAAGAGGAAGAGAACCTTGGCAAAGAGAGGCTTCTTTCTCTTCACCAAGAAGAGCTGAGACAGTTGTTCCCTAAGACCTCACAAAAACCACTCCATGGTCAATGACAAAGGGTGAACTGTAATATTAAAATATCCTTAACATATATCCAGGGAAGTGCTAGTAAATATATCACAACCAGTCTTTCAAGGAGAAAAATGTACACAGACACTTTTAAGTTTAATCTTCATTATTAACATTTTCTCTATCACTTTCTTAAATCAACCATCAACAAAACAATAAACCAAGCCTTTATTTGAGTTCACAGATTTCCTAGGTATAAATGCTTACGTTGAAAATTTAACAATCGACTCTCTTAAGGTTAGGGCTGGCTCCACCATGCCACTGTGTATCTATATCTTTTTATTGTTCAGTCACTTTTCAGTTGTGTCTGACTCTTTGTGACTCCATTTGGGGCTTTCTTAGCAAAGATACTAGAGTGGCTTGCTATTTCCTTCTCCAGCTCATTTATCAGATGAGGAAACTGAGGCAAACAGGAAGTGACTTTTCCAGGGTCACAGCACTAGTAAGTGTCTGAGGCTGAATTTGAACTCAGGAAGATAATTCCTCCTAACTCCTGGCCCATCACTCTATCCGCTATGCCACCTAGCTGCCCCATCTATATCTTTATGTTCTCTATATATCAAAGACAGCAAGGTGGCATAGTGGATAAAATGTGACACCTGAAATCAGAAAGACCTGAGTTCATGTCTGCTGTACCCCAATGTGAGAATCAAATGAGATAATATTTGTAAAGTTCTTTGCACATTGCTTAGCACATAGTTGGCGCTATATAAATGCTTATTCCTTTTTCTGTTCACAGCTAAGTCTCTGGGAATCATCCCCAGTCATCTTTATGGAGAAGTAGTTTTTAGCTAAAGCTCGAACCCTGAAGCTCTAAGTGAAAAGAGAGTTGGTAGACTTGGTAAAGTGGTAGGGCCCCTGCTGAGAACTCCAGCCTTAACAGCCAAATGCTCAGTGGAGCAGTAACTAGCTACAGCCAGAAGCCCAGGAGAAAGGCATCTAGCAGCACGCGAAAGCGCAGGGGAACATCACCTACACGCAGGGCCAGCAAGTCGCTCAGACTGCATCAGGTGTGAGTTTCTCCTACTCCTGTGCTCTGGTCACATGTGTTCCTCACGTGTGTGCTCCTCCACGCCAGTTCCCTCAGTGAGGCCACCCTTCCCACTGACGGTGTGTGTTTTTGTTATCCTAATGCACAGGACCTATTAGAAGTAGCCCAGAGGCCCACAGATTGTAGGATCATAGCAGATGGAAGGGCCTTGAATCCAACCTCTTCATTTTACAGATGAAGAAACTGAGGCCCAACAAAGTAGAGCACCTTGCCTCATAGTAATGTCTGGGGCAGGATTTGAACAGAGATCTTCCTCACTTCAAGTCTAGTGTTCAATCCACTGTGACATTTGTGGAGGCTCACCTACATGCGCCTATTACGTATTTATAGGAATATAATATATGAGGTATCCCAAAAGTCTCAGTGCAGTTTTAAGCTTTAATAGCTGCGCTAAGACTTTTGGGATATCTCATACAATGTGCAGTATGATGTGGTTTGCAAATAAAATGCACACATATATAAATATATTTACATATATAAACTCTCTACTGTGCCTGGCACATTGTAGGTGCTTAATAAATGCTTCAATTATAAGGGGATTTCTATGTGGCATTGAATAATAGGAACTACTCAGGGAAGACTGTTTTCTATTAGGCACTCAGGGTTCAATAGAAAAGAGGAGATAAGTGCTGGGAGTAAAATCATAGAAGAACTAGCATAGAGTGACTAGAGCTGTGCTGCATGTGGAGGTGCTCCCTTCACAAGGTCAAATAGTAAAACCTTTTTACTTATTATCTTAGCATCATTCTAAATTGCTTTCCAAAATGGTTGAACTAATTTACAGCTCATCCAATTAGTATCTGTTGGTGACATTGTCTTCTAAAGAGATTTTTCATCAGCATCAATAACTTCCTTCCATTTCCCAGAACAATCCCAATCCCTTAGCAATCCTAAACTGCTACCACCTAGGGTCCTATGGCCTTCGTGCCCCAGAGCTGTCTCCCAAACCTCCACCATGCTTCCTGGTGCAGATACTATTCCTTTCCTAGCTTGCAGAAATAACTGAACATAAAAATGTAAAAACATAAACCTTGAAACCAACCACAGATCAGGAAAGTGACTTTTTAAAAAATTATCATGTACCTTCTTTATTTTGGCATTTTCAAATTCATTATACCATAGTTTGGCAATCTTTACTTTGCCTTACTTAATTTAAATGTCTAATCCTGGCTTTGAAATTTCCTAGCCTGGTGACCACTGGTGAGTCCCTTAACCTCGTTGAACTTAAGTGTAAAATGGAGTAAGTGTAAAATGGAGATAACAATACTTGCTCTACCTATGTCACAAGGTTATTATGAGGAAAATAGTCTGAATCCTTTGAGCTCTTTATCAGTGAGTGTCAAATGTTGACTTTTAAATTAGGGAAATACGTGATATTAATAGATTTAAAATTTTGAACATCAAACTTTTTAAAAAACACAATAATAACTTACATTTATGTAATGCTTTTGAATTACAAAACACTTTATATACATTATATTCATTACCTTATTTGCTCCCAGTAGCAACTCTGAGAGGAAGGTACCTCAGAGTGTGTGCTTGCTGTGTCTACACATAACTCAACCACTTACTCCTTAGTCTGGTCTTCAGGAGTAACTGGCCAAAAAAAAATTTAAACATCTAGCAACCAACTTGGTGGTGAGGAATCTCTACCAACTTAGAAAGGCTGGTCCTTGATTAAATAGTGTACATCACCAGATGTGTCCTCAAATGTTCTCCACCCTGGTAGGATTTACAACCTATGAGAGACCAAAGTCACCTCCATGCTATACAGAAGGAATTGGAAGGGGCTGTAGTGTCCATCTAATCTACCTCATACCAGAAAGGATGTCCCAATTACAACATGCCAACAAATGGTTCATATGGGCTCAGCTTGAAGACCTCATTGAGGGGGGAAACCACACCATCTCTTAAGGTAGCCCATTCCACTTTTGGACAGCTGTAATTTTTAGATTTTTCCTGTCATCAAAACTAAATTTGTCTTTTGGCAACTTCTGCCCTTTCCTCTTGGCTCTGCCATCTGGACAGAATATGAGGAGCAGCCTAGCTTTAGGGGAGGGTGATGCTAGTGGTCTAAGTATTATTATCCCCATTTTATAGGTAGTCAAACTGAGGCCCAGAAAGGTTCAGTTCCTTGCTCAAAGGAACACAGTTGGTAGAGACTGAACTCAAACCCAGGTTTTCTGACTCCAAGTCCAATTCTCTTTCTGTATCATAATGTCTCTCTAGCTTCATAAAGTATCATATTCAATTTAAACTATAACATACTTTAAATATGTATATAATATTACGTATATATCCCGAGAAAAATTGCTTATAAGTACACATTCCCTTCCCCCCCCAAGTTAATTATTCCTTTTGGAGATAAATATACACGTATAAGCTTTAACACATCTAGTGAATGATGAAAATACTGAGCTCCTCACCTTCTATACTATTCCAAAGATTTAAAGGAATGTGAATGCTTTCAGAAATATTGCTATTTGTTTCCATTTTAAGCATGATGTATAGTTTAAACATCAACCTAAAAGGAAATCATTTGTTTTTCTTTTTCCACCCTGATGAAACTGTTATGTTTCCAAAAGCACAAGTTATGTTTTCTCTTGGCCACCAAGGATTACACACAAAAGATTAGAATCATTCAGTATTCTGTCTCCCAATTTTAGACCTCTATCAAGGTCTGATTATGAGGCTTCCTCTGATGGGCTGTCAGCATGAGCTTTTGTGCAGCCTGTCTTTCATCCTAGGACAGATCCAGGAGGTGTTCACAGCCTACTTGCAATAAATGGGTTACCACTAGTAATACCATGCAGGAAGAATCCTGAATTCTTTGATACTTGGATCACTTACCATAGAGATTCAAGGAGCCTGTTCACAATACACTCAATAGGCCTATTAAATAATAACAGAAGTACTGGAGAGGAAAAAGAACTTTCCCTCACGTTGAAGATTTGCCTAGGAGACACAGGTCCCCAGTGGGCCTCATTAGAAAAAAACAAAAAACAACAATGTAAAACATGCCAGCTGGCAGAAGAAAGAAGAAGGAGGAGTGGAAATAGGAAACCCTCTGCCCAAATGGCGGGACAAATGTGGAAGCCTTACTCTGACCCTTATTCAGAAAAGATTTGAAACCAACAGAGAGCAGTACTGCTTTAAAGGCTAAGAGCTCCAGCCTTTTTCATTTCTAGCTAATCACAAGAACCTATCTGACTAGTTGCTTCTGTTTATCTGTGCTTCACAGTTTTCCAGTCCATTTGTTTATTCAGTGATAATAACATCTAATCACCAAACAATTAGAGCTCTCATTCTTTATCTGATATTGCAATTAAGACTGTCTGATATCTGAAGCTAGTTATCTCAATGGAGGCACAAATTTTATCAGCTGAATTAGATCGATCTCACTGATTGCTTAGAGAGTCTCCATACAGACCTGGCCTGATTCCTGATCTAGTTTGCTATCAATCTCTAAGTCTTATTGTTTCAAGAGTTTGTTTTGTTTACAGAATTTGAGCCCCACTTCTCATTTACAAATTTCAAATCTTACTTTTTTAAGAACCCTAAATAGCCAGATCACTCATTTTTCTCAGCCACTGAAGGGTAGTAGTCAAGCTTAGCTATTAATTGTTTGGCTCATTTAAAATTTAAGAACCAAAAACCCAATTCCAGGATACAGACTTTCTCCAGGGCTAGAGTTTGACATTACATCAAGCAGAAGTCTAGGAGTCAGCCCAATGGAGATAGACAGACCTCTTCTTCCCTTCATTCTAGAACGACAGATTGTTGGTGATCTTTTGAGATTGATCTAAGTAAATAACTTCCTTGTTGTGCTAAATTGTGGCCTTTCATGCCTTGAAGAGAGATGATGTAGCTAGCTTTCAATCTAATTCCTCTATACAAAGCATGAAAAAATAAGATGAAATCTCTCTGACTGTACCCAGAGCTAGGCTGAGTGCCACGTGGTTATAGCTAAATAATCAGGGAAATCCAGATAAAACAGATCTCAGGCATTGTAACCCAAGGTGATAAAAGAATGTATTGTTAACTGTTACTTCCAGTAGATTAATTCCTGGGAGGGCAGTTTTTGGAAATTAATGCCTTGAATAGTGTTTACACATGTTTTGCTGCTGAACTATATAATCTTTTGTAGACATCTCATTTTATTGATAAGACTGTATCATAGAACACTGAGGTGTTCACTAAACAGGGCTTGCCAAAAGGCTGTTGAGAAGGGGAAAAGAGACACACTCTTTCTTTTCTCCCTAGTGATTTGCAATCCTATTTTAATCTTCCATCCACCACAGTTTTCATAAGCCTTAATTTAAGGCAAATCTAACATACCGCCTTGTTAGAAAAATAGTGGAGATTCTGCTCAATATGTAACTCAACCAAGTAGAAAGGGATTCAATGTAATCTCAGTTAAGATTTAGTAATCTCAGTAAAGAATATCCTGCAGACACATTTTGTCTGGCATTTTGTCTCTACTGATCCAGATCTGCAAAGGAAGTAAGTTGCTTCTATGAGGTTTGCAGAGATGGTAATCAGACATTTCCCCCAGAAACCTCCTGATTGCTTGATAAGCAGAAGAGATTGTGTGCACTGATATTTGAGCCAGAAGACGGCAGGAGAGTGTCTGCTATAATTTCTGTATATTACAGTTATGTAGCTACGTTGAAAGGTTTGCAAAAAGAGCATGCCAAGTGGAGCAAGTTGTACTTAAAGGCATCAGATGTCAAAGAAGCCAACGTAGGCATTAAGAGGTTGGTTTCTGTAGTACCTCCCTTTCTCTATAAGCATGTAAGTACTATAGGCAAGTGTATAAGTGCTACAGGAGTCTGACACTAGAATTAGAAAGATGTAAATGAAAGTCCTTTCTCTGAGATAATCTGACCACATGGTCACAGGCAAGTCATTTAACCTCTCAGTGATCCAAGCAATTCCCTAAGTTGCAGGTAAGTTGACAATCTGTGTTAGTGGAATGAGTTTTCATAATGAGAGTTCCCTGTGTTTATGAAATGACAGATTTAGACCAAATAGATTTCTCTTCTTCTTTCTCTCTATCCCTATCTCTCTTTCTTTCTCTCTCCTTATCTCTCCTCTCGTCTCTTCTCTTTCTCTTCTCTTATCTTCTTTCTCTGTCTCTCTTCCTTCTCTTCTCTCTCTCTGTCTCTCTGTCTCTGTCTTTCTCTAAAAATGTGTACATGTATGTGTGCAAGCATAATTGATGTGGCTGGAAATTCCTACTAAGAGATAAAGTGAATTACCCAGTATGTGTGAGAGGCAAGACTTGAACCCAGGCTTTCCTGACTCCAAAACCAGCTCTTTGTTCTTTGTATCACGATGTCCTTCTCCTCTCTAATTCATCCTCCATGTAATTGCCAAAGTGACTTTCATAAAGCGCATGTTTGACCATGTTGCTTCCGTATTGAATGAACTTCAGTGGCTCTCTATTACCTCTAAGATGAAATACATATCCCTCCATTTAGCGTTTAAAGCCAGACACAACCTGACTCCAACTGACCTTTCCAGCCTTCTTAGACATTACTGTCAGCCAAACTGACTTTCTTGTGATGTCTCACATGTAACACTTATCTACATTTTTTTGTACAGGCTGCCCCAGTACCTGAAATTAATTTCCTCATCTTTACCTCTTAGAATCCCTGCTTTCCTTCAAAGCTCACTTCAAGTGTTACCTAATACATGAGGGCTTTCCTGATTCTCCTACTAGGCTAAGTGAACTGGGTAGGTAGAACTGT
The DNA here is from genome assembly GCF_900497805.2 of Vombatus ursinus. Classification (NCBI taxonomy): domain Eukaryota; kingdom Metazoa; phylum Chordata; class Mammalia; order Diprotodontia; family Vombatidae; genus Vombatus; species Vombatus ursinus. The sequence goes on from NW_020947122.1 coordinate 3,132,692, forward strand.
GATTAGATTTCAACGTCTCTTCCTATACGGTAAAGTAGCTCCAAAACTGGCCTTTCCCTTTCTGCTTTTCGCTTTCATATCAGAGATATCATCAGGGAGCAACAGTTTTTTTTCTGAAAGGCTTCAAAGGCAAGGGCTGTTTAATCTTTCTTTGTAGTAAAGGTCATTTTTGCTTCATTTCTTACCTAGCCTAAATCACTGAATGGATGTTGGCCTTGGACAAACTGAGACCTGGGAAAGACCTTAGCTTAAAAAGGCCAAGGTCTCCCACTGCATCCAGGGCCACCTCCAGTTATTCTGATCTGTAGCTTGCCACTGGACCCAGGTGGCTGTGGAGGAGAGAATGAGGCTGGTGACTTTGCACAGCCCTGCCTCATTTAAATCCAATTCACTTGCAAGTCAAGACATTTTTCTGCTATCATTGGTGCTCTTCGAGAACAAAGGACAAACAATAACAACTACTAGTGCCTCCTCATTCCACTATTAGTAGAAATGAATTCTGGAATTAGGAAATAGCCTTAAAGGCTCCTGTTTAACATTTAGTACTCCTCAATGTCTGTTTCAAATCAGACTTCCTATCCATCCTTTTGCCTTGGCCTGGTATAGAATAGCTTTAGCAAGTGTGAGTGGTGGTGTCTTCTGTTCTACCCACTCTTGGTTCTTGTCCAAGGTTTACCTTGTGACATCTCTTATGAAGTTTAGTTTCCTGTCTCCTGAAATACTCAAGTGGTGAGATGATTCCCATTGCTGTTCGCAACTTTCCCATTTTGCAGATAAGGAAAACTAAATCATGAAACATTTAGATGTCTCTGTTGAGAACTGTTCTTTTCCATCAGCTGTTTTGTGAGTTTTATTTTCCTTTTATTTGAATTTTCTGCACTGTGTTCATACAGGTTGAGTTGATGATGACCAGTGAGGTGGTGTTAAATAGTGAGTTTTCTTTATGGAGTCAAAAAGCCGCAGAGATTAGAAACCTCCCAAAGTATACTCAGGTCCTGCATGCCATGGGAGGGCCTTCACAAAAGGACCAACTTTGAAGTTCTATCATTACATATTTCTAGATTTATTAATTTTAGAAGCATTTTATTAATATCTACTATGGGAAAGGTATTGTAGTAAGCACTGGGAGTAGGAACAAAATAAGTCCCTGCCCTCAAGGAGCTTCCATTTTATTGTCAAAATATAACATATACACAGAAAAATACAAAACACATACAAAGTAAATATAATGTTATTTCAGGGAATGGTAACTAAGTGGTGCTGGGGGTGGAGAGTAAGATCATTAAAGGTTTCCTATAGCACCTGAAATAAGACTTGAAGGGAGTTAAGGATTTTAAGAGGCAGAGGCTTGCGTGAGGGGGAGTAACCTGAACTAAACCAGAAAATGTATAATGGAGCCATATTGCTGATAAATGATTTTGTATTTTGCCCTAGATAAAATAGGAAGTCACTGAAGATTTTTGAGCAGAGAAATAGTATGGTGTTTTAGGATTTTCAAAGCATTTAAAATATCACTAAGAAATAGCAGATTCTTTGTCTTTCTGCATAGGATGATGAAGTACTACTAGGCTGCAAAAAGCGCAGGATTTGGCGTCAGAAAATGTAGGTTTGAATTTTAATTATGTCACTTACTAGCTAGCTTAGAGTCACTCAACCTGTCTGCCTCAGCTTGTTCATCTGTATAATTGGGATAATAGGAGTATTTACTTCCCAGAGTTGTTGTGAGGAACAAATGGGGATGGGGGTGGGGAATAAGCATTCAAAGCACTTATTAAGTGCCAAACACTATGCTAAGTGCTGTACAAATATAATCAATATGATGAGATAGTATTTGTAAAGTACTTTAGAATCTTAAAGCTATGTAATCTATATAAAGCTATATAACTTCCCTAAGCCTCAGTTTCCTCATCTGTCAAGTAAGAGTAATAATGCTTCCCAACCTTACTCATAAGGTTGTTGTGAGGATCAGATAAAATAAATGTATTTGGAAAGCCCTATATAAATGAGAATTGTTATTGTTGTCCTTAATTCTTCCCTTTGATAAGGTAATTCATATCTTATTTAGCTCTGGCTTGCTTCCAATATCCCTAGATAGAAGTACTTGTGTGTTGTTGTTGCCCATTTATGATGTGTGCCCAGAGGCTCCCTTCCCTCTCCCCGCCTTCCTTCTTAAAACCAGGTGAAGTCACATTCCACATGCAGTCCCAGTGGTGCATGTTCTGTGGAACAGGGCCCTCACTTTTCCTCTGTGTGTGACATTTGAGAAGGTCACTATTCTTCAGAACTTGGGTGTCTGCCAGAAGGTATTACACCAATTTATATCCATTCAAAAAGATTCTGGATTAATAATAATAAGGACTTTTCACTGTGTTACTTTATGCTTGTTCAAGTATACTGTCACTGGGATATATAGAACTTTGATCCTTCCCTCTTATCTTGCTCTACTCCACCCACACCTTTACAAAAATTCAGGTTTGCACAAGCACCTGCCTACCTGCCCTGGATCTTTTTTCTCTTGGGTAATACTGAGGAACTGGTATAACAAAAAGAAGAGTACAGGGGAAGAGGAAAAATAATAAGCTGTACCAGGCTACACAGCTATCTCAAACTCCAACAAATGCCAACAACCTTCTTTTCTGTCCCCAATAATTCACCTGCATGCTGACACTGTTTTCAGCTAAAAGGGCACTCACTGCATGGATTTGGTGCCCTGGGCTTGTTTGTTTGCCTGTTTCAGATGGCTGGTTGCTTATTTACCAGAGATGTGAACCTGCATTCATCCCTAAGGCAAAAAATATCTGATGTCAGGGAACGGGGTGGAGCATGAGATCTAGAGCTGAACTATATGGACTATTTGTGCCCAACCTGTGGTAGAGCATTCTGAGCTCCTGTTGGTCTGATCAACCACAGTCGTTCACACTGTACACTGACCCCCACATCGTAATGTCATTTTGGTTCTCTTTGAGCAGGAAGGGCAGACAACAGAACTGAAAGGAACCTCAAAGACCATCCAAACTAACCCTCTCTTTTTACAGTGGAGAGAGCCCCTCTATTTAAAAAAAAAAAAAGGTCTAGTCTGCCAATCAGAAAGTATTTATTAAGGCTACCGTGTGCCAAACAATATGCTAAGTGCTGGGGATACAAAGGCAAAAAAAAAAAAAAAGGAAAAAAAGCCCAGTCCCCATCCTCAAAGAGCTCACAATCTAATGGGGGAGTCAACACTCCAATAAATATGTACAAACGAGCTGTAGAAAGAAGAAATTGGAAAGTATCAATAGCAGGAAGGCACTATAATTCAGAAAGACTGGGAAAGATTTCCTGTATAAGGTGGAATTTTAGCTGGGACTTGAAGGAAGCCAGGAAGTCCAGGAGGCAGAGATGAGGAGGGAAAACATCATATATATATATATGGTAGTAGGCAGTGAAAATTCCTGGAGTCAGGAGATGAAGTGTCTTGTCTGAAGATCAGAAAGGAGACTAGTGTCACTGGATCAAATCATACGTATGCAGTAAGAGGAGGCTTATGAGGTTATGAATGGCTTTAAATACCAAACAGGATTTTGTTTTAGTGGCTCTCCAAGGTTATAAACCTAAATGTCAGAGATGGGATTTGAACCCTGGTTGCTCTGATCCTGGAGTCACTGCTTTTTCCACTGTACCTGATGCCTCTCCCAAATGGGTCACTCTGCCAATTCACACACCATTTTAATCTTTATTTAGCTCCAACAAAACATGCAATGTAGATAATGAGTTTTATGTGGAATCGCTATTGCCTTGTGTCTAATCAAAAAAATACAAATTCATTTTAAGGGATTATAAAATTTTAGGTAGGTTTTTTTTATCATTGTGTATTTTTTCAACCCAGCTGATACTAATAATACAACTGCTATCATGTGAACACCTACAATTTTTTTTTTTAATTTAAAAGAGGTCCTTAGGCTTGATTCACTTACTACGTTGCCTGGCACATAGTAGATGCTTAATAAATGTTTACTGACTGACTGACTGACAAGAAGCACTGGTATAGACATAAAAAAACAACCTGAGCTTAACCTGACAGGTACTAGTTAAGAGCCAACATTAAATCAATCATCCAATCACTTTTATTAACAATAATAGCTAGCTAGCATTTATATAGGTCTTTAAGGTCTGCAGGGCACTTTATAATTATTAGCTCATTTGTCCCGATCCTCACAACAATCTTATGAGGTAGGTGCTATTATTACCTGCATTTTACAGATGAGGAAACTGAGACAAAAAGACGTTAAGTGACTTGCCCAGGGACATGCAGGGAATAAATGTCTGAGGCTGGAGTTACACTTAGATTTTCCTTATTGCAGGTCCAGCACTTATCCACTGTCACACTTAGCTGCCCGTTATTAGCACATATAAGTAACATTTATGTAGGACTTTAGAGTGGGGGGAAAAGCATATAATTTCTTAGAGAGAAAAGCAATTTAGGCATAACTGAAGGAATAAAGATAAAAGTTGCCAGCCCCATCCTTCCCTATCCAATCTTAATAAGTAAAACTCCAGGGTAATCAGCAAGGCTCTAGGGTTCGCTGCCAGAGGCATGATGGGAGTTGAAAGAAATTTACTCACCCCAACCCAAATATCATGTGGGCCTGGGGGAGTTAGTGCAGAACAGGAAGCAAGAAAGTTCAAACCAGATAGATCTGGTCTGAGGAGTTCTCAGTATGCTACTTAAGTTATCATTTGTTCTTTTGTCAAAATCTGCAATTTCATTTCTATAGGAAACTCCCTATGAGGAAAAGGCACCTACTTAGGCAAGTATTCAAGACTGTAAGCTGCGGAATAGTTGGTAATCTGTATTTATAGATCTATATATTCCCCCAAAATGTAATGGTCACTCAAAAAAAACCCTATTTTTTGTTGTCATGTTTTTCAGTTGTGTCTGATTCTCCTTGGCAGAGATACTGAAGTGGTTTGTCATTTCCTTCTCCAGCTCATTTTACAGATGAGGAAACTGAGGCAAACAGGATTAAGTGACTTGTCCAGGGTCACACAATTAGCTCGCAAGTGTCTAAGACCACATTTGAACTCATGGAGAGGAGTCTTCCTGACTCCAGGCCTGACGTTCTATCCACTATGCCCCCTAACTCCCCCACGAAAAAAAACCAAAACCCTATTTTTTATGTCTAAAACATAAAAACAGTTTTTATGTCTATAAAAACAAATTTTATGTCTAAAATAATGACTGAGGCTACACAGTACAAAAGGTTACATAAAGTACTGTAAAGGGCAATTACTATGTTTACTCAATATTCTCTCCTGCTTATGTAACTCTCTACCTCTACTCCCACAAATAATTTTAGAAGCAAATGATGCATTTCTCCTGGTGGCTTCTTGGGCTATCAGCAGTCTCAGGAGCCTCCCAGAAATGTTTGAAGGGAAAAGAAAATTATACTCACCAGCTGCCGTCCTCAAAGTACCTACTGTCTCAGCCTGGGACAATTTATGCACATAGTCACTATCTCCTCACCTGCTCCATTATCTCTGTTCCCTCCCTCACATACATTCTTTTTTTTAGCAGCAAACTATCCGTTGTTAACAAAAAAAAAAAAAAAAAAAAAAAAAAAAAAGAAGGTAGAGCCTGTGGATCCAGAAGAAGAGGTAGGTGGCTAGATGAATCACTTGGGTTCCCCCCCCCAACTTAAGTTAATATAGTCTCAGAAGTCCCAGAGTGTAATCACAAGGTCATAATGAGATGATAAATTCTAAAGATGCCTCTGGACCCAGATCCCTTTACGAGGTGCAAAGGCCTCTTTGAGTCAAGGAGGAAATAACAGTGTTTGCTAAGCAAACAAATTAGTCATGAATATATTTTGTCTGTAGGTATTTAAGTACATGTTATCTCCCTCCCTTCCCCCAATAGAAGATAAACTCTTTGAAGTCAGGGACTGTCATTGAGGAGCTTACTTTTAACTAGGACAGATTATGTATATGTACAATATTGCCAGACAGAATCCAGATCAGATATTTTTGCTTTGTTTTCATGCTTTGTCCCAAAAAAAGGTTCAGTTTGGTGAGCTGGGGTAGGAAATAAAACTAAAGACAAAAGATATCAATAAAGTTTATTAAAATATTTGTCAAGACACCTTTTTTATGGCAACAAAATGCTATCTGTGGGCAGCTAGGTGGTGCAGTAGATACAGCACCAGGCCTGAAATCAGGAAGACCTGAGTTCAAACTCAGCCTCAGACATTTACTAGCTGTGTGACCCTAAACAAGTCACTTAACTCTGTTTGCCTCAATTTTGTCATCTGTAAAAAGAGCTGGAGAAGATAATAGCAAGCCCACTCCAGTATGTTTGCCAAGAAAACTCCAAATGGAGTCATGAAGAGTTGGACGTGACTGAAACGACTGAACAGGAACAACAAAATGCTATTTATTTCCCTTTCTTATATAATAGCAGAATCTCAGGATTGGAAGGGACCTCAGAAGTCATCCAGCTCTATGTTTAACTGAATAGGAATTCTATAACACCAGCAAGTGATCATATAACCTTTGTTTGAAGACCTCCAGCGATGGGGAACTCACTGTATCCTGTAGCAGTCCATCCCATTGTTGGACTGCTCTGCCTTTGCTTTACCTTTGCTCACCTACGTCAGGTGCTGCTGTGGATTGAAACCATCTCCAAATGATGAATTTGAAGTGAGCTACCATAAAATAAATGGATGCATAAGACTTGAACGAAGGACCAGTTTATGTCTTTGTACTATCATCAGCCTATCACAATGCCTTCCATGTAGTAGGCACTCAACAAATGCATGATATTGTTATTGTTGTGGTTGATGATGATGGTGATGGTTTTAAGACTATGTTGAAGATATTTCTGAATCAGGTTCATTAGAGACGAGGAAACGGCTTATAGCTATTATATGCAATGATGGGTGGCTCAAGAACTTTATTTTGTCCCTAGGGCAAAATGACAAAGATTCAAAAAGTATGGAGGCACAGAAAAGATGTAAGCAGAAGTATAAGACTGACCCATTTGTATGTGGTTTGGGGATTAGTTTGTGCTGTCACTGTATCAACATAAGCCCTTTGTTCTGGTAAGATCTCTTTAAGGTCCCCCCAGAATATCAACGTCATTTAATGTGCTCATTTTCAACTTTTAACTTTGCTCATATTGTTCCTCCCACTAATAAACCCCCATTTTCCTCTCTGCCTACCAAACTTCTAATGATGCTTCAAAGTCCAGCTTAAATCCTTTGAATCCTCCTGACATTCTAGCCCATAATGATCTCTCCCTTCTCTGAACTCTTATGACCCTCAGCTAGCTCAGTAGATAGAGCACTGGAATAAGGAAATGCTGAGTTCAAATGTGACCCCAAACTCTTGCTATTTTTATAGTCCTGAGCAAATTAGTTCATTTCTACCTGCCTCAGTTTTCTCATCTACAAAATGGGGATGGTGAAAACAGCACCTACCTCCCAGGGTTTTTGTGAGTATAAAATGAGATAACATTTGTAAAGTATGATCGTTGGAAGTTTGAGTTCAAGGGTCAGGAGAAGGTGGACTGCTCCACAAGCTTTTAGTAGGATTATCAAGGCTGCCACCACATGTGTTCTTGAAGAAATAAAATTATCACCAATATGACTGCAGTACTAGAATGTAAGCTTCCCGAGGGCAGGAATTCTTTCATGTTTGTGTGTTCCCATAGCCTTGTACATTAGTAAGCACTTAAAAATTGTTTATTGAATGAAGGAAAAAGTATTTATTAAGCACTTATTATGTGCAAAGCCCCGTGCTAGGTGCTAAGAATACAATAAGAAGTGCAGGACATGCCCTGCCCTTAAGAAGCTCACATTTTTATAGGGAGAGACAACACATGTAGGAGGTTTCAGCTTCAAATCAGATGGAAAGACTCAGCGGTCCTTACGGCGCAGAAACAAAGCAGATGGTACATGCATCTGTCATTTAAAATGATAAAATCATGTCTGTTTCTGATGTCGAAACATTTGAAAGAGCCAAGAACTTTAGTGGTAATAACTTTCTTTTCCAGGTCTTCAGCAGCTGGGGCTGGTAGCAGGGTTTGTAGTCTGCAACGCAGACAACAACTGGCAGACTGGCGAATGCCAGGCTCTTGGGCTTACCTTTCTATTGCTTGTCATTGGTTGGCCTTTGGTGTTGGTGGTGGCAGGGATGTGAGGGCTCCCTCTTCCATGGGGAAGGGGGAGAGAAGTGCATTTTTAATAGGATTAATTATCTTATTTAGCTTAATCAAATCAACTTAACAGGGTTAAAATTACTGGAGATTTTAAGAATTAGACTTTCTTAAAGGCGTCTAGGGAAGGTGATTCTGTAGTACCCTTCAAGTCCCTGTGTATAAGTGAATGACATAGTATGCATTGCTCATATGGTTACAGAAAAGGGAAGCCAGAGGAGATTATGTATGCATACCTTAAAGAGTCATATAAATGTCAGCTCTGGTTATTACTATGAGTATACAGGGGAGGAATGGATGACTGAATGTGAAATGAGGCAGTTGTGTGGAAAGAGAATTGAGCAGACAGGTGGGGCAAGTGGGTGTGAAGGAGAAATGGGTAAATAAATAACAGTATGTGCCATATTACTAGAATTCATAGTGTGGTGGAGTGGACATTGGTTGAGAATCAAGAGATGTAGATTCTAGGGCTGGCTCTGTCACCAACTAGCTGTGTCTTTTGACCAAATCAATTTCCTTCTTTGGACTTCAGTTTACTCACTGTCAAATGAAGTTAGATCAGGAGTTCTTAACCTGCAGTCTTTGAACTTTAAACAAATTTTTGATAATTATTTCAGTATAATTAATTTCCTTTGTAATTCTATATTTTTTTTAATTTTATGCATTTAAAAACATTATTTTAAGAAGGGATCCATCAGCTTCACTAGAGTGCCAAAGAGGTCTACATCACACACACACACACACACACAAAAAGACTCCCTGGAATAGATAATATTAAGTTGCTAAAATTCTAAGTGTCAGTGATTCTGGTTGCCAGAGAAGAATATGAGAAGGTAGGAGAAGATGGATTTAGGGTTAGAAAACCTAGTTTAGAATGGATTACTTCTTTCTTCATTCTGGTTCTAAGAGATCTGTACAGTTTTCATTTATGATTTCTTGAAATATAGTGTCCAGGCTATTTTTAATCATGATTTTTGAGGAATCTAATGCTAATAATAGCACTAACCTCAAAGAGTTTATTGTAAGGATCAAATGAGATAATATTTATAAAGTGCTTAGCACAATAATGATACATATTAGGTACTATATTAATGTTATTACATATATGCACATATATACGCAAGTATAAATGTAAACATATTCAAATATATCATGTATACATACATATATATATATATATAAAAACATAATTTCCTATTCCCCCTTCTCCTTTTTTTCAGTGTATCTAATTTGTTCTTGCCTCCCAATGCAGCTGCTGCCATCAGTCATTGCTGTACTCAGGAAACACTTACCACATCCAATTGAAAGTCTCAATTCCTTCTGACCTTTTTGAAGTCTGCAAGGTCTTCCTTTAGTTAGTGAGCTGGGGAGAGTGGATAGAGACTCTGTCTTCCCCACTCTCCCAAGTTATTCCCTCTCAAAGGCTAGGCAGAAACTGCTCCACCTTCATGTTGACCTGATATTGGTGTTGCTGTTTTATTTAATTTCCCAAGAAGTGACTGATGTTCTTCAACCAATCCCAATACACTTCCTATGTAGCCATCTCATTTCATCCAATGGCTCCAAGCATTTCTGTTCTTCCAAACTGATTAAGGACTTTTCCACACCTACCTTATACTTTTAATTTCTTGATGGCTTTGGTAGAAGGGTCTGGAAGCTGTTCACACCTATTTTATGCCCTTGATTGATTTACAAAATTAATCAGAGGCCTGTCTCACCTGATAAAGTTATCAGCCATATAGCATTTTGGGGGGGGGAGGCAGAAGTGATCGATTGATTCAGGGGAAAAGCCCAAGCCTTCTGTGTCTGATTGGAGCAGTATGGATCCCTACTTCTATACAATATTATTAGAAAGAGGACTCTCTTCTGAGCAAAAAATGAGACATGAAACCCATACTATCCAGAGATGCCCCATTAAAACTGGTGACTGGCATAGTCTTTGCTTTTCAAATTAGCTTCAATAGCTAAACAGCAACAGCTATGGAAATTACAGCTTTCAGGCTGAGTTTCCCTTGCATTTGTTTGCTTCTTTCAAAGATAGTTCTTTTTTCCTCATCATAATTGTTAAATAAGCATTTTCATTAGAAGTCTTAAAATGTGCAGGCTTGAGTCACAACAAAATTCCTATAGAAAACTTATCAGCCTGCATGAAAGTTCTCCCTGTCCCTATCATTGTTATCCTACCCCTTAGTAAGAAAAGAGGGGTATTGTTTGAAGACAACTGGAACTGAATAGATCTGGAACACTATGAAAGATGATGAGATGTAGTGAAAAGCAGGACTGCTCAGTAGAAGGCGAGACAGCAGGAATCTGAATAGCTTTTTTATAAACAAGCACTACCCTACCTTGACCCCAACATCTTTCCCTTCTGTCCCACAGGAATGGGCTTCTCTCTTTTCTGATATTCAGTTGACTTCCACCATACACAGCACCCCACCCCCACCTCCTTCCAGACTTCTCTCCTACAGTTATTCCCAGCTTCTCAAGCATCTTCATTTTCAGACTCTGCTTGATGCTTCTTCCCTTTCTCATTTAAACACGCTCAGGTTTTCCTTATCTTTAGGTGCCTACTTACACCTGGTTCACAATGGGGATTTAATAAATGCTCGTTTATTGGAATCAAGAACAGAAAGCAGATTCCCCTACCCATGCTGGTTACTATCTTCTTTTCTCCCTTTCTCCAGATGGCAGTTTCCACTAATGTCCTTCTTTAATGTTTTGTTGTGGTGAGAAGGTGACCTTAGGTTAGAGATTCTGCCAGGGAGCAAAAGCTCTGGCAGGTCCCATCAAGTTGGAAATACTTTAAATATGGGCTTGGTGAGGGACTATATGTCTTTCTTCTGAGAACTAGCCTAGACAAGTTTGGAGAGACTCATCACCAGATTGGTTACAGGGCAATGAATTGTTTTGTCCACGGTGACTTCCAAAGACCTTCCACTAAATTATTAAGAGATGGCAATCTGCATTGGTTGAGGGAGTACTCACACCAGAGAAACCACAATTCATTAAAGTATTGAAATTATGGATGTCAGATTTTTCTTTGAGCATGTGGTCTACATTTGTTGTCTTGTTCCTAATTTTGCCAATCAATCCTAATTATCCGTTCCTTTTGTTGTTGTTGTTGTTCAGTTGTTTCAATTGTTCCCAACTCATTGTGACCCAATTTGGGGTTGCCTTGGCAGAAATACTGGAGGGGTTTGCCATTTCCTTCTCTAGCTCATTTTACAGATGAGGAAACTGAGGCAAACAGAATTAAGTCACTTGTTCAAGGTCACATAGCTCATCAGTGTGTGAGATCAGATTTGAACTTATGAAGATGAGTCTTCCTGACTGTAGGCCTAGTACTCTATCCACTGCACCATCCAGTTGCCCTTTAAGCCACTGCAATTCTGTCACCAACCTTCTTCCTTTATAAACACCTGGGAGCACCCCCTGACTCTCAGAGGAAGTCCCCCCAAATATAGTTGCCCCAGGTTCAAGGTATTCTGTGGGTCTGCAACATCTAGAATTTTGCTCTCAAGCCCCAGTGATGTGTTTACCACTGGTAACTAGATGACACAATCAATTCAAAGCAAAGGCATTTAATGAAATGACGTGGTAAGAAAAGTAGCAATCAAACATTTCCCTCATGAAGGTAGGACATTGTATCCCACAACACATGACATTAGTGGAAAGAGTACAAACAAAGAATGTGTGTGTACACACATATGTAGTTTATATCTGTATATATGCAAACATGTATATACACATACATATACACACACATATGTGTATATTTATGTGTTATACATATACATATGTGTATATATATATATGTATAAAGTGTCTTTCCTCAAGGAAAGTGGGAGAAGATAATACACACCAAGGAGAGGGTGCAGGAGGCAGATTTGGTGGGGGGAGGTACCCACTCGAGGACATGGTGTCATATTCAGAAGCAGGGTCAGCAGAGATGGTAGGGGAATGAGGAATGGCCCTTTCTCAAAATAGAATCCCCTAGAAGGAACTCACCAATGGGATTAGTGGGTCAGCATTTGCTGGCAAAGGGATATTTCAGGGTGAGGCAGCGCTGAGGTAGATAAAACATGGTAGAGGTCCAGGCAGACATGTGGTAAGCATCAGGCATGTCTAATTACAGCCATAACTAGAATTTTTCCTTCTGGGACAACAATATTTCAGCTAGGGGTGGGGTAGAAAGAAATTAAGAGATGGTGGTCTAGCCCTTGCCTCTCAAGGATTGGGGGAAAGGGGAAGCAGGCATAACAAGGAGAAAGGCATCCTTCAATGGGACCCTGTAGGGTGGTGATTATGCCACATCATGGAGTTCAACTCCTATCTAGATATTCTTCCATAACCAAAAAGCATTAGGGAAGAAAAGAACCTTCATAATTTTTAGTTCCTTCTGTCAAAGCAGATATTTCCCAGGACCTCTTTTCCAGGGGTGAGTACTTTGGCAAAGGTAACCATGTTTATAATATACATACACATATATGCATATGTGTACACACATGAATATATGTATGGGTATATATAGACAGATAGATACAGATATAGACAAATAAACTCCACATTATAGAATCTCACCATGTTATATCTAATTCTCTTTTTTGTTATTCTTTCTGTAAGGAAATAGTTGCTTGTTCATGCTTATAATATTAATAAGACACAATTGTTAAATTATTAAATATTAAATTATTAAAGAAATTAAGAATAAAAACAAAGGTATGTATGGAGTTATTTTCTTTTTTTCACTTTGTAAATATGAGGTATTTTATTAATAATATCTATCCTTCCATTCTGGAAAAAAGAAATGGGCATAAATTACAGCATGAACAATTTGGGTTATTTATAAGAATAGAATAAGATCCTGATTATCAAGTTAAACAGAGTTTGTTGGTTGGTTTTTCCCTTCTTTAGGGTGGGGAAATAATCATCTGTGGTCAAGAACCAAGCAGTGCTTCATAATGATATAGTATAGACAACTAGCCCAGTCATGCAACTTAGGTAATGGGTGTTTATGATTTCAATAAATCATTTTAAATGGGATTCTTTCTTTTTCTTTAATTCTAAAAACAGTATTCTTGACAATTTCTGAATTTGGAGTACACTGTTATTGGTATCTTAAAACCAATATTTTCCTGTCCTATTTCTTATCTTATAATTGTAAATTTCATAGATGTCACTGTAACCATTAAACAGTTCTATATTTCTATATATTTAGTTTCCTATGTGTAACACAGGTCATATCTCATTTTGGAGAATCCCAAAAGACTGCTGAAATTCTTTTGTTCTTTTTGTTGAGTAAGTAGGCCAAACCTAGGTGTTGACAACTTTTATTAGGCGAAGTTACTGTTGTTGCAAGATTTGATCTGTATTTAAAAATAAATGGTCACCACCCTCCTGATTATTGTAACCAAACCAAAGCATAATTGATAAGGAAGAGTAGAATTTTTTTGGCTGGGTCTATAGAACACATGAAATCCAACTGAAAAGTAAAAGATCTGTGTCTTTGAACCAGATATCCAGCTATTTAGATCACACAAGATACCAGGATGGTTTTAATCTTTCCTTCTTTTAAATCCACACATTTTTACTTTTAGTAGGGGGTGGTGGAAGAGGTGAAAGGGGGGAGTGATAAGAGAGGACGAGAAAGACAGAGAAGGGAGAGGAGAGAGTGTGTTATGTATGTAAAACTTCAGTAATAGATTAGACTCCCTTTCTTCTTTCCTCCTACTTGGAAATAAAATTCAATATCAAATATTTTATTTATAAATACATGCTTTCAGTGATTTAGTAAAAATATTTGTTGAGGAACATGATATGATAATGAAGTGATTTGGTTGGCCAAATGCTATCTCTTCATCAGAAAATCTGTGACCACTGGGGCTGTTAAAAAGAAATCAAAAATTGTTCAAAGGCTTAATCTTCAAGCAAATGCATCCTCTGATTAGTCCATATGGAATAGGTCCATAGTACTTGGAATCAAAAGAATTCTGGAGATTATCACCCTCCAGCCAAACATGACCTCTTGGTACATAACTATGGCATTTAAAGTAATCTGACAGGTTGTGAATGAAAACTTTATTTCCTTTCAAACCAATTACTCTTTTACAAATATTTTTTTAATATTATGGTAATTTTTATTCATTTTTTTGTTTTCAACATTTACTTCCACAAGATTTTGAATTCCAAATTTTCAACCCATCTCGCCCCTCCCCCCACCCCAAGAAGGCATGCATTCTGAATACCCCTTCTCCTAGTCTGCCTTCCCTTCTATCTCTCCCCCCCTCCTCTTATCCCCTTCCCCTTCTATTTTCTTATAGGGCAGGATGGATTTCTGTATCCCATTTCCTGTATTTCTTATTTCCCAATTGCATGTGAAAACATTTTTTTTTAACATGTGTTTTTAAAACTTTGGGTTCCAAATTTTGTCCCTTCCTCCCTCCCCATCTACCCTCATTGATAAGGCAAGCAACTAAATATAGGTTATGTATGTGCAGTTACTCAAAACACTTTCATAGTAGACATGCTGTGAAAAACGTAACTCTATTTCCCTTAATCCTATCCCACCCCTCCCATTTATTCTATTCTTTCTTTTGACTCTGACCCTCCTCAGAAGTACTTGCTTCTGATTGCCCCCTTTCCCAATCTGCCCTCCTCTCTATCATCCCCCTACTCTCTTGTCCCCTCCCCCCCCATTTTCCTGTAGGGTAAGACAGATTTCCATACCCAATTGAGTGTGTATGTTTAAGTCTCCTTAAGTCAAATTCTATGAGAATAAGATTCACTCATTCCCTCTCACGTTCCCCCCAGTTCCCCTGCACTGTAAAAGCCTTTTCTTCTCTGTTTTTTTTTGTGAGATAATTTACCCCATTCTACCTCTCCCTTTCTCCTTCTCCTAGTATAATCCTCTCTTACCCCTTAATTTTATTCTCCAGATATGACCCCTTCATCTTCAACTCACCCTCTGCCCTCTATCTGTCTATCTATCTATATCTATATATACATACATATAATTTTTTCCCCTTCCAACTACCCTAATACTGACAAAGGTCTCATGAGTTACAAATATCATCTTTCCATGCAGGAATGTAAACAGTTCAATCATAATAAGTCTCTTATGATTTTTGTCTTTCCTGTTTACCTCTTCATGTTCCACTTGAGTCTTGTATTTGAAAATCAAATTTTCTATTCAGCTCAGGTCTTTTCATCAAGAATGCTTGAAAGTCCTCTATTTCACTGAATGACCATTTCTTCTCCTGAAGAAGTATACTCAGTTTTGCTGGGTAGGTGATTCTTGGTTGTAATCCTATCTCCTTTGCCCTCCGGAATATCATATTCCATGCCCTGCGGTCCCTTAATGTAGAAGCAGCTAAATCTTGTGTTATCCTGATTGTGTTTCCACAATACTTGAATTGTTTCTTTCTGGCTGCTTGTAATATTTTCTCCTTGACCTGGGAATTCTGGAATTTGGCTACAATATTCCTAGGAGTTTTCCTTTGGGGATCTCTTTCAGGAGGAGATCGGTGGATTCTTTCAATTTCTATTTTGCCCTCTGGTTCTAAAATATCAGGGCAGTTTTCCTGGATAATTTCTTGAAAGATGATGTCTAGGCTCTTTTTTTGATCATGACTTTCAAATAGTCCAATAATTTTTAAATTCTCTCTCCTGGATCGATTTTCCAGGTCAGTTGTTTTTCCAATGAGATATTTCACATTGTTTTCTAATTTTTCATTCTTTTGAATTTGTTTTACAGTGTCTTGATTTCTTATAAAGTCACTAGCTTCCAATTGCTCTATTCTAATTTTTCAGGAAGTATTTTCTTCAGTAATTTTTTGGACTTTCTTTTCCATTTGGCCAATTTTATTTTTTAGGGCATTCTTCTCCTCTTTGGCTTTTTGGACCTCTTTTGCCATTTGGGTTAGGCTATTTTTTAAGGTGTTATTTTCTTCAGTATTTTTTTGGGTCTCCTTTAGCAAGCTGTTGACTTGTTTTTCACGATTTTCTTGCAAAACTCTCAGTTTTTCCTCTTCTTCTCTTACTTGCTTCTCAAAATTCCTTTTGAGCTCTTCCAAGGCCTGGGACTGATTCATATTCTTCTTGGAGGCTTTGGATGTAGGAGCTTTGGCTTAGTTGTCTTTTTCTGGTTGTATACGTTGATCTTCTTTGTCACCAAAGTAAGATAATATAGTCTGACTATTTTTGTGCTGCTTACTCATGATCCCAGCCAATTACTTGAGTTTTAAACTCTTTGTTAAGGTAAAAGTCTGCTTCCAATGTGGAGAACATACTGTCCCAAGTTTTGGGGGTTTGTACAGCTGTTTTCAGAGATATTTCTAGGGACCTGAAAATTTTCAGTTCTTCCAAGGTGGTATGATAAGGGGCGAGGTGTTTTCTCTCCACCGCTACGGGAAGCTTCACCACACCAGCATTCCTCCTTGCTCCAGGACCACCCTTCAGACCTGTGACCCAGATCCAAGCACAGGCAAAGCAAGAGATTCCTGCCTCAGCCCTGGCAAAGAGATCCCTGCAATCCCCCTCTGATTAGCCACTTGATTCCCCCTCAATCTGTGGGCCAGAAGCTCAGGGAATAGCCATGGCCCCTGGGGATGACTGAGACCTAGCTTCTTCTCTTACCGCAGTCACAGACTTTTCACACTGACCTTCCAACAACAAATATTTAATTTAGGGTCACTTGGACTTTTGGCAATTATAATGTAAACTCTTTGGATAGTATATAAATGTCAGCTAAGATTTTCTGCAAAGACAATGTCAGAATTCTGGATTATAGGCTCCGTTGATTGTCCAGAACACATAAACACCACCACCAACATAGTTAAAGGCACAATGAGCTATACGGCCATTCTGAAGAGTACAACCAAGAAGTTGAGAGGTTTTTCCTAGAATACTTTGAAGCACAGTTCTATGCAGACTCAGATGCCACTGGCCTTCCTACCCTTAAAGCCAGTTCTTTAACACATTTAGTTCTTGTGGTGCTATCTCCAGAAAACCACATGGTAAAGTTTTCTCAAAACACTTGCAGACAATCCATAACTTCAGGGAATCAAAATTTCTGCGAAGCAGTGTTCAGGGAAATCATATCCTTTGCACCCTGCCGATTGGCAAAGATGACAATGTTGAAGTGGTTGTGGGAAGAGAGGTGCAGGGAATATCTTACTGGTGCAGTTGTAAATTGTTCAAACCATTCTTGATGTCTCTCTGGGCCTGGCAGGTGTCCACACGTCCCTGAGCCCGAGATTATTTTCAGTGACACTAGAAGTCACTCCAAAGCTTTAAAAAGATTACAGAGAAGGGGCAGCTAGTTGGCACAGTGGATAGAGCACTGGCACTGGAGTCAGGAGGACCTGAGTTCAAATCTGGTCTCAGACATTTTATACTTATTAGCTGTGTGACCTCGGGCAAGTCACTTAACCCCAATTGACTCACCCAAACAAAGAAAAAAGATAAGAGAGGAGATGAAATTTGTCTTTTATTATTCTCCCCTTTCCTTTTCCCATGCCTCTCCTACCTTCTAGTGTTCCCTTCACCCAGGTGCTCAGTAAAGTGACACCATCTTCTTTCTCTCCATAGCCTGCTACTAACATATTTGGACTCTCTTGAAGGGCTTTCACATTCACAAATCAGCCCTTTCCTAATTCTTCCTAATCAAAATCCCCATTCACGCCTTATCTCACTCTCCCATTTTCACTCCTGAAAGAGGAAAGCTTTTATTAAAATCATAAAGAGAAGTTTTTCTTCATTTCCTTACTACTATCTGACCTAGATGTCCACACAGTGGGGAAAATAGTGAATGGGGCATTGTGATGAGATAGATCATTAGAGCTAGTCAGTCATCACCAGGCTTCCTGGTCACTCCCAGCTGTCTCCTCATCATACTGTTTGCTCTTTGGCCATCATATTATCATCATCTTCCTCTGACCAGAGCCATGGCCTCTGATCCTGGCTCTGGTAGATGAGACTTATCTTACTGGGTACCAGGCCTCTATACCACTTTTCCTTCCCAGCATTTGCAGAATGCAATGCCCACTCCCCTCTGCCTTATATGTTTTCTTTTCCCATTAGAATATATAAGCTCCTCCAGAGCAGGAACTATTCTGTTTGCTTGTATTTGCATCCTCAGCATAGTACAATTCCCGGAATATGGTAAGCACTTAGTAAATGCTGTATGTATGTATGTATGTATGTATGTATGTATGTATGTATCTGTCTGTCTATCTGTCTATTTATTTATCTATCTATCGACAGACATAGCAAAATGACAGTGATCTAGGCTCAGAACCAAATAGGCTGGATTGTCTTTGGGAAATTGCATAGCTTTAAAAAAAATCTCAAACTTCTTGAAACAAAAACCTTGTTTAATAAAGGCATATTTCAGTGATCTTATATGACTCCAAGTGATGGAGTATTACTATCTCAAAAGTTGAGGCTGAGTTACCCAAAGAGGGATGGAGAGGTACATGGTGGGCACAAGCAGGCTGTAATACACTACAAATGGCTTATAAAGGAGAAACAATGTCAAGAATGTCATCATAGGATATATCACTGAAAAAAGAAGATAGTTTCTCATAGAGAGTGAGGGATAGTCAACGGGCAGTCCACATGCTACACTGGTATTCACAAATGTCAAGAGATCCAGAGCGAGTGTGGCCCTCTAGGTACTCAAGTGTGGCCCTTTGACTGAATCCAACCTTCACATAACAAATTGCCTTAGTAAAAGGATTTGTTCTATAAAACTTGGACCCAGTCAAAAGGCTACACCCAAAAACCTAGAAGGCCACATATAGCCTCAAAGCCACAGGTTCCCCACCCCTGGTAGATCATAGCCCCTGAGTAGATCCCCAAATACATGTGTTCCTCTAATTCCATTCTTGATGGCATACCAAGTTTGGTAGGGTAGGGTGGAGAGTAAGGTGGGAAGAGGAGATCCAAGCACAAAGCTATCAACCTCCACATGTAAATATACAGGTCACCTCAAAAGGTTATTTCCATGAGTGGTGCCAAGGATTTGTACTCTGATGCTGATGATTCAGGTGTGGTTCTCTCCAGAAGCAAGGAGCCAAGTTAGATAAACTCTTCAAGTCCCTTCTAGATTTCCCACACAGCATTCTTCTGTGAAACAGCCTTCAACCACCACCTGTACTAAAGTGTACTTTACATTTCCCCAAAACCTTGTGTGTTAAGGTTGGCTGATCTTTCCTTGTTTCTGCTGTTCTTCTTTTCTCTGCTTACTAATGCTAGCACTGCACACTTCCTTCCTAGAGGAATTAATCTTCCATGAAATGGTTTTCTACTATTCTAATGACTACTGAGGTTGAATATCTGTAATCATAGACTTTTGGGAGCCTGAAGGGATCTTAGACATCATCTGATCCAATCCTTAACTGATAGCTTTATTAGGTGACACGGCAAAAAATAAATCAGTGGCAGTGAGTCTTTCTAACACTATGAGATATTGGTCCTCTTGCATAGAGGGCTCATATTTGTACCTTTCAAAGTTGACGGGCCCTCCAAGAACCTGCCCTGTTCTGGTATAGCTTTCAAAACCTAGGGTTACCTCCATCCCATGAAAAGAAACAGAGAATGACTCAAGAGAAGGCTAGAATTGATCATTGTCAATAATATCTATTAAGTCAAATGAGTAGTTCCACAGCCCCAAAGAGCTACCATCATTCTTTTTCTTTTTTCTTTTTTTTTTTAAAGCTTGGAGTTTTCTTTTTTCCATATAGGGAATAGGATCTAGATGACAGTCATTGTTTTGGATATCCCAGATTCCATATTGATAGGATGTGATACTTTTGAGAGCTGCAAGAACTATTGCCTGTCCGTACTTGAATATTTTCGTTCCGTGATTTTGTCAGCATGTTGTAGTGTAAAGGTTCTGGATTTGGAGTCAGGGGACCTGGGTTCAAATTCAAGTTTTGCTACTTACTACTTTTGTGCCATTGAACAAGTCATTTCACTCCTCTGGGCCTTATCATTCATATATAAAATGAAACAGTTAAAATGGAATCTCTAAAGTGCCTTCAAATGCTTGCTATGATTGTACTCCCTCTATTAAACCTATCAACTATCTATGGCTGGTGTGTAGTCTGTGAGAGGTATCAGGGCTAGACAAAATCTTAACCTTCTGGCCAATCTAATTATAGGCTTCTCCAAACTCAGACTGGTCCCAGGGTACCATAAAAGTATATCACCAAGACCCTATTGGAAGCTTTCCATAATGGGAGTGCTCACCATAGCATACATTCTACCAGCACAGTCATTAAGAAACCAAAACCACTTCTTCACCACAATAAAGCGTTGGAATGGGATTTTAGTGGAGGACTATTATTTATCAATGGATGAAAAATTATGAAGATTATACTGTGGACTCTGCTGTCACCTAGTGGTAAATTAAATAATAATGTGTTCTTTAATGACCATCAATTTTGGGAATATATACTACCTCTTAATACACATGTTCTTGTAAAGTAAGCTTTGCAAATGGAATACTATTTTCACATTGGCACCCACTATAAAATTTATCATGCATTCTTCCACCTGTCATTAGTAATATGTGTGTGTGTGCATGTGGGTAGGTCTGTGTTTCATGCTAGCAGTTGAGCATGAGCATGAGTTTGCATTTGTATATTTGTGTATATGTTATTACCCTATGTTTGTTCCAGTTCCCAAATTAGGAAGTCTGAACATCCCCTCTCTTGCACCCTAGATGACTGAGTAAACATGGATATCCCAGCACCATGCCCATGTGTCACAGGACCAAAACAGGCACAGTCAGTACTATAGGGACCAACTTTAAAACTAAGATCAAAATAATCTGCGCTATGGAGCCCATGCTGTTGGGGACTGCCTTCCTGTGCTGCCCAAGCAGGAACCAAGAGTCTCTGCAGAAGGTATGACAGCGGTTGCAGTGGGAGTTTCTTACTCCATTGCTGCTTTGGGGATTGATTATAGGATTCAAAGTCTGGGCCAGCCTTAGATCACCACCAGGTGTCATGAGTCCTCAATCCTTGATGAAATTTCTCTGAATGATCGGAGGCAGATGGAGTTAATCATCTCACACAGGATAATGCATATGAATACCCTTTACAACCATAAAAGCACTGTAGAAATATGACTGATAATCAATGTAATCATCATAATTCAATATCATGAATTATTTTTTACTTATAATAACTAAGTCACTCTGGAAAAGCCAATCCTTGAGTTGAAATCTGAAGAGCAGGAGGCTAAAGGCGAGGGATTGCGAAGATGGAGGCAAGAGTAAAATGTCACGTTAAGAGGATGTGGGTGTCTTGGGCAATATAATTCCATTAAATGGCTATGCTCAGTGCCCTATGCTGGGTGCTGAGAATAGATAGAAAGGTGAAAATTGCACAATTCCACACCTAAAGGAGCTTACCTTGTAACAGAAGTGGAGGAGAGGTGAACCTTGTGAACAAATAACTATAATGCAAGTTAGATTGCGATAAGTAAATAGAGGTCAAAGAGAGGGATAAAAGACTGACAAGGGAGAGGTCACTTTTAGCTGGGCACGGGAGCATCAGGGAATCGTTCATGCAGGAAGGGGCGTCTGAACCTGATCCTAAAAAAAAAGAAAAATTTTAGCAGACAGAAAGGCTGGGAAATCACTTCTAGGCTTTGTGCAAATGCACAAAGATAAGAGAGGGTAGGGTGAGAAAAGGGAATAGTTAGGTGTCCAGACTGACTGGAACCTCAGTGGCTAAACATAACACTAACTAGCTAAGTAAGCAGAGTCAAAGAGTCAGCCTTGTCTTAAAAGACAAACGGTACCGCCACATCATTACATTTCTATAAAGTCATTATTTTGCACAAGGTTTCCAACCTTGACTTCTTGTCACCTAAGACAATTAGACAGCTGCCTACTGCCTGTAACTTGCTCCCTTCCACGACTGGGTGGCAGCTCTGACAGGGGCTCTGGGGAGCTGACAGGGAGAAGAACAATGAAGGATGTGCTATGGGTGCTAGGGGATTGGCAGGGGTCTCTAACTCCCAGTTCGAATATGCTGATTTTGAAGAGAATTGCCCCAGGGACCTACTAGCAGGGGAGAAAGTGACAAGGTCAGATAGCCTGGCAAATGTGATGGTTTTGGCAGCTGTATTTTGAAGGGACTGTTAGTGAGGGGAAAAAATGGTGGTGGGGGGGAGGGGTGAAGTTAGTGCAAGCTGAGAAAAAGCCAATAAAGAGAAGGTTCCAATTAGAAGGAGCCTTTTTCCCATTGGTGGGTCAGTTTGAGCCTGGGCTGATATGACCAACATGGGGATCTACCAGTCCAGCAAGAAATGGGGGGAAAGAGTGGGGTACTTGTTGGTTATGTTATAAATGACATAGATGATTTGGGTAGGGGTTAGCCTAGGTGATCTCAGATGATCTTCTAGGTTTATGATTCTATGAGAAAACAATTTGTTGTTGTCTTCATCATCCTTGTCCTCCTCCTCCTCCTCCTCCTCCTCCTCTTCTCCTTCTTCTCCTTCTCCTTCTTCTACTTCTTCTTCTTCCTCTTCTTCTTCTTCTTCTCCTCCTCCTCCTCTTCTTCTTTTCCTTCTCCTCCTCCTTCTCCTTCTCCTTCTCCTCCTCCTCCTCCTTCTCCTTCTCCTCCTCCTCCTCCTTCTCCTTCTCCTCCTCCTCCTCCTCCTCCTCCTCCTCCTTCTTCTATCACTACTTCTTCTTCTACTTCTTCTTCTTCTTCTTCTTCTTCTTCTTCTTCTTCTTCTCCTCCTCCTCCTCCTCCTCTTTCCTCTCTCCCCCCCTCTCTCCCCCCCCTCCCTCTCTCCCTCTCTCTCTCTCACACACACATACAGAGTACAGGAGTAAGGCACAACGCAATACTTTTTCATCCCCTACATAGTACTAGTTCTACATCCAAAGGAGATCTAAACATTTTCTCATATACCCTCACTCTAAAATATAATTCCTTGTTCTCACCTTGAAGTGAGCCCAAGAATGGTCCCCTCCTCGGGGCTGCCAGTACCAGGGAATCTTGGAGAAGGATCAAAAATGGTTCTTCCCCCTTATACTCACCAAAGAGGATGCATTATTAGAGCCTCACAAACTAATGAGGAGAGAGAACATGCTAAGCCTATGTTTCCCTCCTTGATTTCTAGCTATCACTCCATCTACCTCACAGTGGCAGTGTGAGACTTAATTAGTTGAAACTTAATGGGCTAGGAGTATGAAAAGAAAAGCATAAAATGTATCTAAAGTTGGTCATAGAATTTCCTCTTGACTTTGTCACTTACATGACCTTGGGCAACTCATTTGACCTCACTGTGCCTCAGTTTATTCCTTTGTAAAAGGAGGAGAGGCTGAAATTTAAAACTATAATTACTCTTTCTATATACCTAGAGGTGGAAGGTAAGGTCCCCATAAAATGTTTTATTAAGGCAACTTCCTAACTTATATTTCATTTGGATTTTGGAGCTTTGAAATTGTTTTATGGAAACTCAAGGATGCTTCTTATGCTCCAGATGGGTAACAAGGACCCAGAGAACTTTGGAGAGGAAGGTGGCTATAGATGTATACTAATCTCCAACTTGGTATTCCATTAGCCCAACTCATTATGTTTTATTTTCTTCTCCTTCTTTCTTTGATACATCACAAGCTTGTCACTGATGCCAAGATGCCAGGGCAGAAGAAAATTCAAGTATGGAGCTAGCAGCCTGGACACACTGATGTGCAAATGACCTCTAATTGAACAGATGCAACATAGTGGCCTCTCTGATAATTTAGGTGTGGTTCTCCCCAGAGCCAAGGGACCAAATAAAAGACCTTTCAAGGTTTCTTCCAGATCCTCCATGTAGCAACCAAATCAATAAACATTTATTAAGTGCCTACTATGTGCCAGGCACCTGTGCTAAGCACTGGGGATACAAAGAAAAATAAAAGACAATCCCCTGTTTTCAGGGAGCTCACAGCCTCATGAGGAAGACAACATTCAAATAGCTATGTATAAACAAGCTATGTGGATCAGGATCAGGAAAGGTTTTTTGGAGAAGGTAGGCTTTTAGCTTTGAAGGTAGTCAGGGAAGCCAGGAGGCAGAGATGAGTAGGGAGAGATTCTAGACATGGGAGGCAGCCAGAGAAAATGCCTAGAGTCAGGAGATGGAGTATCTTGTTTGAGAATTAGAAAGGAATCCATTTTCACTAGATCACAGAATATGGGAGTATAAGAAAATTAGAAAAGTGGGAGCGGCAGGTCATGAAGGACTTTTATTTCATTTTTTTTTTGAGGATTTTATATTTGATCCTGGAGGTAATAGGGAACCACATGAGTTTATTGAGTTACGGTGAACTGAGGTAGGGGCTGGGGGAGGAATTGGGATTGAGAATATGATCAGACCTATGCTTTAGGAAGATTACATTGACAGCTGAGTGAAGATGAACTGGCAAGCAGAGGAATTTGTAATAAGGAGACCAACCAGCAAATTATTGCAACACTCCAGGCTTAAGGAGATGAGGGCATGCACCCAAGTGGTGGCAAGCCATGTCAGAGGCAAGAAGGGGGCATATGCAAGAGATGGTAAGATGGCAAATATTAAAGGCCTCAGCAACAGATTGGATATGGGGGATAAAAGAATGAGGACTTGAGGATGACATTTAGGTTATGAGCCTGAGTGATGTACCTTTAACAGTAACAGAGAAGTTAAGAAGAGGGGAGAGTTGGTGGGAAAGATAATGAGTTCAGTTTTGCATGTATTGAGTTTAAGATGTCTATGGGACATCCAGTTCAAGATGTCTGTCATATGTTCTAAAGTGCACTTTCCAGTCCCTCTAAACCACAAGTTTTTAAGGGTGGCTTTCTCACTGTCCATTATTTTTCTTACTCACCCCCAACCCCCAATTCATTAACTCAGGCAACCCATATCATCTTACTGGAGAAACTCATTTTTTGAGAGAGTTTCAACTACAATGTGTATTCTGATAGCTGTTAAATTAGGGAATCCTGTGATTCAATAGTATTGTATAATTTTTGAGCTAAAAGAAACTTTAGGGATGAGTTGGTCCAATTTTCTCAAGTCACTTCACTCTTTTAAGATACCCAAGATTGCACAGTTAATGAGTGATAGAGCTAGGACAAGAACCCAAGTTTTCTAAGACCTGCTGCTAATAAGTCAAGTCCACAAGCATTAATTGAGCAGCTTCCATGCGAGGCATTGTGGTAAGTTCTAGGGACCTTGAGAAAGGGAAGAGCGCTGCCCCTGGTCTGAAGGAACTCAAGCTCTAATGAGGGAGACAATATGCAAATAAGATAAATGGCAAGTTATATCCGAGGGAAGGGAGTTAGGGGAGAGACTTGAGAAAGGCGTCCTGCAGAAGGTGGGATTTGAGCTGAGTTTTAAAGGAAGCCCAAGAAACTAGGAGTCAGAGGTGAGGGGTACAACACTTTTTCCGGAATGTGTCATCTCCTTTACAATTCTGCACCTCCACTTATCTCTAAGACACCTCCACTTGGATGTTATGATGACACCCGAAGTTTACTGTGCTCTGAAAATTGAATTCATGAACTAGATCCTCCTCTGCAAGTACCTTTCCAATTTCCCCATCGACCTCAATAGCACTACTATTTTCAGTTTACTGTTTTATCTTAGTGTTCTTTAACCCTTAATAGAGTGCTTCTCAAACTGCTTCCCGGAGTCCTGGTATTACATTAATGTGATGCCCCATGAGGAAACATTCCATTAATGTCATGGATATTTTTCCTTCTGAAATACAAGGTGTCCCAAAAATTATAGTGCAGTTTTAAGCTTTATTAATTTCAGAGATATAAATGCTGTAATCTTACCCCAAAACACCATAATTTCAAAGTTTAATTATTTAAA
Organism: Vombatus ursinus; assembly: GCF_900497805.2. NCBI lineage: Eukaryota > Metazoa > Chordata > Mammalia > Diprotodontia > Vombatidae > Vombatus > Vombatus ursinus. Next base: position 3,158,742 of record NW_020947122.1, read on the forward strand.
TTTTTGACACTTAGTTGCATGAATTATGAATTGTAAATTTTTTTATTTTAAATTTAACATGAGGCACCCTATCATTATGTATTGCATATGTTGTTGTTCGTCCTTTGTTCTTGAAGAGGACCAATGACATCAAAAGAGTGATGTCTTGACTTGCAAGTGAATTGGATTTAAGTGAGGCAGATCTGTGCGAAGTGGTCAGCCTGACTCTCTCCTCCAGAGTCAATGGGGTCCAGTGGCAAGACATAGGTAAGGATGACTGGCAATGGCCCTGGATGTGGTGGGAGACTTGGGCTTTTTTAAGCTAAGGTCTTTCCCAGGTTTGTCTTTCTCAGTTTGTCTGAGGCAACACCCACTCAGTAATTAAAGGCTAGGTAAGAATAGAGGCAAAAGATTGCCTAGTTTGCCTTCACAAAAGAATCAATCTGGGAGGGGAAGACCCTCAGAGTTTTTGGCCAGAATAGAAACAATTGCTATTTACACTCACTCTCAGCCATCCTTACTCAAACAAACAATTTGAATGTGCCACAGTTTCTAGATGACACATTATCAGATCCATAGTAGAAGAGATCCTCTTACTTAGCCACTGTAATCACATCAGTTATCTCCATTAGACTTTTTCTTGTGGAGTCACATTAAAACTGTTTTGTAAACATCAAAACTTCATTCTTTTGATGATCTTGAAACTGGGATTACAAATGTAATCCTTTCAGTCACTGAGCAGCAGCTGATGAAAGTTTTTACAAAATGTAAAAATTAACTAGAATGAAGTATAGCACAAGACAATAGGTTGATATTTAATAAGAAACTTATCAATATTTTAAAAATGTGAATAATTTACCTTTTACACATTGTTTTTGTACACTGATAGTCATTATACTTCTGATCTTATTAAAGCATAAAACTGAATTAAGACTTTTGGGGCACCTTGTATTAAATGTGAAATTATTTGCCTACCAAAAATAGTTATCACTCATAGCAAATTTTCTGGAAAGAAAAAAAAGACTATGTCAACAGATACCATGTTGGATTCCATCAATATATCCCAAGCCCTGAATGTGGCTAAATTAGATTGAGAATGCTTCTTTGATACTTTATTTATTATGAGATAGAACAATAGAAAACAGTGGGGAAACAACATTATGATTAGGCAAAGGAAGTAAGATAGAAAATAAGGTTAAAATGGTGACGGGTAACATTCACCTACCCTTTATTATAAAAGGCTGTTTCCTTCAAGGGTAGTGCTGACAGTGACATAAGGGGAGCTGTCTGGCTGAAGGTAACTTGGAGGAAGCTGGAAAGCAGAATTGACCTCTAGTCACGAAGCATAAGAGCACTCATTAACCTGCAAGACCGTACGTACTGTAGATTGTCTCAGCTCCTTTGAGAAACCTAAATCCTTCTTGTGAATCCTTATTCATTTTGCTTCTGCTTTCTCTTCTAAGGAGAATGAGCTTTGGATTGTAAAAGGCTAGAATGAAAATGGTCAATGGGGAGTTGAAACCACAGATTACTGGGAAGATGGTAAGAGTACAGAACCCTCAGGTACCCTCAATTAATTCAAAGCACAGGGATCCAAAAAAAACTATAAACCAGGATACTGGGGGAAACCGCACCCCCCCCCAAAAAAACCCAGAACTAGAGAATGGGATTACTGATTCACTGTTGGTGACCTTGGAAAGATATTGGAGATCAGGAGGCATGTTGTAGAACTGAAGAAGGGAAGAAAAGGAGGACAGTAAAGTCTGAAAACCAAAGGTTAGCAAGCTTGATTTTGATTCTTGGCAAAAATTCTAGAACATGTTATTTTTTAAAAAATATTTTTATTTTTTATTAAATATTTTTCAGTTGTGTAAATTTTTAATAATTATTTAAAAAAATTTTGAGTTCCAAATTCTCTCCCTCCCTATAACCCTTTTCCCCAAGTTAAAAAGGCAGATGATATCATTTATACATGTAAAATCATTCAGAACATTTCCATATTAGCCATGTTGCCAAAGAAAGCACAAAGACAATAAAACAATAAAAATAAGGCAAGTTTGAAAAAGTATGCTTCAATCTGCATTCAGAGTTCATCAGTTCTCTCTCTGGAGATGGACAGCACTTTTCATCATGAGTCCTTTGGAATTGTCTTGGATCATTGTCTTGATCTGAGCACAGTTGACCAACATATGATATTGCTGTTACTGTGTACAATCTTCTCTGGTTCTACTCACTTCACTTTGCATGAATTCATATAGGTCTACCCAAGTTTTTCATTAACTTCCACTTGCCCAATTCTAAATTTTAAGGAATTATTTTCTTCAGTGAGCTTTGTACCTTTTTTTCCATTTGGCCAATTCTGCTTTTTAAGAAGTTATTTTCATCAGTGAATTTTTCTGTGTCTTTTTCCATTTGGCCAGTTCTGGGTCTTAAGGTCTTATTTTCTGCACTATTTTGTGCCTCTTTTACCAAGCCAGTAATTGTCTTTTTCATAACTTTCTTCTTTTGCTTTCATTTCTTTACCTAATTTTTCTTCTATTGCTCTTATTTGATTTTGAAAAAAAAATTTTTTTAGCTTCCATGAAATCTTTTTGGGCTTGTATCCAATTCACATTTTTCTTTAAGACTTTGCTTGTAGCTTTTTGGCTTGATTGTCTTCTTCTGAGTTTGTGTCTTGATCTTCCCTGTCACTATAGTAGCTTTTTATGGTCAGGTTCTTTTTGTTGTTGTTTGCTCATTTCTCCACCCTATTTCTTCATTTGGAATTTTATGTTAATGTTAGACTGTGTTGTGGGGTGGGGTTGAGGGCAGGAGGGGCTCTGTCTCAAGCTTCAGGGTTTTTTTGCACAGCTATTTTCAGAGCTAGTTTTAGGAGCTGGGAAGTTTTCAGTGATTCCAAAGTGGTGTGATCTGGGGAGAGGTGTGGTCACTGCTCTCTTGGTCTTTGCTCTGGTCCTTACCTAGGAAGGGCTCCTAATCCCTTAGCACTGCAATTATACCGCTCCTCAGGGCCCCTGCTCCCTTGGGATCAGAAATGATACTGTACCTCAGGGTCCCTGATCTCTTGAGGCAGAAGTGATACTACCCCTCACAGCTTCCACTCCCTCTTGACCAAAAGTGCTCCCCTCTGCCCTTGAACTATGACAAAGAAGTGGGTATAGGCAATGGAGTCACCAGACAGTGTCTGGTCCTGCATTCAGTACGAGCATAAGGACACCCTGTAATCTCTTTCTGACAAGTTGCCAGGTCCCCTTACTATTTCTGGCTTGAGAGCTCCTGAAGCTACTGCTGCTTTTGTCTCTACCACCTAGTCCCACTATTGGTATTTCATCTACATGGGCTCCAGGCCAGCCTCCTTCCCCATGTCACAGACTTCTCTTTCTGACCTCCTATGTTGTCTTGAACTGGAAGAATATCTCACTCTGGCCTCTTGTTGGCTTTTCCACTCCAGAACTTGATTTGAGTTGTTATTTTTAAGTTGTTTAAAGAATAATGTTGGGAAAGCTCAGCTGAGTGCTTTCTCTACTCTGCCATCTTGGCTCTGCCTTAAGAAGAGGATCACTAGACATTAATCTAGAAGATGTCTGCTCTCAAAAACATTGTTGAAGGTTTAATTTGTAAACATTTTGAAAGGGAGAAAGTGATCACCACGTTGCCAGCATGGATTCAGTTAAAGCAGTTCATGACAAACTATTTTTCTTTATCTTTTTTTTTTTTGACATGACAGCTGAACTAAAGAAGAAATATTTCATTCTGTGCTTGAGGATATGTTGGGAAAATATGGGCTAGAGGTGATTAGGTAATGATAAATAACAGGTTAAATTTTTGAAACCCAAAAGTAGGTATCAATGGTCTTGCAATTTGTAAGAAGGTCTCTAGTAAAAAGATGCAAGGATCTGTGCATGGCCTAATGCTGTTTAACATTTGTATGCATAACTTGGATAAAGGTATAGAAGGCATGTTTATTAAATTTGCAGGTTACACAAAGCCAGGAAGGTTAGCTAATACATGTTAGAAACAAATAAGATTGAATTTGATAGTAAATATAAAATGCAAATAAATATAAATTCTTGCACTTGGAATATTTTGTTCCATTCCAGGTGTCATATTTTAGGAAGGACATTGATAATCTGGAGAATACTAAAGAGCATAACAGAGGGACTGGTTGAAGGAAGTGGGGGTATTCTCCAAGAGGAAGCCTTCCAACATCATGCTGTACTGTTCTAGTGTCTTTTCCCAACCTTGAATATGGAACCTTTCTACCACAGATGTGGCATGTGACTTCCTCTCTCACTTCCCAATTAATAGTTGAATTTTGCTGCTTCTTCTTTGACTCCCCATCCTATAGTTACAGAAGGTCATTACATTCTCTTATCAGTGAAATATATACAGTCCCTTGCCAGCAGATAGAATCCATGTGGATGTGAATATGTGTGTGTATGCATTATTAACATCATTACTTAGCATATAACAAAATTGCAGGTAATTATCCTCTCTACAAAGCAAAATACACATGCAGGCACCCACCACATAGCATCCACACTAGAGTTATATACAGCTAACATTAATGCCATTAGCCAACATAACACAGCATCACACAGAAGTTGCATACAGCTATCAGATATGGAGATTAAATGTGGCACATACAAGCACATATAGCAACGATACATACATGACATGTCATACTAACATAAATAGCAAATAAACTCAATACAACAATAAAAGCATATTACATAACAAACACCTAGATCATACATAGTACATAATGCGTTTGTTGCATTTACCTACCAAGATTACATTATAGGCACTGCTACACTATATACGATTTGCCTACATGGGTAACCATTTTTCATGGAGCAGGGATTTTCCTTGGGGTTTGTCTGTGAACTTGTTTAAAAAAATAGATAGATAACTGTATTCTAATATAAACAGTTTTCTTTGTAATCCTAATAGAGGCATCTATGTGACATGGTGGCTAGAGTATTGAACCTCAAGTCAGGAAAACTTGAGTTCACATTCTGCCTCAGACATTTATTAACTCTGTGATTCAGAGTGTGTCAATTAACCTCTATCTGCCTCAGTTTTCTCATTTATAATGTGAAGATAATAATAATACCCACCTCCCAGTGTTGTTGTGAGAATCAAATGAGATAATAATTGTAAAGCAGTTAGTAAGCACAATATAAATGTTATCTGTTATTACTTTTTATTAATATTATTATTACCTGAAAGCTATGAACAAAAAAAGATCCTGGATACAATATTTCAAGAAATCATAGAAGAAAATTGCACAGATATCTTAGAACTAAAGGGAAAAGTGGAAAATGAAAGAATCTAGTGGTCACTTCCTGAAAGAAACTGCAAAATGAAAACTCTCTGGAGTATTTTAACCAAAATCCAAAGCTCCTAGATCAATGAAAAAAATTACTAAAAGAAACAGACAGAAAGAATTCAAGTACCACAGGGCACAGTCAGGTCATACACAGTTTATAGCCATCACTGTAAAGTAACGAAAAGCTTGTAATATAACATTCCAGAAAGCAAAATATATGGGCTTACAGTCAAGAGTAATCTACCCAGCAAAACTGAGTATAATCCTATGGGAGGAAAATGGATCTTTAATGAAGTAGAGGACTTCTAAGTATTCCTGTTGCAAAGACCAAAGATGAGTAGAAAATTTGATATAAAAGCACAGGTTTCAAGAGAAGCATGAAGAGTAAACATATCTGAGAAAGAAAGAACAAGGAAGGAAGGAAGAAAAGAAGGAAGGAAAGCTTATCTATCACATAAGCATAGTTAAACAAAACATTTCAACATTGGTCGTATCCAAAAATGCATTTCTTATTTTGCATATTAGTGCATCTTCTCTCTATCAGGTGGTGGCCAACATTTTTCTTTATCATCCTCTGGAATCATGGTTGATCATTTAATTCTTATTTTTCAGAACTGTTCATTTTTGTAACATTGATATATAAATCATTGTCCTAATTCTACTTACTTTGCATTATTTCATACAAGTCATTCCATATCACTTTGAGACATGTCTCAACTTTTTCTTCATGTCTTACGGCACAGCAGTGTTCTATGACATTTATCTACCACAATTTGTTCAATAATTCCCAATTGTTAGGTAACCCCTTACTTTCCACCTCAAAAAGAGCTGCTATAAATATTTTCATGGGTCATTTTCCTCTTCTTTTTTGGTATCTTTGGTATATAGACCTAGCAATGATACCACTGAGTCAAAGGTTACTATTTTTGGGGGGCATAATTCCAAATTGCTTTTAAGAATGGTTGGTGCAGGGGCAGCTAGGTGGCACAGTGGATAGAGCTCTGGCCTTGGAGTTAGGAGGATGTGAGTTCAAATGCAGTCTCAGACACATGACACTTACTAACTGTGTGACCCTGGGCAAGTCACTTAACCCCGATTGCCTTACTAAAAAAAAAAAAAAAGAAAGAAAGAAAGAATGGTTGGTGCAACGCATAGCTCTACCAACAGTGTCCCATCTGTTGTCAAGAATATACTCGAAGAATTAGGAACTCTGATCAATACAATGATCAACCACAGTTCCAAAGAACTCGTGATGAAGCACACTGCCCACCTCCAGAAAGAGTGGTGACTCAGAGCATATCATTGAGGCATATTTTGTTTTCTTTTTTGTGGGACATGGATAATGAGGGAATTTGTTTTGTCTGACTTTACATATTTGTATTAGGCTTTGTTTTTCTTGCCTTCTTGGTGGGTAGGGGAAAGGTGGAGGGAGGGAAAGAATTCAGAACTGAAAATAAAATAAAATTGAATTTTAAAAAATCAATACAATGATCATTCATCATGATTCCAGAAGATTGATGATGGAACATGCTATCTATTACAGAAAAGCGATTGATTTGGGATAAAGGATAAGATGTATATTTTTTGTATGCAGCCACTGAAAGAATTTGTTTTGCTTGACTATGCATATTTCTTACAAGAAAATTTTTTTCTCAGTAGGGCTGGGAGCAGAAAGAAGAAAAATAGACTTCTGTTAATTTTTTTAAAGATAGGTTGTGGGGGTGGCACTACAGATGTGGAATGCTATATCCACTTTCTGATGAGATCACTGTATTTTTAATTTTACTTGATTGTTTTACTTTGTTATAAGAGACTTTTCAGGGATTGAGGGAATTTGTAAATGTTTGTCAAGTAAAAATAAAATACATCAGTAAAACTTAAAAAACCTTAAAGTCTAGAGAGGCTAAGTGGCCTACCCAGAACCAGATGGAAACCCAGGTTACCCAATACCAAATCAGGCTAATAATAGCTATTGAACACTTATTCTCTGTGAACCATTATGAAAGTCTATAATTTCAATCTGGCTCTGAATGGGCCATAGCCTCTCTGGCTTCAGGTTGGTTTTTTTAAAAAAAATTTTTTAATGTTTTATCTTCCATAATGGCTCACATAAAATAAGTATTCAATAAACATTAATTATTATTAGCCAGATTTAGTATTGGTTAGATGTTTCTCTTCCATTATGGCTTTCACAGAATAAGAGTTCAATAACTATTAGTTAAATCAGTGAATGAATATTATTAAAATTTCATCCAAGCATCTGGATCTTTGATTTGATTAGTGTGGGGAGCTCCCAGTGAAGAAGATCCCTCCACTACTGCAGATCTCATTTTTAATCTTAGAGACTTGCAAGGGACACTGAGAAGTTAAGTGACTTGTCCTGGATCACTCAATCAGTATGTGTCAGAGCAAGACTTGAACTCAAGTATTCTTGCATCTGAGACAAGCCATCTGTCCACTCCCCTCATCCCTTCCCTGTAATAAATTAACAAACGTGCATATTAGAGGCAGCATGGTATCATGGATAGATGCTTCATAAATGCTTGTTGATTGAATAAAGATGTATATGTTAATAAATATTCATGGAGATTTTCCTAATTGGTATAGATAGAGTCATTTCCAAAGAAAGGAGGTTCCAGGAAAGTCACACTGCATGGAGACTTCTCTACCTGCCCCCGCAATTTTTACACAGGGAAAAGATCAGAGACTGAACATGATGGAATTGTTCAGAGCACTGAGAGTTTAAGTGATTTGGCTGAGATGATGTTACCAGTATGTGTCAGAAGCAGGACTTGAACCCAGATCTTTCTCACTTGGAGGCTGACTTAACAACTACTACAAGGAAAACTTTTTTCAGAAGAAAGTAGAATACTTTCAACATCAGGAACAGCACTGAGTAGAGAGAAGTGGTTCAGCAAATGGAGCTGTTAAACATAGGCATCAAACTTGTCTGAGAGTTAGGAGGAATGGGTCAAGAGATGTGCAATTTGATCTTAACTATATGGAAGGCCAATCGTGGCCCCAGTTGCTGTTTACTTCTTTACCCTCCTAGTATCCCTGAATGTATGAGACTGGGGTGACCTCTCTGATTTGCTACCCCCTTCCCACAAGGGATAACTCTGGACATAGAGAAATCTCTTTCTACCCTCTACCCTGGGGAATATGGGGCTATGTGATTACATAACACCCAAGCAAAATACCAGCAATTAGTTGTGATGGAGCCATTACTGAAGGTGTAAAGGTTCAGCAAGCTATATACTTTCCTACACGGTTCTTTCTCCTAAACCCGTTTGCTTCTGACCATCTGAGCCAGTGCATTAGGAAAAGAGGTCTTTTTTTTTTTTTGACTGACTGCAACTCAGCAGGATGCTTTTGATGGGGGAAGAGATGCTCATGATTTTAAGCTGCGTAAACCTCTAGGGTCTTGGGAAATCTCCAGGGTATTTAACTTAAGATAAAAATGCAAATTGGCATAGCTCTAGCTCCTCATTTTTATGGAAGAAAGCACACCTCAGCAACATTTCCCTGACCCACTTTTATACAAGAAATCATCATGGATTGAATTTGCAAGTCACGAGCCTGTTTCACTATATGAATATCTCTAACCAGTTTGGTCAAAAAAAGTAAAAACTAATCATGTAGATGTTTCATTTCTGTAATGTCAAACAAATTATCTGAATGGTGTCTCACCTGAATAGAAGGCCTTTCATCTACCAGGTGCTCAGTAAACATTTGCCAGGCCACTCGGACATCATGTAGATCCAGCTTCCCTAGACTGGGCTCCTTAAATACCCCCATTTCCAGAGTGCTATATGGTCTACAAACCACAGGTCACACAACCTCACAATAACTCTGTGAATTAGTTAGGAGAAGTATCATCATCCCCATTTTTTGTATGAAGAAACAGGTTCAAAGGTCTGCCTAAGGTCACACAATTTTCAAGTGAAGCCAAATGGCCAGACATCAGGCCCCATGGTCTTTCCACTCCATCACAGTGCCTCATCTGAGACAGCCCCTGGTTTTGCTTGGCATCTGTGGATATTACATTAATGCTCCATCCACTAGGGAATTATTTAGGTTGACTGAAATAATATCTTTCTAAAAAAGTACCCTGGTGGGTACTTCACTTAAGAAAAGTGCTCTTGTAGCAGCATTTTGAATACCAAGAATGCTGATTTTACATCCACCAAGGGGTTCACTTAAAACTAGCTGTTAAAAGTTTTGGCCTCTGCAGCGGGCTCACCCTTAGGGATAAGGAAAACGACTTCAGAAAGCAATGTCGTCTAGGCTGCAATTAGCTGTACCTTTGGGTGTTCAGCTCATCATTGGCCAATTCCCTATTGGTCTCTGTGTGCCTGCATCCTCAGGCAGCTCGTCTGTGTGGAAGGACGTAGGATGGACGTAGACAGACAAGATGTGACAGAGAGGAAGCATACTGTATAAGTAAATCTGATAGACGTCTCCTCTAGTTAACAAACCTTGCAACAGGGTATAAGCTGTTATTTATTGTTGGTGTTCAGTCGTTTCAGTTGTGTCTGACTGTTCCTGACCCCATTTGGGGTTTTCTTGGCAAAGTGGTTTGCCATATCCTTCTCCAAAGTTTGTTGTTGTTCAGCAATTTCAGTCATGTCTGACTCTTCGTGACCCCATTTGGGGTTTTCTTGGCAGAGATACTGGGGCGGTTTGCCATTTCCTTCTCCAGCTCATTTTACAGATGAGGAAACTGAGGCAAACAAAGTTAAGTAACTGGCCCAGGGTCACATAGCTAGTAAGTGTCTGAGGCCAGATTTGAATTAAGTTTTTCTAATTCTAGGCCCAGCACTCTATGCTCTGTACAACCTAGCTGCCCCATAAGCTGTCATAGACCCCATGTACACTCACATTATTGCCATTCATCTCACATTCAAATTCTAGCTTCTATTTGGCATTTAAAACTTCAAAACCTGGCTTCCAAATACATTTCAGCCTTATTACACATTATTCCACCTTCCTAGACCGTATAGTCCAGTCAAACAGGCTTTCTTACTGTTCTTCCCATACAACACGACATCTCCTTTTATGCCTTTACACTGGATATCCCTTATGTTTAAAATATATCCCTTCTTCACCTTTACCCTTTAGATACCCCTAGTTTTCTTCAAGGGCCACCACATGGGCCATCTTCTCCAAAAAGCCTTTTTTTGATCTCTCCCACTCTCATTGCCTCTACTCTCACAATTATTGTGTAACTTTATCACTATGTATGCACGTGTTGCCTCCTCCAATAGAATGTAAGTTCCTTGAGGGCAGGAACTGTTAAGTCTATGTTTTTGTATCCCCAGCACCTAGCCCAGTGTCTGGCACACAGCAGAGGCTGTGACTTGCTGATTTTTTAAATGTTGATTGCTGGATAGATCAGAGGTAGAGACTACAGGAGCTCAGAATTTTGCCATTTCCAGCCAGTACTCTCTCATCATTGTTCCCCAAGGCAAAGGCATCATTGCTTGGTGAAAGCACTACAACTCAAGACTCCTCTGTGCAGTTCCTCTCACTATAAGACTTAGTAGAGAGCAGGAACATGCCAACCACTTTGGTACACAGATGTTCTTCCTGGAAAATAGGTAGAGCTTGGGTCCTTCTCATTCTCTCTTAGACATACTGCTCCTCTGCTTCAATTTATGCTGCTACATCATCTCTCCCTCTTGTTTACCCTACCATTCTCCACATTGTCAGCGACTCTCATTCCCCAAACCTCTTTCCAGATACCCGGAGTTCATTTATTCTACCATGTCTTTCATGAACACTAGTGATGAAGGTCCATCTTGCTGCTACCTAAATAGTCCCGAGGAAGTAATCAGAGCTACTGCCAGCACCGTGCTCTCATTGCCTCCTGTGGATGAGTGTTTTTCCTCACACCAACATTCTCAAACTCTGACATGAACACAGAGAAGGAAAGGCAGTGGGTCATTCCCCTGACCATGACCATGCTTACTTAAAAATGTGCATTTTATTGGTGACTTTTTGCATCATAGTCATTTCCAAATATACCTTCCTTAGCCAACCCAGTAAATCTTCTCTTTATAATAAAGAAAAGCTGTTAAACAAAACCAACAATGCAGCAACTGTGTCTGAAAGTTTATGAGATGCTTCACCTGTAACACTTTTTTTATTTGGTGCAAAGATTGGCCATTACAGTTACATAGTTAATGGCTTTATTTTAGGGTTCCTTTGCGTTATGGTAGTCATTGTATATATTGTTCTCCTGGTACTACTCTCTCTGCATCAGTTCCAATAAATCTTTCCTTTGTTGCTCTGAATTGCTCATCTTTGTCATTTCTTATGGAATGATAATATTTCATTGCAATCAATCATATGCCACAATTTATTTGGTCATTTCCCAACTAATGGACAACACTTTTCTTTCTACTTTCTTGCTCCTGCAAAAACGTAGCTACAAAGATTTTGTTGTATATGAGAGCTTTATTTGTCTTTGGCCTCTAAGGTATATATGCCCAGCAGGATGATCAATAGTCCAGAGAATGGCCATGCGAACTTGTTGCATCAGTCAGTAAACCCTTCCTACTCCTCTCATTCTCATTTATTTGTGATGGTAGTGGGTAGCAGACTCAGGATTATAGCCCAGGTCTTCTGGCTCCAAATCTAATATTCTTTGCACCCCATCCTACCTTTCCCTCCTCTTCTACCCAAGGAAAACAAAATAAAACAACACATATGCAGTATCTATGTTGTGCAAACCCTTGTGCTTGGTGCTAAGGACATAATTCTACCTTTTTTTTCTTTCACATTCTAGGTACATGGGTAGGAAATTCCATCTGTTCAACACACTTAATAAAGGTATATTTAATTTAAAAAACTGACCCATTTAATAAAGAAAAAACTGAGAAAGCAGTTTTTTAAAGTTTAGATTTATTTCACGTGGTCATTAATTAAAGCATGACATTATTCTGGGAAGGGTAACCCAACTTTGATCTGTTACTTATTCCTTGATCTACAGCGCAGCAGAGGAGGAAGAGATTCAGCTTTGTCTACACCTTAGTAGTTTAGGACAAGAAAATAGGATGCGTGGCCCTATGCAAACCAAAGCCTCCTTGACCTCCAGCTGTAGAAAGGGAAAAATAGGGGCAGCTAGGTGGTGCAGTGGATAGAGCACTGGCCCTGGAGTCAGGAGGACCTGAGTTCAAATCCAGTCTCAGACCCATAACACTTACTAGCTGTGTGACCCTGGGAAAGTCACTTAACCCCATTGCCTAGCCAAAAAATAAATAAATAAATAAAAGAAAGAAAAAAAAAGAAAGGGAAAAATATGTAAGCAGAGCTTAGTTCTAAAGGGAATGGCATAGAGGGGCACATGATGATAGCTATACTACTGCTTTCCTCTGTGTTCAGGCATATCTTCAGGTTTGACTAGATTGTCTGGTCATAAATTGCTATGTGATGCTTCCCAAGTTCCTCCTTCTGGGCATGTCACCCCACTATGACTGAAAGATATCAAAGTTAATATGTATGGGTAAACGGTGTGTGTGTCTTATGGAAGATATATATGTGCATTTGGTTTGTCTAGATATGCCTTGCAGGAGATACTGATAGATTCTTCTGAAATCTTGGCCACCCCCCCTGAGACTATGATTCCTGCCTTAAGGTGAACAGAGAAACATTTCATGAGTCTGGGCACTCTTTCCTCTAGTCTCTAAGAGGAGTATTAGACTAGAATTGTATTTATCTCTCTGTCCCCCTAAATATTGCTGATCTAGATTCAGAACAAAAAAAAACTGCTTGTCTGGGTGCTGTCATCTGACATCACCAGTTTGACTTCTAGCCAAATTCTAGTTACTCAAAAGACCATCACAAATAATGGAGTAAACTCATCTATCCCAGCAAATAGCAAACAGAAATCAGAAAATTCCAGTCAGAACATATTGGGGAAAACATAGGCCGAGAAAAGTTAGCTAATATTAATACTGTTATTAATTTGTACACCATCATCCTTACCTTCTCCCTTTGCCAGTCATTTTTCATCTATGTATATGATAATATTCCAACCTAACTTTAAAATCAAAGAACGTAATGGAGATGTGGTAATTTATTCTTACATAATTAAATAATGCCTTATATGATTATCTATTGTGGAGCACTTAGTCTACCTAATTTTCTCCTTCCATTTCCATGGGATAAAAATGACACTCCTTCCCAAAGGGAACAAAGACTCCAATTGCTATCCCTATTGTAGGTCAAATTTTCCACCCTCATATAAACCCTCAGAGGGATCCCTCACATGAGTTTTGCCAGTTGGGCTTCCAACTGGTGATCCAGAAAATTATGTATCATTTGATGATGATAAAACTGGTGACCGAAGGACCACTGAAGCACAAACGGCAGAAGAAATTAATATGTCAGACTAGAACAACAAGAGTTGGCATTTGTATAGCACTTGATAGTTTACAATAGCCTGTGCCCATTACTGATATATTAGTTTGCTCATTGTGTTAAAGTAGAACTAAAGCTACTTTCAGCATCAAACTTCTCAATTCATTCACTTGACTATGTCTTTGAGTCTTCACTGTGAGAATAAATGGTTGGGAATTGGATTCAATTTCACAGTATTTATTAAGTACCAACTATCTTCTGGTTTTGCTTTCCTTCATAACCCAAATACTCAAACACAGTGCCTGGCACATAGTAAACATGGTAAATGCTTGTTGACTGACTGATTCAAGGCACTGTGCTAGGCTAGAGGGGAAGCCCAAAGATAAATAAGCTGCAGTCCCTGCTCTCATGGAGCTTATTTATAGTGTCGTAGTGAGACAAATGCTTCGTCAATACCGAAAGAAATAATTCCTAATCATTAGTTTGATTATTCTGATGATTTATTTTTAGTTGTAAGGCTTAATTCAGATAGCTTTTACATGAAGAAATATATAATTACTGTAGACTAAATTCTTTATTTTTACAGAGCTGAGACCCTGCAGCTGAGCTGAACTAGTATATACATTTCCTCATTTCTTAAGTCTAAGTTACCTTCTGTGTTCAGCTAAATTAACATTTTAATCACATTTACTACAAGTACCAGACCTTCTAGCTACCTCGATAATTCCATGATATCAGTTGTAACTGATGTAACTCGATGGCCAATTAGATAGACAGATCTAGATAGATGCCCTGTAACGCCTCAACATGCTCATCAGCCCAATGTTGCAAATCACCCAAGTTCCTCATTCCAATCCTAGTCAACCTCCAGCCAATCCAAAATCAATCAAAACAGACTCTGTAACCTTTGATTCCTCTTTATTTACCATAAAACTATTATCTGTAAATCCCTCAGTTTTTCTCTACTAGGAGTCATTAACTTCATTTATTGGCAATTGCTAGCCTTGCTAATAAATTGATCATGCTCAGAAATTCATGCCTCGGTTTCCCTTATTTGTGGATTTTTTATTGCTTTTTTATTTTATAAATTATTTATTTTTATCTGACAATATGTCTGGGATCTCAGCAACATGAGGAATTTACACTTCATCCCACATCCCTAGTCACAGAATATAATCACCAGTTCTTTGGATTCTGTGTGATTCTAAATCACCTCTTGTCAGAAACCTGCAGGGGACTGGAGACATCCAACATAATGGGAGCTTCACTCTACACCTCTTGACATTGTATGGATACCAATTGATCACAAAAGCTTTCCATCAACTTATTCCTTGCTCTTTATTTTGCACCTCCTTTGCAATTATCCATCTCTTTCATGATGGTATCCACATACATAAATAATTATAACAGATCATGATAATTATATCAAAAAGCTAAAAAATGTGCAAAGTTTTGGGTTTAGTAAACTAAGGAAGGCTTTGGGAAGCATCTTGAATGATGTTTCAACTAAAGTCTACTATGCCTACCACACCTTTCAGCACCCTATAAGTCAATGTTTTATTCTCCTTATGGCAGAAAATAGAAAGTTTGAGATTTTGAAAATTTATTTGTTTATTAAATCCTAGTTTCCTGAGAACTTTCAAAGAGGACAGGCAAAAGACCCAAGGCAATTTTGAGTTCTTCATTTTTCTTAAAGCCTTAGCTGGACAGCTTTCCTCATTTCCCCCTCTCTCCAGTGAATTTGTGCTGCCTACCAGGATGACAGGTGAAGTTTGCTTTATTGGCAAACTTAAGACTACATAGATGGGAAGCTGAAAATCCCCAGTTTATTCCTCTGCTTTATCTTCTAATGCCAGGCAAAAGAGAGTGTCTGAAGTAATTTGCAAGGTTAAACAAGGATGACTACTTTCCACCCCCAATCCCAAACCCTAGCATTAACTATTGATCCTCAGAAAAGGTATTTATAAAGGGTTGCCTTTTATCTTATGCATCAAACCTGACTTTCTTGCCTTTATATACTCAAAGGCCTGATCTGTCTGTTAGCTCCCTTATAGTGTTAGTCCATGGGATACTACCTATCCTTTCTCTGAACCCTTTAAATCAATTTCCCCAAACCTAGGGTACATGAGAGGATATACAACTTTCCTTTTCTATCACGAGGAAGTTCCCATCATTTCCAACACAACAGCTAATTCATGAGAATCAAATTCAGAAGAGAATTTCCCCCTGTTTTCTTCGCCTGTTGAAGGAGGAAATTACCATTAAGGCAATTCAATAAGTTATTAGCTGCTCCACATTTAGGGGAGAGAGAGAGAGTTTTTGCAGAAGTCTGTTTCATGGCTTTTTGTGAGGTTTGCAATCTCTTTCACTCAGTCATTCCATCAATAAATATTTGTCAAGCACCATGTGCCAGGCACTGTGCTGGACACTAGGAATTGAAAGACAAAAACGACTGAATCCCTGCCTTCAAGTTTACAGTCTACACAGGAGATAATACATACATAAATACATGCAGAAAAAAGACAAGGTAGGTTTTCTTTCAAGGGGAGGAGACTGGTGATCAGAGGGCAGAATCAGGAAAGGTTTCATGTAGGAAGTAGTACTTGAGCAGAATTTTTAAGGAAACGAGATATTCTAAGAGGCAGAGGGGAGAAGGGAGTGCATTCCAAATATGGGGATCATAAAATGCAAAGGTACAGAGATCTGGTTGGAGTTTCATTGGTAGGAAACAGCAAGACAGGTTTGACTGGATAATATTGTATAAGAATTCCTCATCTATTTCTCCTTCTATTTACATGTCCCATGATATATTCTGATGATAAAATCACTTGTTTAATCTCTCCATTGATCTCCACTACTCCAAATGTTCTCCACCATGCTTTCCCTTTCTGGTCCTATATTTTTTCACAAAGGTATATCTTCCTAATATACAATATCATCCCTCTCCTACCCATATCACATTTTTACCTGCTCTGTTTCTTTTGAATAAGATATGCCCTTCCAGACACATATTCTAGTCACAGGATCCTATCAGATCTTAGTGATATCTATGAAGCCAAATTTGCCTCCTGGCATTAGGACTTCTAGTTCATCATGCTCATTGCCTACACTTTGGGAATTTGTGTATAGACATTTAAAGCCATGAGTTTTATTTCCAGCTGTGCTGGGGTGAGAGTGCTGGCTCTGGGACCAGAGGAACTTGGTTTAAATCATGCTTCTGACACTACCTGTATAACCTGGGGAATGTCACTGAACCTCCCTGGGCCTCAGTGTCCTCACTTATAAAATAAGGGGGATGGACTAAATGGCCTCTAAGGACCCTTCTGGCTCCATGATCTTAAATGATTCAGCTATCATGTTAAATGATTCTTTCTTGGATTTTGCCTCCTGCGAACATAATTTTTCAAATAGAATCCATCCTGCTTTCCTCCTCCCAAGTAATTTTGCACACAGCTCATGGTCCATCTGTGATGTCTGTCTGAGATATATGTACTGATGGACTAGTTTGATTATCCATCCAAATGAATGTCATAATCTCGGCAATTCACAGTCTTCATTTACATGTTTCCTTATGTGAATTGCCAAAAGGCAAACCTTTTGGAGTAGCTATGAATCTCACGGAGGAGAGCAAACAGTTTTTCATCTACAAACAAGAGTGTCACAGAGGTCCTCCCAAGCTGGAAAGGCTTTGGGAATGGGTTCCATGACAGACCATATGCCTGTCATCTAAAGACCAGCCCAGCCAAGTTCTGATTGGTTAATCATTAATGTCAGCTTCAGAGGAATGAATTTTTTCAGTTATAGCAACACACAAAAACCCTTTACTAAGATATAGAGGGCTTCTGTTCAACACTAATGGGACAAAGACCCATACCAACAAAACCATTTGTTTCAACAAATCAGTTAACAAGCATTTATTAAATACTTGTTATATGCTAGTTTGTAATAAGAGATAAAGAGCTGGCTTTGGGGACCAGAAACCATCCTTCAAAATTGACCCCAGGAAGACTTGGGGTCAAGTGTTGCTTCTGGAAAATACTGTCTACGTTACCCTGGGCAAGGTGCTTAACCTCTTACTTCTCTAAGCAACAATCTAAGACTATATGTTTCAGAAAACACATTGACCTGCATGGGTGGAGGGAATTTCCTTATCTACTGTTCCCTGTACTAGTAAAATGACAGGTCCAGTCTCTATCCCTATGTACCAGGCATGGAGGATACAAAAACAAGACAGAAATAATTCCTTCTCTCAAGAAACTTACATTCCATCAGGGGAAAAAACATGTACACATATAAGTATATGTGAAGTATAGGGATAGGGACAAGACTTTCAGGTAGGGAGGTAGGGTGCATTGGCACTGGGGGAAGGAAAGGCCTTGTGGAGGTAGTGGGTGTTGAGCTAAATTTTGAAGGAGGTTGTCTTCTTGGGCCACCATAGCCCAAAAGATTTTCATTATCTGGTGGTGATGAATACCTTAGCATGATTTTTTTAAAATCTGAAAGGTAGCAAAGTCCCAAAGGAATGGAATACTCATAGGTTTTGATGCAAAGTGGAGAAATTAGATGGATCAGAGAGTGTGACAATACTCAGGAAGGACAGTGGGGTTCCCATTATGGGGTAACCTGAACCGCTAAGGGGTAGCATGAAGTCAGTGGATACCTAGAACAAAGATAGTATCAGAAGAGGAGTAAGCATGAATAAAGGAAGAAGAGATGTCAAAGACTTTGCCTACTTGTTTTCCTGACTAAAATATAAGCTCATTGAGGACAGGAGTCACATTTCATACTTTGAAATTCCCACAATGACTTAGACACAATTGATGCTCAATAAATATTACTTAATAGGGATATACCACAATTTTGTCTAGGTCCAGCCCTATCTTTGAGCAAAAAGGATACCTTCCTGATGACCTCAAATGGACTAGGGATCTCCAATCATGTTAAATCATGAATATAAGAATTTCATAAGCTCACAATGACTACTGTGGATAATATTGCCCAATTTCATAGCCATTACAGAGCATCTTCAATTTCTCTATTAGTGCAACAGTATCTAAAATCTGACTTGATAATTCCACCACATCCTTTCACCCTTTAAAAAGCTTTCGTTTTATCAAAAAGAGACATCGAGTTTTCCTACTCTTTAAACTGAGTTTCAGTAATATATAAACTGAAATGTGACAGTTGAAAATATTTTTTACATCTCAAAGCACATTTCTTCATCTCAGGATTTATAAAAACTGTCTTACCATAGAATTGTTCCATTATGATCATACATCTTTATGATGTAATGTAACATGATTATGTTCATTTATTGAGTATTAAAATTCTAAAAAGGGTTAGAAAGACATCTCTTTGAGTGATCATTAAATAAAATTTTTCTTCTATTTAAAGTCCCATCCACATAAATGTCCCTGGTGGGTAATAGCTGTAGAAGTAAGGAAGAATCTTTTGAATCAGTCGCAATTGTATGTGATACAGATACTCACTCAAAGCTAGGTCACTTATTTAGCAAAGAGGGTCCATCAGGGTCAGCATATTATCAAAGAACAGCAGGGATTCAACCTGATTATGGAATTTTGGTGCTAGCTGAGATGTGGATTGGTAGGATACAGTGCTCTGTCTCTACAAATGGGAACTTTCTCCTCCTATCCTTCTATTTTCAACAAAAGACCCATGAGGCAAAAACACTTGCAACCCTCTCTGGTAATTTGCACCACCTAACTATAGAGTCAAATTATTCTTGATGTAATCTGTGGGAAACTAGGTCCTCTTAGTCACCCAAATGCTCAGCTCCTAATTGGATAGCAACAGCATCTCACTAGGGTCTTTCCAAATGAGATGCAGAGACCAGGGCAAATCATTTGTGGACGACTATTTTCAACCTCAAGAGCAGCACTGAAGGTTGGAATGGAATAGCCAAAGGACAAGACATAGACTAATTGATGTATATGGAAATAGCGAGAGAGTATCCCTCTCATTTTCCACAAGTGTAGTGGTAGATAATATGTTGATGAGCCACAGATCTTTTCATACCCAAGTCAATGAACCTAACTTCTTTTCTCCTTGTTCTGCATTTCCCTTGCATGGTAGGTACCCGGTCCAGAATGTAAGCTCCTTGAGAGCAGAGACTGTCTCTCTTTTTGTATCTGTGTCCTCAATGCTTAGCACAGTGCCAGCTATATAATAAGCATTTAATAAATGCTATTTTTCATTTATTTATTCCATAAAAGCTGGCACAATTGGCCGATTTCCCCAACTAACCACTTAGTACCTGGTACGAGCAAGACTATCTAAGGATAAAACATTAGATAGAGTCAAGATTTATTAAAGCTTGTGGGACATAACAACAGGGCCAATACAACAGGCCAAATACTTTTACAATAAGCGTGGGCTCAGAAAGCAAACAAATTAACCCTAGAACAAAACTCTGAGGATCTATTGCGAGGACTAAAAGGAGCTTGACCAAATAATTGGACAATCCACTCCGTACTAAATGGAACAGGCCTTTTATTTGATCTATTTTAAGGGAAGACCCCATAACTTAATTAGAGACACTCAAGGGATCAGAGAAGGGAAGGCAGAAGGAAAATGGGAAGGGTACTAGAGCAGACTATTTATTCTACCTTTACATCAGGGCCAGTACTGATACCTCAGAACCAGGGTACATCAACCAATTCCTTCATGTGCTGTGGAAGAAAGACGGAATTCACTGTTTAGGACTCTGTGGAGTCATGGCAGCATCTAGATCAGGGCTGCCTAAGTGTACTATAAGGAGAACAAGGGTTTTACTGGAGTAGGACTGATTGGTTTTCCACTCCACTGGTCACAGGCAGGGAAATACCAACCAAGAAGGAAACTGGAAGGTTTTAGCCTAGAATAGAAGACTAGATATGAGACATTCTGGAGAAGAGGCAAGACAAAAAGAAGGTGGTACTGAGGAGTTGTAGGAAAGCATGATAAGAGAACAGATAACCCACTGGACAGAAAATGACTAGGCCAGACAAACCAGAGGTTTTCCATGACCACAATAATAGTAACTATGATCCAGAGGTAGAAAGGACCTCGGAGGCCATCCAATTCAGCCTCTCCCCACCCGATTTTAAAGATGATGAAACTGAGGCTAAGGGAAGCAAAGTGATTTTCCCAAGTTCCCATCAGCATTTAAACATCAGAGACTGGGTCCACTTATGCCGGAGACAGTCCACTTATTCCACACTAAGAGTCTACTATGTGCCAGGTGAAAGAAAGCAATCATCAATGTCAAGTAATCCCTGATATAGTAAAAACATTTGATTGAAATGAGATTTAACCTACATTTTAAAATAAATTAAGAATCTCATTATTTCCAGTTGTAAGGTTATTTTAAGGGTACAACAAAAATGTTAATGTTATATATGCATATTGAGTACATACACTCTGGCTTCTTGTGGTTAATTGTATAGTCCCAATCCCAAAGCCAATTGGTGTGGGAGGACAGAGGTTATGAGAGTGGGAAAGCTTCTTCAGTCATCTTCAGGACTCTTCAAGCTTCAAGTCACTTTGGGTGCTTCGCATACTTCTGGCTTCCATTTTTGAGAAAGAAGATGGAAGAGGCCACTGATGGAAGAGGTTACTGAAGGAAAAGATCTGGAGAAGACTTGAGAGGAACTAGTAGTCTCCATCATGTCCCTCTTCTCAGTTTGCTACATTAGAGAATTTGGGGAGTTTCCTGTTAGTTGAGAGATTTAGCACTCTCTCTCTCTCTCTCTCTCTCTCTCTCTCTCTCTCTCTCTCTCTCGATGGAACTCAGTTATCCACTCCAAATGAGAGAACTGCTTCACTCTATATTGTCTGGCATATAACCTCCAATGTATACCTTCTTTGATTGGTTTTGCTACCAGTTTGGATAAATGAATTTTCTTTTATAATTGATGTAAATGTGTTCATTGCAGAATTGGAATTTGGTGAGAAGAGAGGCAAACCTTGGATATAGAACTTGGGGTTCTGCTTCCTGCCAAATAATGACACTGATCAGAAGTTAAGTTGAACACGATTAGACTATTAATACTTAAGGGAACAGTTAAATATAATTCTACCCTGATACCCTTTCTCTCTGAGGAGAGCAGAGTGGTAACGTTTGGCCCCAACTTCTTGTTTTCACTCCTGGCAGGAATTAAAATTTCTTTTGGGAAAAGATCAGGGGAGAAGACGCTAGAAATGTCTATTCTGCTTCCTTTTGAGCCATGCAATGATAACCCCATGCTATATATGGAGGTGATCCACATGGAGCCTCTCTCTGTAGTTGTAAATTCAGTGGGGCAAGATTTCCTTTTCTTTGTCTGTTTTAATCCATGAGGCCAGACTTTATTGTGTAACCCTTTTGTCCTTGAGTGAAGAACATCTAATTAGTTTTAACAATTGCCTTTGTAGCCTACAAAAACAAACAAAAGCACTGATCTTGCTTCTTTTCCTCTAATATTTTTGCTGCTGTTCTTATTTTTCCTCACTAAAGGGAAGGCCTCCATCTACATGAGATCAAAGGAGTGTGCAGGAAGAAGTTGGACTGGATAAACCCTGAGGTCATAGGGGTGTGATGGTATATGTTTAACAACCAGACGTCCAGCACACTTTTAAATTTAATCTGACATTTTTTTCATTATTTCCTTAAATGTAGACAATCAACAAACCAGTAAATCAGGGCCTGATTTGTAGCATTAGCTGATTTCTGAGGTGTAAATGCTTGTACTGAAAATGTAACAGTTGGCTCCAGTTCAAGCTGGCTTTCAAGCACACCTCTGCCAGCTCAATCTATTATTCTATGAATGTGTTCCTGTACTCTGGGAACACCAACTGGTTAAACTGGATACTTCTTGAGAACGTGGACCAGCTCTATCCTCTATCATGCATCCTCAATGACTGAGCACTGTCATGTGGACTCTGTTGGGTACTCAATACTTTTTGACTCTCTGACTCCTTACTCAAGGAAACGTGAAACAGACTTGCCTAACCAAACAGGTATGATTGTGTGGGTAGGAGAATTGCTATATCGGTACTTTGAACCCTAAAGGGTATCAATGTAACTCTCTATTGGCCCAATGTGGAATTAAACTTCTTTCATCTCTTCTGCATCATTGGTTATAGATTCATAGATAGGTTATATGATAATTAAAATTGGAAGGGACGTTAGAAATCAAGTGCAATCTTCTTCTGCTACAAGTGAAGAAACTGAGAGCCTGGGGAGAGTATGACACATTCAAGGTCACACAGTTAAGTTTGGCAGAACTGCGAAACAAACCAGGTTTGTTTCCTCTCTTCTGCCTAGTCCAGCATTCCTTGATTACACTACACTACAGTCAAATAAACATCTGTTTGTGCTTTAATAAACATGAATTTGTGCCTAATGATTCCTACGTACAGCTTGTTCTCTCCCTTTTGAATTTTTGATCTAAAATAGAAAACAAATAACATATACACACATATGTATAAATTAATATATGTATATATACATATGTGTGTACATAGAAATATGTGTGTACATATACGAATACACTGGTATTTATGGTCCTAATGCTAACTTTCTAGGGCCTCCCTGATAATATTTATGATTATCAAAAAGTACTTTTACACATATGAAAAATGCATCTACCACCACTATTTTAATACTGACCAGTCACAAAAATGAGTAAATATTTCTACTGCATGCAACAATAGGCATAAGCCACTTTTCTGTAGCAAAAAGTGTAATTTCAATCTTTATTGTCACTTTGAGACCTTCAATTTTTGTTTTAAAGTGGACATTTATTCTTTTTGGATATTGTTTTTAAATACATGGCATATTTCAAGTAGACAACACTTTCTCTACCAAATCCATCCTTTGGCCGTCCATCTGAAGTAGCTGTCATTCTCAACCAGGAAATACATGCATTTTCCTGTCTACATGGCTAAAGGAAGTGTTTGACATTAATATGAAAGACTTAATGGAAGTCTTTCTCTATTATGGTGAGGGGAACTTCACATTCAAGTTAGTTCCCTGGGGCATCAACTGAAAGGAAGCATTAAAGGTGAAGAAAGGGGTAAGGAGTAGGGGAAGGGACTTCTCTTCCAGCAGTGAACCTAAACTTACAAGGAACCAGCCTAAGTCAGACCTACCCATTAGAGAGCTTCTCAGTTCAAAGGTCCTCCAAGGGAATAACCCTTCAATAACCTGAGAATAGCGTGGCTGTTTGTGTATTCTCAAAAGGCTCTTTTGCCAGTAAGAACCAGGCAGTGGGCAACTTTTCTCTGCTGCTGGGGTTGGATGCCTTGTCCTTTGCTTTTAACTCTACCTGGGAGCTACCTGAAATAGCTAGGTGGCACAATGGATAGAGTGCTGGATTTGGAGTCAGGAAGGCCTGAGTTCAAATTCCCCCTCAAACATTTACTGGTTACGTAATCCTGGATAAGTCACTTAACTTCTGTCTGCCTCATTTTCCTCAACTATAACATGGGATTAATAATAACACCTGCCTCTCAGAGTTATTGTGAGTCTCAAATGAGATAATTATAAAGCACCTTGTAAACTTTCGAGAGTTATATAAATGCTAGCTATTATTATTATTGTTTGTTCCTAACTTCTACTAGAATTTATTTTATGAGTCCTGCTCCTACTTGCCTTTGTATGAATCAGAACTCAGCTGCCTTTATAGTTTCTAATAATCACAGAATCACATTTGAAGGATCAAATGAAGTACATGGATCTAGTGCTTTGAAAACTTTAAAGTGATATATAAATGCTAGTTTTTATTATCCAGCACTTAGTATAGTACCTGGTGCATGATGCTTAATAAATGTTTGTTGACTTGTCTTAACCTCAGTCCAACCAATCCAGTACTTGAACAAGAATCAAGATGGCCATCTGTACCACACCCAACAAGTGGCCATTTAGCCTTTGAATACCTTCCAGTGAGGTGGTCCTAGGCAGCCCATTCTGATTTTGAATAGCTCTAATTATTAGGAAGTTTTTCCTTACCTCATGCCCAACCTGTCACTCCTACCCCTCCCCTCTGAGACCAAGCAGAATAAGTCTAGCCCCATTTTCACATGGTAGCCCTTCAAATATCTGAAGAAAGTTTTCACATCCCAGCCTTAGTTTTCTCTTCTCCAGGCGAAACTTTCACAGTTCCTCCAACTTATAGTCATTTGGTATCAAACTAATATCTTTAAGCATACTATACTCTCTTCTGGAACCCAGTTTATCAATGTCATTTCTAAAAAGTGGTGCCCAAAATTACTGCTTCTTCTGTGGCCTGACCAAGAAAGAATACTTAGATGATCAGTTTCTCATTTCTAGGCACCATGCTTCTTTTAAAGTAGCCTAAGTTTGCATTAGTTTTTTTGGCCTTCTCATCACACTGTTAATTCATATTTGAGGTTGAAGTCCACTGAAAGTCCTAGATTGTTTTTTAGCCTAAATATAATCTATCTATACCTCTACTGTCTTATACTTGTGACACTGATTTTTGGAATCCAGTTGTACATTTATCTCTCTTAAATTTCCTATTATTCAAATTCAGTATCCAGTGTGCTCAATGGGATTCAGACAAGACTTTTTTGAATTCTATCTTCCAACAAATTAGCTATCCCTTACAGTTTTGTATCATCTGTAAATTTGATAAGGATGCAATCTATGTTTTTTTTAAAGTCATCTATAAAAATGTTAAAGAGTTCAAGGACAGACTTATATACTTGGTAAATTTTATTGGAGATCTTCTAAGTTGATGTCAGAAAAGCAATCATATGTCAACTGTTACTTCATGACCGCTGGGAAGCACCTTACTGAGTGCACTTTCTCCCACATGTTTCACAACGAGGAAACTGAATCTTGGAAAGGGCAAATGTCCTTAACTAAGGGCAAGAAGTTAGTTCTATCAAGGCTAATGTCAAAAGCTCTTAAATATATTTAATCTCACAGACAACCTAAAGCATAAACCTAAACCTTGTACTGTTTAATGAAAAGCCCAGATGTCTCCTTTCTCTGCATCATCCCTACCGCTCACTGGATAAGCAAACATTTGTATAATGTCATAAAATCCCATCTCTCTAGAATTCTAGCTCTGTGACTGGCTAAGTTGGGCACTGATGAGGGAGTGAGGTGGGGGCCAAAAGGGAGACAGAAAGGGAGTGCTTTAAAAAAATAGACATAGAATCATTAATGACTACTCTTTGGGCCTAGCCATACAAACAATTCAGAATCTATCTAATTGTACTACATTTTAGCTCACACCTCTCCATTTTTAGCATAAGAATGACTTAAGATATTGTCCTTTTAAAGTACTGCTCATTTCATATTAATCACTTAGATTTAGATGGAAAATGGTCAGTGGTAAAACTATAAAGACTTAAATTACCTTGATAAATATATAGAATGATGCCTTGTTTGTATGTGTGATGGTTTTGATGTTTTAAAGAGGCAAGAAAGAACATTTATGTATTAATTACTCTAGAAATGTGAGTAGTACCTTTCATAGATGGTAGTATAAATCTAGTTATTCTTAAGCTCTTGTCTACTGGCCTGTGATGATAATAATTCTGCATTTAGAAATGGTTATGAAATGGCAATTGCTTCTGCCACCAGTTAGAGAACAAAACTCTCCAATAATGGGTTGGACATTGAGCTCACAGTCTTGAGCTAGAAAGGGTCTCTCCAGGGTGGCTTCAAATGCACCCTCAAGCCACATACAAAGGGATACCAGACAACATAAAGACATGGTCAACCACAAGTATTTATGACAAACATCTGGAAAACAAATTCTTTAAAAGAATTTTTAAAAAATGTAATTAAGTAGAAGTAAGTCAGGGAGGGGTAGGAATCCCCATTTGTCAAGGCTGGTTTCAATACTCCTGCTATAGAAGTGAGAAGCAAAAAACAAAACAAAACACACCATTACACATTCGTCTGTCCATTTAGAAGCCATCTCTCATGGTCTTGAAAAAAGGAACTACAGATGTAGCAGCAAATGGCTGCCATAGTCATGTGGTTGCCACGAGACATTGGCCACTTTTCCATTAACACTCACAACACCCCACATATGAAAAACCTCTACCCTCTCTTTTAAGAGTTGATGTGTCAAGTTCCTCCTCTTCCCAAACTGGGAGGAATTACAAGTCCCTGAGTTTGGGGATTCAACCAATGCCTTGGCAGAGGTTTTTACACTATACCTTGGCTACATTTTGACCTGCTCTTCTGGCCTACATTCTGCTCTCAGTTCCTCTTTCTAATTGGACCTCCTTAGTAGCCTTAAGACTGGCTGTAAGAGAATCCATCAGCCATCTGTACCAGGTTGCTGATCCCACTGAAACTTGTTAAATGAAACTTGACTCCTAGTGATTAACCTTACCCGGGTATGGTAAAATTAATCTATAGCATTTGGGAATTCCTCTGTAGGTCATAGATATAGAGCTAGAAAAATCCTTAGAAATTATCTAATCCAATTCGTTAATCCAACAAAAATTTATTAAGTAACAACTATGTGTCAGGCACTGGACTAGGCTCTGGGGATATAAAAACAAAAATGAAACTATTCTTGCCCCCAAAGAGCTTGCATTCTTTTGAGGGGAAAACAATAATATGTACACAGATAAATAAATACAAAATATATATATAAGTGAATGCAAACTCGGGGGAGGGCACTAACACTAGTTACTTAGGAGCAGTGTGGGCATCAATAGAAGCTTTATGTAGAAAGTGGCAATTGAGCTGAACTTTGAAGACAGCTAGAGATTTTCCAAGGCAGAAACAGTAAGAAGACTGAGGGCCAAACTGAGGCCTAGATTAAGTGGTTCTTTACACAGGAAGACTGCAGTGTAGGGAGTCAGAGACTCGACTTCAGGTGGTCAGCTTGTTCCAGAGTGAACTTAAATTTGATCTTGTTAATTGGCTATTTTCTTTCTGAAGCCACTGACGCTCAGCTCCCTGAATTCAGAATCACAGAATATTCTAAATGGAAGAGACCTTAGAATTCAGCTGGTCCAGTTCCTTTATTGTGTAAGTGAGATCTGAGACTCAGAGAGGTGACATAACTGGCTAAAGGTGACACAGCAAGCTAGGGGCAGAACCAGGATGAAAACCCAGGTCTCCTGGTCCATAGGACAGTGTTCTCTCAACTATCCCAACACTTCATGGAGGACATAACATTGAACCTGGGTCTTAAAGGGCAAGGAGGACTTTTACAAGAGAATGCAAGGCTGCCTAGAATTATAAAATTGCTTGGCTGCTAGGAGTGAGCCATTCAACCCTGATAAAAGAATAAAGAAATCTTAATAGCTTTGAGATACTTAAGCCTGTGGAATTTGAG
Organism: Vombatus ursinus; assembly: GCF_900497805.2. Lineage (NCBI taxonomy): Eukaryota > Metazoa > Chordata > Mammalia > Diprotodontia > Vombatidae > Vombatus > Vombatus ursinus. The sequence goes on from NW_020947122.1 coordinate 3,186,732, forward strand.
TACAGACCATTAATGAAATCTTCTTATCTTGTTTTGGCATAGTTTTGGTACTTTGCACTCCAATCTTTCAAGGACTTGTAACTTTATCATTGTGGACACTTCTTCCACCAATGCATAGCATGATCCCTCTACACCTTAGTAGTTTGTACTCTGTGAGTTCCTCACTAGATGACCAATCTTGTAGTGATGGAATTCTTTGGATTTATCTTTCTTGATGCCCAGATAATAGACATGCTGTTTGTTACTGGGCCTGCAGTTGAAGTGTTTCCAGCTTGTTAGGACCTAACAACGTTTATGCTTTCCTGGCATAGCCTTTGACAGTCTAGGATCACCTGCATATCACCAAGAGGCGTCAGAGGCAGCCTTTAGTGGGGGAGACATTAATGTTCAGTTAAATTAAGTACCCAATAAATACATGTTGGTTGATTAGTGTTGATGTCCTCAAAGTGTTTCGGAGGGCTGTAGCCTTGCTATTTGAGGCATTAGTACAGAAATGATTTATTGTTGAGATTTTTAATCAAATTCATTTCACTATGATTAGAAGAAAATTTGCTTTCCAATCATTTGAATAATTGTCTTCTATTTAGAGCAGACCTCATCATAATTTATGACTACCTGATTTAAGCCTATATGATGCTATTGGAAGGATTCCAGGAAGGTTCCCTTTCAAACATGCTTGTCTAGGTGTTCTATTAGGGTGTTTAAGTAGGGATATCCTATGGCAAAACTAGAAAGCTAATGAAATGTGTTTTCAATAACCCTTCACCTCTTCTCTCTAGGCTTAGATTGAGCCCCAGAAACTCCACCCACCCACCTGCCCTACTTGTGTGAAAGTATACATTTAAAGATTAATTCTTTTGGATTAAGACATTACCTCTCCAAACATCATCTTTCTCTTTTTTTCTAGAATTAAAAAAAATTTAATTGAATTTTATTTTAGACTCAAACACCAAAACACAAATACAGAATAGAAAAAAGAAAAAAAAATCATAAACTTAAATACTGGAACTTAATTACAAAGTAAGAAAAGAAAAAACAAAGCATGTGATGTGTATAGCAGAACATGAGAGGATTCAAAATATGTAATGATAAATTTTCATTTCAAGAAAGCCTATATGATAAATATTACATGTTGTGTCGAGAGCTGTCCTTCTTTTCTTTGTCCTTCCTTATAAGTTTTCTTTTGTTCTTGGCTGTGCACTTTTTTTACTTTGTTCTTTTTTTTCCTTCCTCACCCCAAGGCTACACTTGAGTGCAGATATATTTCTCTATAGCTATACATATATACATATACATATATATACATATATACTTACATATATAGAAATATGCTTTCCCAAACAAATTCTACTACTGATCTTTGTTTTTATGTTTGTGCAGATCATCTCTCTTTTTAAAGAGTTTATTAATTGCCTTTTTAAAAATTAAACATCTTGATTATTTTCCAATATCTAACCCTACCTCCACATTCCCCTGTAACAAAATAACATAGTTAAGCAAAATAAACTAACAAAATAACAGCATCTGACAACATAGGCAATCTTCCCAAAGCTCACTAGTAAGAAAACGAAAGTACATTTCATCATCTATTCTCCAGGATTGGTCATTGCAATTAAACTCTAATTGGCTGCCTATTGGTGTTGTTTTAATGTGGAGTGATATATCCATTGTATGTACTGTTCTAGTTCTGTTTACTTTGTTTTCTACCTCCATTCATACATCTTCCTCAGTTTCTTTAAATTCCTTATATTTATTTCTTCTTTCTATGCAATAATATTCTATTACATTGATATTCCTTAATTTATTCAACTATGAACCAATTGAAGGTACCCACTCTGTTTCCTGTGCTTTACTACCATGAAAAAAATGCTGCTATGAATATTTTGGTAGAAATAGGACCTTTACGTCTGACTTTTACCTCCTTAGGGGTGTGTGAGCATCATCTTTTAAGAGGCACATTTATCCCAAGGAAGAATAGCTCTTCTTAAAAATTAACCTCTTAATGTAAACTAGTTGAATAGATGGATTTCCTCTTAACAGCCATCTAAGACTAAGGCCCTAATTTGGGAGACTTTGGACAGAGAAGAAAGGAATAATGGGCTCTGCCTATGGAGGACAGTATCGAGAGGGTTGCCATCATGGAGGGCTCTGACTAGGCACAATAATGGAAATCAGGGAGGAGGGAACCCAAAAAAGGCTCAATCTGAGCCCAGAGAGAGAAGATGAGGGGTCAATGAAAACAGATTTCATCAGGTTCTAGCTTTGCCCTAGGCTATCCCTTCTTGAACACACAGATAGAAACCCTAGAAAAGTATGTTTGAGAGCAGAGGGAGAGAGGAGCTAAGTAAATGTACTCCCCTAGCATTCCCTGAGGCAGATTGATTGGATCTTCCATGGGCCTTCAAAGAGGTCAAGCTGTGAGATTCTGAAATTAGAAGTGAAACTCTCCCAGTAAACAGGTGTGGAGAATGCCAAAATAGGTGGCGAAATGCTCCAGGGGAAGTATGTGGGAGAAATATGTTCTCTGTTGCACTTTCCTGGATTCAAGAAAGGGAACTGGGCCACATTTTACATGATAGAAAGTATGAAGATATTGCCACTTTAAAAATGTAATTTCTAGATAATGTTACCAGGTATATAGTTTGACATTGCTTTTGAGCATTTAGTTCCTCACCATGTACTTACTCCCTTCTCAAAATTTTTGTGATCTCACCTCCACCCATACCACTCTATTGATACTACTCTCTAAAAGGCCACCTTTTAGTCATCTGTTAGTCACCAAATTCAATGTTGGATGCTCTCCTCCCCACCCCAGTCCTTGAGATTTTGTAATATTTGACAGTATTGGCCACCCATTTCTTCTGGGTAGTCTCCCCCTTGAGTTTAGGGACTTTACACTCTTTGTGTTCTCCTCCTCCCTTTCTAACGCTCCTGTCTTTTTTTGTGGATTTCTCTTTTTCCCAGCTCCTTCAGGTAGATATCTCCCAAAGTCTTATTCTCATTCCTTTTGTCTTCTCTGTATATGCTCCTTCCATTAGCAATCTAATTCACTTCCTATTGCTTTAGCAATCACCTCTAGACCAATGACTCCCAAATTTGACCTTCACCATGTATTAGCTGTGTCTTCTCTCTAAGGCTCCATTTTTAAATCTGTAAAATAATAATAATAATAATAATAATAATTTTTGTTCTAAGTACTTTAATGGTGATATGAATAAAATTATTTTGAAGCCTTAAATACCATAGAAAAGAGAATTTATCATCATCTCTGTGTGTATCTCTCTCTGTCTCTGTGTGTCTCTCTCTATGTCTCCGTCTCTGTCTCTCTCCAGCCCTAACTTCCCTCTTAACATCCAGCCTGTTTCTCCAAAAAGCTATAAGACATCTTTACCTGGCACACCTGGCTCCAATGGGACTTCAAACTTAACATATGCAAAACAAAACTTATTGTTTCCTGGCAATGCGGTACACCAGATTTGGAGTCAGAGGATTCAAGTTTGAATCCTGTCTCTTCCAGTCACTGACCAAGCCACTTAACCTCTCTAGGCCTCGGTTTCCTCACATGTAAAATAAAGTGGTTGGTCTAAGTGATCCCTGACATCTGTTCTAGATCTAAATCTATGATTATATCATCCTGCCAACATCACTATGCATTCCATCTTCCGTGTTTGAAACTTTGGGGTTATCTTCAAATCTTCTTTCTCCTTTACTTTTCACATTCTCTCTCTCTCACTCTCTCTTTCTCTCTTTCTCTGTCTCTCCCCTCTGTCTTTCTCTGTGTTACTGCCTCTCCCTCTGTCTTTGACCATGCCTCTGTCTGTATCTGTTTCTGTACTGTATTTCTCTGTCTCTCTGTGTCGGTTTGCCTCTATCTCTCTCACTTCCTCTTTGTCTACTCTTTTCTATTTTCACTGCCTATATGCCCTTCATCAACAGCCTCTTAATATTATCTGGCTTGGGCTACTGCAGGAATCTTCCACTTTCTCTTCCCTGCGAACCATTCTTCCCACCTCTGGAATTTTCTTATACTGTGATCTGGTCACCTCACTCTTCTGATCAAAACTCTTTAGTGGTTTTCTACAACATAATGAGTAGCTTATAGTCATCACCCTATCTTGGTTAATACTACTCTGACTGCACCCACATGTACAAAAATATTTATAGCAGCTCTTTCTGTGGTGACAAAGAATTGGAAATTGAGAGAATGCCCATCCATCGGGGAATGGCTGAACAAGTTATGGTATATAAATGTAATGGAATACTATTGTGCTATAAGAAATGATGAACAGGCTGACTTCAGAAAAACCTGGAAAGACTTATATGAACTGATGCTGAGTGAAATGAGCAGAACCAGGAGAACATTGTACACAACAATAGCCACATTGTGTGATGACTGATTTGATAGACTTAGCTCTTCTCAGCAATGCTGAGAACTCCAAAAAACTCAAAATAGAAAATGCTATCCATATCCAGAGAAAGAACTATGGAGTCTAAGTGCAGATGGAAGCATACTATTTGCTCTCCTTTTCTTTTGTTGTTTTGTTTTATTTCTTCTTTCTTGTGGTTCTTCCCACTACTTCTAATTCTTCTTTATATCACGACTAATGTTAAAATATGCTTAATATGAATGTATAAGTAGAGCCTATATCAGATTACACACCGTCTTGGGAAGGGGGAAAGAAAAGGAGGGAGAGAAAATTTAAAACTCAAAATCTTATGGATTGAATATTAAAAACCAAAAATAAATAAATTGTTAAAAATACTACTTTGACCCCAATTTATTCTACAGCTCAGCCAAACTGGAATACTTATCCCCTCAATGAGCCGCAAGTTTTCCTTCTCCCTTCTCCTTGCTTTCTTTTACACTACTCTCCATGCCTGAAGTGCCCTCTCAACATCCTCCCCAAGCCAAAAAAAGCTGTTGAATTCCTACTTATTCTTCAAAACCAAACTCACTGCTTTTCTCAGAGAAGTCTTCCCTAAATTCCGGGCTGGTAATCACCTACTAGGGTTGAAGTACTGAGCTATAATAGGAATATAAAGGGGGGAAAAAAGACAATTGCTGCTTTCTAGGAACTTAAATAAATACCAACAATACAATATATGCCTAGATTAGTAAATTCAGAGAAGATTTTACTAAGAAATGACCACTGAGTTAAGCCTTGAAGACAAGGGTTCTGAGAGACACAAATGAGGAGGGGTCACATTTCTGAACAGGGTCAACTTGTGCAAATACAGGAAGCAGGAGGTGGGTGGACTGTCAATTCCAAGGCATAACTGGCATATTAGTTTGGCTAGACTATGGAGTCTGTGAAGAGGAGTGATATAAAGAAGGTTGGAATGGTATGTTGAGGACAAATTGTGAAAGGCTTTATAACTCTCGCTCAAAGGGGCAATTATGTGGGACTCTCTCTTCATTGGTGGAAATTGATTACTTAGGGTCCTGTGCCTGTGTATGGGCAGGTGAAGTTGGCAAGAGTGAGAGAGAAGATAGATTTGGTCTTCACTCTTTTTGGTCTTTCACTCTTCTGGCTTCCAGCTTTGAGAGGGAAGATAAGCCATTCTACCTTCTCTTCAAGTTGCTGAAGGGAGAGAAAGACTCTGGTGAGAAGCTGACATTAGAGGAGCTAGCAATCTCTGTCATCCCTATCCCCAGCTTGCTCTATTAGAGACTTTGGGGAATTTCTCCTTGGGTGAGATCTGAGACTCCTGATTGAGCTGAGTTACCTTATTCCCACTAGGAGACCTCCTTCAATATGTATTGCCTAATATATATTCTCATATGTATACTGTCTCTGATGTCTATTTTGCTATCAACTGGAATAAGTGGGTTTCTTTTCTATTTACTGTGTGTGTTTATTGTAGAACTGGTAATTTATGGGAAGAGAGTCAAACTTTGGGTATAAAGCTTGAGGTCCCTTTCCCCCATTAACCAATAGTGATCAGGACTTTAGTTTGAAACTTAAAATTATATCCCCTAACCTAATAGTATTTAAGGGAGCAGAGAGATATAATTCTGATCCAATATACCCCCTCTCTGAGAAAAGTAGAGTGTCTAGCCTCTGGCTCCCACCTCCTGCTTCTTCTCCTGGCAGGAATTAAAGTCTCCCTTGGAGAAGGGTGGAGGTAGGAGACACTAACGAGGCTTATTCCTGCCTCCCTGGGAGCCACATACATGACACCTCTCATTATAGCTTTAAATACCTGGTTGCTGAGTTTGTATTTTATCATAGAATCAATAGAGAGCCACAGAAAGTCTGAGTGGGAGTGTGATACGGTCTATCCTCTACTTTAAAAGTATCAATTTAACAATCAAAGTATCAATTTATCAATTGTGGAAAATAAACTGGAGAGAGGAGAGGCCAAGGGAGAATAAGCAGGAGGCTCTTGTATAAGTATAGGTGAAAGGTGATAAAAGACCTGAACTAAAGTGTGAATGAAGAGAAAGCAACACATGAAAAGATGTTGTGTTGGTAGAATAAATAAAACTCAACAACTGATTATATTGGTCTGAGGCAGGGTGGGGGCAGGGGAAGAACAGGGGGAAAGGCAAGGGAGAGAGAAGTCAAAAGTTACTCCTAGCTTGCAAACCTGGGTGACTAAAAATATAGAAAAGTGGTAGCTTATGGTACAGAAACAAAACTAAGGAAATCCAGAGAATGGTGCTTTTAAGGGGAAAGATAATGAGTTCTGTTTTGTCTTAGAAGGTATGGGAATATGAATGTGACCTGTAACAATGATGAAACCACTGTGTTCATCAGTGATGTCTTCTCCTTCTCTGCCAAATGGGGACAGTTGCTGATATTCAGGTCACATTTGTGACCTTTACTATAGCTGATTGCAAGTAGACAAAAGGGTCTAATGGAGTTATTCTTGCCTTTAAGTCCCAGGAAAACATTGCAAGCCTTACAACAAAAACAACAAAAAATTCTTAAAGTGATAATACAAAGTCTTATTATCAACGATATGAAGGTCAGGAATGCTCTCTATCAAGATGACCTCAAGGTTATGGCTATCAAAATGGAACAGATATGAGCTTATTTAGCTTATTAAAAGAAACAATTCAGAGAGGACAAGTGTCAGGGATATCCTTTGAGCTCAGCCTCTATTCAATTTAAAAAATCTGGAATACATCCAACTATGATCTTAGTGATATAGTCATGTAGTGCTAAAAGCCATTTCTGGGTCAGTAGAAACTGAAAAAACATATTTAATTGTCACCTGCACATAATATAAGAATGTATGTCATCCAAAGGTTAGCCAACTAATATAAGAGAAGGTATAGAGTAGGTGAAGTCATTAGCAGGTTTCAGTGGAATTTTTTGGAACAATTAGTTACTGGATATCATGTAGAAAATAGATATATTCGTATTATTTTCTTTACAATCTTCAGATTTTGATAAAATAATTGTGTATGAAAATGGCTGCTGGCATTGCAAGCCAACTGGGAATGAGGTTGGGCAGCTGCATGGAATCCAGGTTTCTTTAGCAGAGAGCAAGCATGCAACTTGCATTGTAATGATTAATAAATAACAATGATAACAACCCATTTGTATAGTTCTATCAAATTTATAAATCTTTTTTCTCGCAACCCTGTGGAATAGGTAATACAAGTATTATTTTCCCCAATTTACAGATGATGAAACTGATTCCTGAACCTGTCTAGGATTGCATCATAGGATCCCAAGTGCCATGTTTCTTCCTATCAGTTGGCATCACAGCTGATTTATGTGAATGGCTCCATGGTATAAGAAGGACACTGATTAGGCCTAAGAACATGCATAAGAAGGCATCAAGGATGCCTAAAGGCCTCAAGTCCTTGATATGTAAGGTTCAGTTGAAGGAATTGGACATGGTTAGCCTAGAGAAAGATTCAGAGGGACTATGATAGCCATCTTCAAATATTTAAAGGGCTGTCACATAGAGAAGAGATTAGACTTGTTCTGTTTGGCCTTAGAGAGCAGAACTAGAAGTGATGGGTGGAAGCTACAAAGAGTCATGTTTAGACTTGATATCAGGAAAAACTTCCTAAAAATTAGAGCTGACCAGAAGTGAAATAAGTTGCCTCAAGAGGCTGTGGGTTCTGTATACATTGAATAAGTATACTTATTCCCATTATTTTGAATTTTTAATAAAATGGATGTGAACTGTGTTTGTGTAACTTAACATTTTTGAGAGGGCTCAATACTTGTCATCTGTTTTCTGTCAGGTTTACTAGTTTTTATGCTCAAATATATAATGTAGCTTTTAAAAAAAAAAGAGGTTGTGGATTCCCCTTTCTTGGGGGTCTTCAAGGATCAACATTTGTCTGATATTTTGTGGTAGTGATTCCTTTCATGTATAGATTGTACTAAATAGTCATGGAGGTTACTTCCAATGCTTGGATCCTGTGATTCTGAGTGTCATTTGTGATTTCCTTTTTAATTCAGAGCCCTTCATCAATGCTGAGGTTCTGTGCCCCTAGTGAAGTCAAACAATCTCAGAAAGCATCCTTCCTACAGGTTCTACCTCCTTCATGAAGCCTGTCCTGGTGCTCCAGCCACATTGTTCTGTTCCTTCTGGGAAGAGCAAAGAGTAGCACGTGGTTGAGCACATATGTCCTAGTCCCTCTGGCTCAAAACAGATCAATAATATCTCTTGGAGCAGGTAAGATTTTACTTCACTAATTTTGCAAAGTTCTTTTCTACCTACCAAGTTAGATTCAAAGGGCTTTAGAATTTGAAGAGATCTAGTGAATTATCACGTGATAAGGAGTTCTTAACCTGAGGCCTGTGAACTTGTCTTTAAATATATACATATATATAGAAAGATAGAGATAAATATAGACAAAATATAGATGTACACCTATATGTAGATAAACACAGACAAGATAGAGATATACAGATAAATAGATATATAATAGACATACATTTCAATATAGTTGTTTCCCATTATAATTCTATGTGTTTTATTAAATGTATTTAAAACTTTTATTCTCAAAAGGAGTCCATAGGTTTCATCAGACTGTCAAAGAGGGCCATTATACAAAAAGGTTAAGAATCCTTCATCTAGTACAACTTCTTCATTTTTCAGATGGCAAGTCAAGTCAATAACTGGGAGGATGGTAGCACTTTCAACAATAGTAGGAAAGTTATAAAGAGGGGAGGGTTGGGGGGAGGTGGGACAGATAATGAATTTGGTTTGAACTGTTGAGTTTAAAATGTCTACAGGACATCTAGTTGCAGATGTCCAATAAGCAATTGAGATAGGAATCTGTAAATTAGGAAAGAGGTCAGGACTGGATAAAGCAGATATGAGGATCATCAGCATAGTGATGATAATCTAATCCATGGCAGCTAATGAGATTATCAAGTGAAATAGAATAGAAAGAGAGAAGAGAAGAGGACTCAGTACAGAGCCCCGGGATATACCCACAGGAGTGACTCGGGAGAAGAGCCAAGAAGGGAGATTGAGAAGAAGTGGTCTGAGAAAAGCGGGGGTGGAGAATCAAGAGAGGTCAATGTTGTAAAATCCCAGAGAGAAAAGAGCCTATAAAAGTGGGTGACCTACAATGTGAAAGGCTGCAAAGGGGCCAAAAATAATGAGGATTTTTTAAAGGTCATTAGATTCAACAATTAAGAGATCATTGGTAAGAAAATTTAGGCCCAGGAAATTTGTGGACATAAATGCCGTGTCAAAGGCCCCCTAGTAAGTGACCCATTCAAGGTTGGAGGCTAAGCTTCTAGGCTTCTAGTGTAGTACTTTGGTTACTATGCCATGCTGCCTATTGTTGTTGTACAGATATTCAGTTCAAAACAACAAACATTTGAACAAAAATATTACATACCTGTTGTATGCAGAGAATCGTGCTTAGTGCTTTTGTAGGTAATAAGTTTAGATAATAATAAGATGAGGCTTTGTCTTTTTCTTTAAATACATACATGAACAAAACAATGATTTAAAATGAATTCTATCTTTAACATGTGGAAAATTCCGTTATCAAAAGAAAATTAACAAATCAACTATGTCTCAAGAGGAGATAATATTTGAGTAATCTTTTACTAACCTTTTACATTAGGAAGTTCTTTATATCTAACCTAAATTTTAATTGCTTCATTTAAAAGCAAATCCTTCTTGTTTCATGTTCGTGGAAAAAGAGACTACCTATCCCCCCATGTAATAATTCTTCATATACTAAGTCTCTGGGGTTAGAAATCTTGAGTCCGTCTCCTTTACCCCATCCCCATCCCATAGCCAACCTGTCATGAAATCCTCCGCATTTTCCCTTTGAAATGTTTCTCAGTCATCCCTTTCTCTTTTTCCATGGTCACAACCTTATCATCTCCCTCTTCACATTCTACCTTGGATTACCACAATGTCTTCTTCACTGGTCTCCACTGACTCTCCCGCTCTCCAATATGTCTTCTATCCTGTAATGGTTTCTAAGTGTCTCGTGTAGACTATAAGTAGAATGCAAATTCAAAGAATGAGGAGATCGCTGAGCATCCTGCATCCTCCAAGTGATCAGACTAAGTTTCTTAAAATATTATTTTCATAAACGTTTCATCATTTCAGTCGCCTGTAGAAAACTTATCATGACCCCCCCCATTCAATGATTATGGCCCTCTACAATCAAGCCACGATGTCCTTTTTATCTTTCTCCTTTCTAAGGAGAAACTTCTGCTCTAGTTAGGCCACTCACCTACTGCCCCTTATACATGTTAAATCCATCTTCCATATTTCATCCCTTACCTTCTCAGAAGAGAATAGCCTCCCTCCTATTCAAATCTTGAATCTTCAAGACCTTGCCTTCCTTAACTACTCTGACTATTTAGAGGCTGCTGGCTTTCCTGAATCTACTGACCATCTGCATTTCACCACTTAGCAGCTGCTTGCTTCCAGCTTCTCCCTTTCTCCACTGCAAAGCTTCCTAAAACATAGATGAAATTATCCCTCTATGAAAAAAATCTTCAGCAGTTCCCTGTTGTCTCTTAAAGAAAAATGAAATACTCAGCCTAGAATGAAAAGCCCTCTATTTTGTGGCTCCTACCTATATAGGTTCCCAGGATTATTTTATATTATTCCTGTTCATACACTCTATTTTTCAGCCACACTGAGTTGCTAGCTAGTCCCTGTACACAACATGTCATCTCCTTGCCTCCACACTTTTGTACAGGTGATTTCTCTTATCTGTAATGCACCTTTTAGAATGTCTGGCTTCCTGCACTATCTCCTAATTGATGCCTTTCCTGATATCCCACTTATTAGTGCACCCTGTCTTTTGAAATCACTTTGTATGAACTTTTACGTAAATGTTTAATTCCCCAAAAGGTCAGCTCCATAAGGGCAGGGAATTGTTTCATTTTTTCTTTCTACCAATTATATACTGTTTTTTGATGGTCTCTGTTTCATATGTTAGGTTTATTCTCCAAATTAAACTCCTTGGGGGACAGGGACCCCTTTGAAACATAGTCATTCTTCATCATATACTTAGGTCACTTCCAGCAGCCTTCATTGCTTCAATGATCTTCAATTTGCTAACTACAATTTCTTCCAGTAAGATAGGGGGACTATCTGGGTTCTAAGGACCATTGATGGGCCCTGTCATCTGCCCTGTCAATGTTTTCTGCACACCCTCTGCCCCCACCTTCAGGAATTGCCCTTCCTTCTGCCAATGTATCTAAGGACCATTGGACCTTTCCATCTGCCTTATAGCACAATTCTCCTATATGTGTAGTGTTGCTGTAGTTGTGCAGTCATTTTCAGTCATGTCTGAGTCTTTGTGACCTCATTTAGGGTTTTCTTGGCAAAGATAATGGAGTGGTTCGCCATTTCCTTCTCCAGCTCATTTTATGGATGAGGAAACCGAGGCAAACAGGGTCAAGTGACTTGCCCAGAATCACATAGCACAGCTAGTAAGTGTCTGAGGGTGGATTTAGGTCTTCCTGACTCTAGGCTCAGTGCTCCATCCACTATACTACCTAGCAGCCCTATCTTCATTTTTCTTGTTGTTGTTTAGTCTTTTCAGTCATGTCTGACACCTTGCGACTTCATTTGGGGTTTTCGGGTCAGAGATGCTGGAGTGGTTTGCTATTTCCTTCTCCAGCTAGTTTACAGATGAGGAAACTGAGGCAAACAGGGTTAAATGACTTGCCCAGGGTCACACAGCTAGTAAGCGTCTGAAGCTGGATTTGTACTTAGGTCCTCCTGACTCCAAGGCTGGCACTCTATCCACTGTGCCACCTAACTGCCCATATATGTGTAGTTGTCTCCCCCAATTAGAATGTGAGCACTTTGAAACCAAAGACAGTCTCAATTGTTTATTTTTATCTCCAGTGCTTAGCTCATGGTAAAAGCTTAAGAAAAATGTTCTGTTCTTTATTATTTTATTTATTAAGCACTTATTATGTTATATTGAATTCCCACAGTAGCAGTACACAATGTTGGGCACATAGTAACTGCTTAAAAATAATCAATGGATAGGGGGAGGGAGAGGAGAAAGGGAGAGAATTTGGAACTGAAAATAAAATTGAATTAAAAAATAGTAATTAAAGGCTGACTATCATTTCCACTCTTTAGCTTCCACTTACACAGGTTAAATATTCTCACTACATCTCTAAATAACGTTACCTATGTGGGTAATAAAAGGAGTGACTAAATGAAGCCTCCTGGGATTCCATGGGAAATGTGCTGATGAGCAATCTCCTCCAAACCACTTTCTAGATTTCCTTTGGAATTTCCAATCCAATGCAACAAGCATTTATTAAGCACTTACAATTAACAAGGCGTTATGTGTGCTGGTTACCCAGGACGCAATGACAAAAGGAAATGTAACTCCTCCCTTTAAGAAGTTTATAATCTACTGAGGAACACAATTCAGATAAGTGTATACATGATAATTGGACGGGAAGAGGGAATACTACTAACAACTAAGGGGAATGAAAGTTTTTGTAGGAAATGTCACATGAGCAGAGCCTTGAAGGAACCCAAGGGCTGGAAGAGATGGAAGTGAGAAGGGAATGCATCCTGGACACGGAGTGTGAGAGAAAAAAGGTGCTAATGTTATTCAATTGGTGTTTCCATAAATATGTATTCCATCAGATCTTTCTGTATTTCAGTTGTTCAGTTCTTACTGTCTAATGTCTAAAGAGATCTCTAATACCTGAAATAATCCATATAGTCCAATTAATCTTTATCTCTGAAGTAATAAGTAACATTTAACATGATTGCAGCCAATATACAACAGAGCTGCTCTCCTTTTACCTCTTACCTTTTAGTACACATTTGTTGAGGCCTTGTCATATCAGACCTTGTGTCTACTTATTTCCTCTTGCTCCCCACCCCCACCCCACCCATCTTTTGTGTCACTTTTCTGCTCTAATTTGCTTTATCTTCCACTGAAAAGTAGCTCTGTGTCTAGTCTGGAAGCAGAAAAAAAATGTTGAATTTAGTCCATGATAAGCCATTTAGTACAGAGGAAAATATTTCACTTGGTTTGAGAGCATAACCTTAGAGGCTATCCAGTGCTAGTATCAGTTAGGTTGAATGTGCTCAGTGTTAGTTACTGTTGAAGTGACTATATTCTTTTCTTGAATGACAATTTTTAAAATTCAAGTATGACTCAAGTTATTTTTACAAAGTTTAAATTCATTTTTACAGAATTAAAATCCCACAACTATCCCATCCAATTATTATGTATACACTTATCTGTACTAGACCCCCCAGTAGCTTGTAAAGTCTTTGAAGGAAGGAGTTATATTTCCTTTTGTCATTGTATCCCCAGTGCCCAGCACACAGATTGGTTTGTTAACAGTAAGTGCTTCATTTTTACACCTGAGGAAAGCACCACACATTGTGGCCAGGGTAGGTGGAACAAAAGGTTATCTTCAATTAAGGGGAAAATATTCTCTAAAACTTTACAAAAATAAAAAACTGAAAATTTCAAGAATCACAGGGACTACTAATGAGTTTATATTTAAATATTACTTTAAAGTTTCTTCCCCATAACCTATGAGATAGGTATTCCAAATGCTGGATTTTCAAGACTCTTCTTTCACTACCTGACTAATGTGGAATGTTAGGCGATTAAATGATTGTACATGTATAACCTATATCAGACTACTTGCCTTCTTGAGGGAGAGGAGAGGGGAGGGGAAGGGACAAAAATATTTGGAATTCAAAATCTTATAAAAGTGAATGCTGAAAACTGTCTTTAATGTAATTGGTAAAAAATAAAATACTATCAAGTGGGGTAAAAAAGATATAGATTAAGTCAGTCGCAATAATTCAACCAGACAGTCTCAGACACAAGATCCAGGTCTTTTAACTCTAGCAACAATGTTCTTTACACTAGGCAAGTGTGTGCTGGAATGAGTTCCTCTAGGCTTCTCAGAGTCGATTGTTAAATTTTCATTGTCATTCTTTACACCTTGGAAATCACCAAATGTCATAAATCAAAGTTTGATTTGTTGTTTTGTTGATTGTCTAGACTTAAGAAAGCGATGGAGAAAATATTCATCATGCAGATTAAATTTAAAAGTATGTTCTGAAGAATTTTTTTTCCCAAAGACCAGTTATACATTTACCAATATGCCCTTGATACTATGCTACACCATTTCTTACCTCAAAAGTAAAGTTTGAATAAAACTATTAGAAGCTAGAGATAGTTCTTAAATTTAGTACGGAAGTTAGAAGGCACTGCACTTGCTAGAGTAATCAGATTTTGAAAATATTTTATAAAAGCATAAATCTCTTAGCAAGAAGGCAGAACACAACTAGCTTAGACTTTGAGATAATTTTTACCTTCTGAATAAAACTGCAATTCCTATAGGTTGAAGGTACAGAAGTACTAAGGAATTCTTAGAAAAGATGAGTATTTTACCAAGCTAGCTTGCTCTTAGTTAACTTAACCTGCATCCTCTCTGATCATCCCCGTCTCTCACATTACAAAGATTTTTCCCGCACTTAGCATTACCTTTGAATTATTTGCAGTTTATTCCACATTCTTGCTTTAATAAACCTTGAAAGATTATAATTTACATGTGTAAAAATAGCTCAAAGTGACTTCTGAAACTGGGTTGTTTTGTCTGAAGAATTGTGACTGGAAGCTTTTCAGTGTAAATCTTGAAAGTTATAGTTGACAGTTCACTGGTTGCCA
This sequence comes from Vombatus ursinus, assembly GCF_900497805.2. Taxonomy (NCBI): domain Eukaryota; kingdom Metazoa; phylum Chordata; class Mammalia; order Diprotodontia; family Vombatidae; genus Vombatus; species Vombatus ursinus. The sequence continues at coordinate 3,201,868 of NW_020947122.1, forward strand.
AGAATATTGTTGTAATTGGTGAGAATTATTGTCCCTATGTTGCAAAATGTAAATATTCTTGATTGATTTAACCACCTAACATTTCTTAAAACCTAAACAATATTAATTTATGAGTTTTGAGAAAAATGTTTTGAAAAATTATGAATGTTCTTTATTGGAAGATACCAAATCAATACATGGACTTCTGACCTTCAGATTTTAAAGATATATCTTTATAGGAAATCACTGCTTCCAGCCAATAATGCTTTTGAGTTATAACTCTAAGGTTTTAATTCAATTAGTTTGGTAAATTATCCACATACTACATATATTTCTGGGAAGTCTAAAACACCTTTTTTTTTTATTACTGCTTCTGACAAGGTCCTTCATAAAAGTTCTACTCTGATGTCACATAATGATGTGGATATGACCCTGCTTTCTTACTACATTAATGGAGCACAAGCTGTACCTGGTCTTACCAAGAATGATGATGATGATGATGATGATGATGATGATGATGTATTTTTCTGGCAGTGTAAGTTTCACAAAGTGCTTTACATATGCTATCTCATTTGAGCCCCTCAACTACCCTATGAGGTAGGTACTGCAGGTATGTTATCCCCATTTTACAGAAGAGGAAACTAAAGCTATATGAATCAGTCGATACCCATTTGAGTGGTACAGCCCCAGCACCCCAGGAAGCAAGCATGCTATGGTTAATAAACCTAGAGGGAAGGCATTACCCCTGCCCCATTCCCACTCCCAGTCTATTGTTGGATGGAATAGTTAGAATTACATTCCCTATGTCCCTGCTCCTCACTCTTTATTAGACAATTTAGAAAATACCCTTATTTCACGTGTATCACTTACACTATCTTAACTTCATATATGAAAGAAAGTTTTCTATTGATGCCATGCTGGCTCTTTGTCTAAAATTCTATGTTTGAGCCCTGAGGCGGTCTGGACTTTCCATCAGAGGTTTCACTTCTAGAGGCCATGTCACTATGCTTTGTCCTCAGTTGAGGACAATGGGGCCACACACCCAAAACTGTTTCCTGTTGGCCTCTGTTCTCCTCTTCCCCTTGCAAGCAGCGATAAAAATTTTATTAATTGTTATCCTTTTGTGGCCTTGTTGCTATTTATTCAAACTCTCCTGCACTGCAAACTCAGAAAGATTAAGTGATTTGCCCTTGTCACACAGTTAGTGTCAGAGGTGGAGTTTGAATCTAGGTCTTCCTAATTTGCCCAGTCTTGGCAACAGATTATGTCTGGTATATAAGACCAAGTATTCATTATTTAGTGATTAACTTAACTGTAATAGGCCTCTCTGTATTCAGTGAGGCTAGTCCTTATACTAAGCAAATTACTAGGTAATAAACTCTTGAGCTATGGGAATACCCAGATTAAAGATGCCCTTCAGTTCTTAAGGTACTGTTCCATTTTAACAGTGGTAGGCAGGGAAAAGGGCAGAGAATGATAACAATTACAATTTTAAAACTATCTTTAAAAATTAATTTATTGCAAAGGCCTCTCACTTTTTTTCTATTACAAATGTGAGCTTTTGGTTTGAGATTAATACTATTTACTGTATTAAGGAAATTCCACTTATTCCATGCGATCTAGTGTTGTTTTTTTTTTTTTAAGAGAAATGGATGTTGGGTAAGCCACCTAAATAATTTGATTAAAAAATAGAGAAGTCCTTCAGTGGAACAGATTAGGTACACACAATAAACACAAATAAACAAACACAGTAGCCTAGTATCTGAAAAACAAAACAAAACCCAAAGACCTCTAACTACTGAGTAAGAACTCACTATTCACCAAAAACTGGGAAAATTGGAAATCAGTCTGGTGGAGATTAGATATAGACAAACATCTCACGTATATACCAAGATAAACTCAACTGGATAAATGACAGATATAGATGCCATCTTTAGCAAATTAGAGAAGCAAGGAAGAAGTTACCTTTTTGATCTATGAGGCAGAGAAAATTACAGAAGAGAAAATGAACAATTTTGATTATATGAAACTAAAAAGCTTTTACCCAAACTAAATCAATGCAATTAAAGTTAGAAATGAAACCGGTAACTGGGAAAAAAATCTTTGCAGCAAGTTTCTCTAATAAATAATAATAATAACAATAAAGCATCTGTAGAATGCTTTAACATTTGCAAACCACTTTATATATGTTATTTCGTTTGATCCTCAGCACAACCCTATGAGGTAGTTTCCGTTAATATCACATTTTACAGATGAGGAAATTGAGGCTAAAAAATGTTAAGTGACTATTCAAGTTCATACAGCTACTAAGTATTTGAGGTAGTATTTGAATTCAGGTCTGCTTAACTCCCAGTCCAACATTCCATCCACTGCTCCAAGATATAGGTAAGGAACAGATTCAAATTTATAAGAAAAAGAGCCATTTCCCAATAGAAAAATGTTTTTTAATTTTTTATTGTCACATTAGTCATGATGTAAAGAAGAATTAGAACTAATGGAATGAACCACTAGAAAGAAGAAACAAAATGAAACAACAAAAGAAAAGGAGAGGAAACAGTGTGCTTCCATCTGTATTCAGATTCCAAAGTTCTTTCTCTGGATGTGAATAGCATTTTTCATTGTGAGTCTTTTGGAGTTGTTTTAGATCCTTGCATTGCTGAGAAGATCGGACAGGTAAACTATTGTTTGCTCTCCTAGTTTGCTTATAGTATCAGCCTTTATATCTAAATCATGTACCCAATTTGACTTTATCTTGATATAGGGTATAAGATGTTGGTCTGTGCATAGTTTCTGCCATACTATTCTCTAGTTTTCACAGCAGTTTTTGTTAAATAAGGAGTTCTTATCCCAGAAGCTGTAGTCTCTGGATTTATCAAATAGTAGATTACTATAGTCATTGACTATTGTGTCTTGCATACCTAACCTATTCCACTGATCCAATACTCTATTTCTTAGCCAGTACCAAGTAGTTTTGATGGTTGCTGCTTTATAAGACAATTTAAGGCTAGGTCACCTTCCCTTGCATTTTTTTTACATTAATTCCTTTGATATTCTGGACCTTTTGTTCTTCCAGAACAATTTTGTTATTGTTTTTTCTAGCTCTATAAAATAATTTTTGGTAGTTTGATTGGTATGGCACAGAGTAAAAAGTAATTTAATTTAGGTTAAATTGTCACTTTTATTATATTAGCTTGGCCTACCCATGAGCAACTAATATTTTTCCAATTATTTAGATCTGACTTTATTTGTATGAAAAATGTTTTGTAATTGTGTTTGTATAGTTCCTGGGTTTGTTTTGGCAGGTGAACTTCAAAATATTTTATGATGTCTACAGTAACTTTAAATGGAATTTCTCTTTCTATCTCTTGCTATTGGATTTTATCAGTATATAAAAATTCTGATGATTTATGTGGGTTTATTTTATATCCTTCAACTTTGTTAAATTTGTTTATTATTTCAAGTAATTTTTAACTTGCTTCTCTAGGATTCTTTAAGTATACCATCATATCATCTGTAAACAGTGATAGCTTTGTTTCTTCTTTGCCTATTCTAATTCTTTCAATTTCTTTTTCTTCTATTATTGCTAAAGCTAACATTTCTCGTACAATATTGAACAACAATGGTGATAATGGACATCCTTAGAAAAAAGGTTTTTAAAAAGACATAAACAAGTAATTCTCATTTTAAAAAATTTAATTACTTATTCTCCCCAATTTAATTTTATTATTTTTCTGATTAACAAACATTTATTTTTTCTCCTTCTCACTCTTTCTCCATCAACTGAACAAATTTTTTAAAAAAGAAAAAGGAAATCCTCAAAATGAATATTCATAGTGAAACAAAACAAAATCCCACACTGATCATATTCCAAAATGTATGTATTTTCTACATCTTAAATTCATCACCCCTCTTACAGGAGGTGGGTAGTGTGCTTCATCTTTTATCACCTGGAATCACAGTTTGTCATTGCATTGATCAGAATTCTCAAGTCTTTCAAAATTATTTTTCTTTATGAAACTGTTATCCTTGTATAAATTGTTCTACTCTTGCTCATTTCACTCTGCATCAATTTATAGAGGTCTTCCTGATTTCCTCTGAAGCTGTCCATTTCATAATTTCTTATGGTGTAATAATAGTTTGTTAAATTCATATACCATAATTTGTTTAGTCATTCTCAAATAGATGGGCACCCCCTTAGTTCATAGTTTTCTGCTACTATGAAAAGGGCTGCTCTATACACTTTTGTACATATGGATCTTTTCTTTCTTTCTCTGATCTCTTTGGGGTATATCAGGTAGTTTTCAAAGGAAGAAATCCAAGCTATCAACAACCATGTAAAAATGTTCTAAAAACTAACTTTGATGTCAGAACTCTAAATACGGGATCTTTGTCTGGTAACCAATTAGTTGATCTATTCTGGGGCCTTAGCTTAGCAATGAGGTAGAACATGGCATTTCGGAGGAAAACCATTTCTGAGCAAATTATAGTGAATAAAGGTAGACCTCTGGGAGGAGGTTTGGCATAGCAGAAAATCATTCCAATAACCTCAAAAATCATTCAGTTCAGGGCAATTTATTTTGGGTTGGAAGAGGGTTGAGTTTTCCCTCTCTATATTAATAAACCAAGGCTCTATTGAAGTAACTGAAGCTGTGGGTCAAGGGAACCTGGAGAAAGATTCCCACTGTTGTCTTACTCACCATGAGAGTGGGAGTCCAGAAGACTCCTTAATCAAAGGAAGAAATTCCCAGCAGAAAAGACCTTTAATTTTAAGCCTCTACCTGAATTTGAGAGGCTTCCAAAAAAGAGAAGGTACAAAATCCAGCAAAATGCAGGCAAACATTGCTCTAAGTTTATATTGAGGGGGAGAGAGTAAGAGGTGTTCTATTGTAAATCTCACTTTGTTATTCCAGTAAATGCATTTGCTTTGAGTTCCTTATATCTTCTGACTGACTTTTGCAAGACAAACATATTGGTAGGAGCTTGTGAGCTATAGTTTTAGGAATATAGACCCATAGTGTATCTTGAAGCTGGGATAGCCATCCCCTGGCATTCTGTGAGTTGGGAGGATTAGCCTAATGGAACACTAACTACAATTAAGCATTTTTTTAATATCTAAAAAAGTTGACTTTCACAAAATGCTCCCTTGCCCTTGAAAACATCCTCATTACTGACATATAGATGGATACCAAGTAAGCACTTTGAAACCTTACCCCAATGATGCCATGTTGACACAACTTCTGATGGGTGTCTCAGATGAGTAAACTACATAAGAGTCATTTTATTCAGTGTTTCATTGTGATTCAATCTTAAAGTCTGGTAAGTCACAAAATTAGGGAGATGAGTTGGAAGAGAACTCTGAGGTCATGCAGTTCCACATACCTGAATAAAAAATCCTCTTTATAAGATGTAAATTTATTAACTTCCCTCAATTTACATATTTCTCACCAGATATATTTTCCTCTCAGCCCCTAATTTGAAAAACGTAACTGAATTTACATAAATAACTTGGGACAGACTTTGTACTCCTCAACTAGCTTACAGCAAAGTCAAATTATGCACACTGATGTTGGATGCTAATCTTTTTAATGAAGGGGGGTGGGGGTGGGGGAACCTGTTCCATAAAGGTTAATGCCTCCTTAATATTTATACACTTGAGTCACATTTTAAAATGAATTTTAAAATTCTGGAATCTTGAATTAATGACAACCCTCAAAGCTTATGTGACACCATTTGTAATTCATTAGCACCACACTTTCCAATATATTAGCATCAAATGTGAACAGATCTGCCACGGCTCTGGCAAACCTTTGAGTTTCATCATACTATCACAATGGATTCTCCGGTACTTTAAAGCTTTGACATAGATGTCCAGAGACAATTTGCAAATGATATCTGCAGCCCAGGAATAAATTAATTATTACTGCAACTTGCTATGTATAATATATTGCCCTGGAAAACATGCTTACCCAGCAGCCACCCGACATATGTTTGTCACATTTCCAGCAGATTTCTAACTCCAGACTGCCGTAATGTGAATGAATTGTGACATGATCCTGGTAAATTAGAGGCTACATCTGTTATACTGCACCTGGCACCACATATACCTTGTGTCGTGAGGCAGCAACATGATTTATGGGTCCTCCAACTCACATCATTTTGAAACAGTGCCTGAATAACCTCATGTGTATCGTCAACAGCTCCTGGAACAGATGGAAATTTAACAATGTCATCGATTTCATAAGTTTATTCTCTGCTGATGTGAAAACTCTCTGGAATAATTATTATAATGATACCCTTTTGGGAAACTGAAAACTTGTATTGGAGGGACTGCTAGCTCCAGTGTCCCGAGCAGTGGTTTGCTAAGGACTCTGAGCAAAGATTGTTTAGGTGAAATGTAACTTTCAGATAAATATCAGGTTCATTGCAATGTTTCTACTTCGTTCTTTTAAAACATTTTGTTTCTCTCCCTGCCCCCCCAACCCTCTGTCTAATTCAATTCAATTTGACAAGCATTTATTATGCAAAAATATTGTAAAATGCACAGTACTAGGCACCAGGGATACAATACCAAAATCAAAACAGTCTCTGCCTTCAAGGAGCTCACTTACGTCATAGGAGAATTTACTTCCTGGGATACTTTCAGATGGAATGTAGAAAAGCTGATTACGTGCATAGGTGTTTACAAGAAACTTTCTAGCTAATTTTCTTAATGGAAATAAATTGGAATTTTCAGTAGGCATCTGTATCAAAGAAAATGACAGAATTGGTGATACTTATTATTTATTTATATTACAGAACTGTTTGCAACTGTACTGTTTTTTTTTAAACCTAAACTATTTGTGTATGTGTGTTTGTATGTGTATGTTTACGTGTATATACCCAAAGGCAGATCTTCCTGAGTCAAACCAAATTAAGCAGAGGGGAAATAAATACTTATGAGGTTAACCTTGTCTTTAGGGCCAAAAGGGCAGAGTGCTGAATGCACACATCTTGTTGACTTGCTCCCACTCCAAGAGTAATGGCAGACAGCATTGTTACCAACCTGGTCCCTGCTACTACCTTTCATCTACCGCTTGGATTCCAATTCAATTATATACAATTCAATAAGCATTTCTTGAACATCTACTATGCCTGCTAGGCACTGATGGATGCAAAGACAATTAAAATGTAATCCCTACCCTTCAGGATCTCAGAGCCTAATAAGAGAGATAAGGAATTCAATTCTGTTTGACATTCTATTAAGCACCTACATTGCAGGGGGACGTGAGGAGCATTGTAGCAGTAGAGATGTAAATGACCATTTCTTACATGCATATTCCATGGCCACCTGTGTTCCTTATGCATGTCCCTCTCTACTTGTAAACTCCTGGTGTATTCACTTTCTCAGTTGATACTGAATGTATTTCTAAGTGACTGTGTACAAGGTTTGTATGAGAGATGCTTTTTTTCTTACTGTACCATTTCAGGAAAATGACTGTTTTTTCCTGAATGTCAACTGGCTCACTATTGAGAACAAACCTATTGGTGGGAGCTTGTAAGCTATAGCTTTTTCTAACAGATAGAAATCTATCCATTCCCTCTTATGCTCTGTCACTTTTATCCATGTCCTCACATCACTCTTCGATAAGAGGCCCATTAATGTACAGGTAGCCTTTCTTTAGGTCTTTCAAAATTGGTTGGTTGCCAGTAAAGCACAATGGCTATGCATCTGTCATTCCTCATTCTTGCTACGAGATCAACCCACTTCCTTTTTGCATGCAAGTCATTGTTGCTAGTATACTTCAAGCTATTTATTCCCACCATATGTCTCCCCATTGCCTTTTGGTGACCTCCAATTTTGATTCTTTGGAGGCTGTAGTACTTTATGATTTGTAGTCACATTACATTACTGGAAGAATATTGAGTGAATGAATGAATAAGTAAGTGAATAATATTTTCATCTAGCTAAATTTACAATGAACCTATATGGTCAATGGGTCAATCGGTTGCAATTCTATCACTTAAAAAATAATCATCTTGCCACATGGCCCATCTGTTTCTGTCATTAAGATGACTAAAATAATGTTTACAAAACAGTTGGTCCAGTTATTTGGCCATCTTAACAGCTGAATTATGTGATAGTTCAATTAGTAGCATTCTAATCATTTTAACAGGCCCCTCCATCCCCCATCCCAATAATGAACTATATTGGGTCAGTTTGGTCACTCCACGAAGGTCTGTCCTTGAATTTTTAAGTGAATATTATTTTAAAGGGATACTTATAGATTTCTCTGTTATTGATTTTGGTGAGGGAGTGCAGGATGATTAGCAGACTACTCAATCAAAGTGGCTTCAGCAGGGACCAAAGTATCACCTACAAATTTTCTCAGTACCCTGAAACATAATTGATTTAGACATTGATAGCTGAACCACTTTTTAAACAACTAATTGCTATCTCTTTACCTAACATTGGCTTCAATTCTCTCTGAACAATGTTTGTTGTACCTTTTTACGTTAAAGAAACCAAATAGTAATTGAGTCATTCTGCAGATTTACTAAAAACTTATTTTAGTTTTAAGCTTTTCTCACTTTTAACCCTTTCCCAAACCTCTAACAGAATAGTTCACAGAATTGCAGAATTTTAGTGGTGGAAGAGACCTTAGTGGCCATTTAGTCCAACTCATATCCAAAAGGAATCCATCATAACATACCTGACAAGTGGTCATGAAAACTGTTTGATGATTTCCAGTGAGGTCTAAACAATTGCTATAGCCTCCTAATCGGACTCCCTACTTGAAGTCTCTTCCTACTCCTCTCTATCCTCCACTAAGCTGCCAAAGTTATTTTCCTTAAGCACAGATATGACTATGTCATTCTATTCAATCAACTCCAGTGACTCCCTATTGCTTCTAGAATCAAATATAAATTCTGTTTTTTTAAAGTCCTTCACAGCCTGGCCCCAATCTATCATTCCAGCACTATCATAGATTACTTCCCTTCCCAAACTGGAGTTTGGTTACAGTCTAACCAAAATAGCTTTCTCTCCGTTCCTCACTTTTGAACTAGTTGTCTTCATGTTTAGGACATAATCCTTCTGTACTTCAGCCTCATAGCATCCCTCAAGAAGAAACTTTCCTGATCTTCTAACTGCTAGTACCCTCTCTCCTTAACTGACTTGTATTTAGCTATCTTGTATTTTTTATACATTCTGCATATATTCATCCCATATATACTAATACAGGGTGTTCCAAAAGTCTTACTGCAATTGTAGTCTTCTAAACTCTAAAACTTAAAATTTTAAACTTCAAACTACCAAAGTCTTAGTATTGTTTTTAAGTTATCTTGTCCGTTTGAGTCTTCTTTTCTTCATGGTAAACATCCCTAATTCCTTCAAACCATCTTCATTTGACATGGACTCATGATCCTTCACTATGCTGGATGCCTTCTAGATGCTCTCCAGCTTACTGATGCCCTTAAAATGTGGGTCCTGGAACTGAAAATAATACTCCAGATGTATTCTGACCAGGGCAGGGTACAGAGGAACTATTATCTCCTTATTCTTGGAAGCTATGTTTCTCTTAATGAAGCCCAAGATCACATTAGCTTTATTGTTTGCCATATCACTCTGCTGACTCATATTGAGCCTGTAGTCCATTGAAATACCCCCATGATGTCAGTGGTTCTCTTTGAAATCGAAGGACAGAAAGTGTTCCACACAAACCCTTTCCTGAACCTCCCAACTGCTCATGCCCTCCCTCCCAAATTACCTTGTGTTTAACTAATATATGTGTAACCTCTCGCAAAGCCCTCATATGGGACTCTCTTCTTATTGGTGGAGATGAAGGTCTTTCCCTATGTAAAGTGTGAGAAAGAAAAGCTTCAGTTCTTGTCCAGTCTCCTTTCAGCGACTCATCATTTGGATGTTCCTGACTTCGGCTTTGAGAATGAAGATCGAAAAGGCCAATCCCCCTTCAGGTTGCTGAAGGAAAAGATTCTGAGAAAACGTGAGAAGAACTAACAGTCTCCAACATGTCCCTATCCTCAGCTTGCTACTCTAGAGACCTTAGGGAGTTCCCCCTTGGGTGAGATCTAGTTGGCTGAGCTGAGTTATCTCACCCCCAGTGGGAGAGCTCCTTCACTTTGTGATGTCTAGTATATATCCTCTTATGTATACCTTTTCTGATTTCCTTTTTGTTACTGATTTGGATAAGTAAACTTCTTTGCTAACCTCTACATGTGTTTATTGTAGAATTGATATTTGGTGGGAAAGAGATCAAACCATGGATATACAGCTTGAGATCCCCCTTCCCTCTCAAAATAACAAAGCAATCAAAAGTTAGCTTGAACCTGATCATATTCCCTGGACAAACAGTGAGCAGATAGATTCTAGCCAGGTACCTCCTCTCTCCAAGGAGGGCAGAGTGATGGCCATCAGCCCCATCCTTCTGCTTCCCATCCTGCCAGGAATGAAAGCCTCCCTTGGAGAAGGGTAGGGGGAATAGAAGCTAGAGATGTCTTTTCTGCCCCCCTTCAAGCCACACACAAGGACAGAATCCTTACCCCATGTGGGGCCCTTGCTCACTCTATTGCTACATATATTAACTTAATATTTATGCTGTATATGTTTTTATGTACTTGTCATCTCTCCCATTCGAATGTAAGTTTATTACAAGTAGAGATTATTTCATTCTTTGTACTTGCACCTCCAGTGGCTAGCATAGTGCCTGGAACATAGTAAGTACTTAATAAATTCTTGTTGGCTGCTGATTGATTAAAATACTTAAAGTGTTTGTAGAACACATCTCATTGATGTTTCTGTACCCTATTTCTTCACTATTTGCCTTGCTCAGTTTCATGGATGATTGTGTTTAAAGAGTTCAGTCTCGACTAGGGTGCTTAGTAATTGGTAACCTTACCATATATGATGCCTGCTACATGCTTGTTGAATTGATTTGGATATACTGTTAGAATCAATAGACCCTTCAGTGGTGGCTAACTCAAAGCTAAGGACTAATTTAGGTACTGAGGGAATCTAACCCATTCCACTACTGCACAGTCAGCAGCATTTTTTTTATGAGGGGAAATGCAGGGACTTCTAGGAGGTTTCTATAATGGAAGCCCATTCAGAAAAAAGCAAGTCAGCATCACTTGGTATAAGATGAAAAGATGAAGATGTGGCAAATTATGTCTTAATTCCTTTCAAAAGCTCAGACCTTGTTGGACACCTGGTTTCTTTGAAACCCTGGACTCTTTTCTGCTTGCTCCATAGATCTTGTGTGTTCTGAAGATTATTATCACTTTAGCTTGCCTAGTCTCATGCCCCTATTTCCTAGCCACCTCCATACTTTCCATGCCATGCCCATTCCTCATGCTACCCCTTCTTCCCTGACCATTTTCAGTTATGGCTCTCAGAATGGTAATCATATCAACTTTACCATTCTTGGAAAGGGTATCTGAGTTAGCTTCCCTGTTGCCCAAATCACCATTCTTTCTAACTTCCTTCTCCAAAATGACCCTCTTTGGCCATAGCTTCTCCATATCTACTGTCTTCCCAATAGAATTTAGCTCCTTGAGGTCAGGGACCATCTGGCTTGCTTGCATTTATATTTCTGCTGCTTGGTACAATGACTGGCACATTAAACACATAGAATATGCTTAATAAGTGATTTTTCACTCACTCATCCATTCATGTCATGTTATCACATTATTCTTCTGGTCCCCAGGTATTACTCCGGTATTGGATTTCCATTTGCTTTTTATTTCAAGATGGCTACTCTCGTATCTGACCCTTCTGATTTATTTGAACTACTTTTTTTGCTTCTGGTCCTTTGTACAATGTAGCATTATGGAAAACCTTAGCCTTACTTCAGCAATAAATACCACAGTAATTCCCTCTCAAATCCACTATTACTACCTTTTTTACCTTGTAGGAGAAGAGTGGGAAGAAAAAGAATGAGGCAATGCATCATGTAGAATTAGCATTGAACTTGTAGTCTGAAGACCTCATTTCAAGAGCTGATTGTGCCAAATCATACCTCTGTGACCTCGAGGGTTCAATCTGCACTCCTTAGAGGAAAAAGGAGATGGTGTCCACTGGTAACTGATCATAGTTTATAGTACCTGAGGGAAGAATTCTCCTGGGCAAAGAAGGAATGGTTGAAGATGTGATCAAAGAATGTAAACCAGAGGCTGTCCCAAGTAAAAACAGAGTCCACCAGGATGCTAAGTCTAAAGGGTAAAGTAGGAGGTAAGAATACAATTTATATTCCCCAATAGATAAATGGTCAAAGAATATGAACAGGCAGTTTTCAGAGGAAGAAATTATCTATAGTCATAAGCTATCTATAGTCATATAAAAAATGCTCTAAATAACTATTGATTGGAGAAATGCAAATCAAAATGACTCTGAGGTACTACATCTCACCTATCAGATTGGCTAACATGACAAAACAGGAAAATGATAGATGTTGGAAAAGATGTGGGAAAATTGGAACACTAATGCATTGTTGGTGGAGTTGTGAACTGATCCAAACATTCTGGAGAGCAATTTGGAACTATGCCCAAAAGGACTATAAAACTGTGCATACCCTTTAACCCAGCAATACCACCTCTAGGTCTGTATCCCAAAGAGATCATATAAATGCGAAAAGGACACACATATACAAAAATATTTATAGCAGCTCTTTTTTGTGGTGACAAAGAATTGGAAACTGAGGGGATGCCCATCAATTGGGGAATGGCTGAACAAGTTGTGGTATATGAATGTAATGGAATACTGTTGTGCTATAAGAAATGATGTGGACTTCAGGTGGACTTCAGAAAAACCTGAAAAGGCTTGTATGGTCTGATGCTGAGTGAAGTGAGCAGAACCAGGAGAACATTGTACATAGTAATAGCCACAATGTGCGATGACTAACTTTGATAGACTTAGCTCTTCTCAGCAATGCAAGGATCTAAGACATCTCCAAAATTCTCATGATGGAAAATGATATCCATATCCAGAAAAAGAACTATGGAGTCTGAATGCAGATTGAAGCATACTATTTGCTCTTTTTTTTCTTCTGTTTTGTTTTGTTTCTTCTTTCTTGTGGTTCCTCCTATTGGTTCTAATTCTTCCTTATAACATGACTAATGTGAAAATATGTTTAATAGGAATGTATATGTAGAGCCTATATCAGATTGCATGCTGTCTTGGGGAGGGAGGTGGGAAGAAATTTAAAACTCAAAAGCTTATGGAAGTGAATGTTGAAAACTAAAAATAAATTAATTAATTAAAAAAGAATACAATTTAGAACATTGTTCTAAAGCTCAAAGTAATTAGCACGGAGTCAAGGCAAACATATGAAGAAGAGTGGTAGTTTGGGATTTTTTTCTCCTATATAGTATCCTTACCCAAGACATCTTTCTTTAATAGTTGTGTTATGCTAGCCACATACCTCCCTGGCTCTATTATGCCTATGTTTCTAGGAGCTAGAACATAGGTGAGTAATAGAATTTTCCCAAGCTTCTGTTTTCTCTTTGTAAAATGAGGATAATAACCCTTGTACTATCTCACAAGTTTCTTATAAAGATCAGTATAAGATAATATATAAGAAATCCCAAAACCAAAATACTGTGTGAATTGTTACCTTTGCTAATTTCTTAGTCTGTAAAATGAATAACCCTGCCATTCTTGCCGACCTGATAGTTTAGTTGGTTAACATCTACTAATGTGGCTCGAGTTTGGTCCCCATGTGGGTCAAATTGTTTAATTCCCTTTCCATTGTCACAAACTGCTTTTAGCTAGCCAGCTGTCTCTCAATGCCTGTCATTGCTAACAAGAAGGGCCCTGTGAAAGAATGCAAATGGATCACTGAGGACAGTGCCAAAGCTGTCAACACCATTGGAAAATAATGGCTGGTATTTATAAAGCACTTTAAGGTTTGCAAAGTTCTTTCTCAATATCATTAGCTCATTTGATCCTCATGACAAAAATCCCCATTTTTACAGATGAGAAAACTGAGGCAGGCAGAGATTAAAATACTTGCTCCGTATCAGATAGCTGGTAAGTGTCTGAAGCTTGATTTGAACTTGGGTCTCCAGGTTAAGAGCTCTATTCTCTGCACCACCTAACAACCTTAAAGCACATGCTGTGCCACGTACAGTATCACACACCTGAAATCCCTGCTTTTAGAGGAGGCTGAAATTTCTGGATCTATTGAGCTGAATAGAGAAGGGTTCAAACTAATTAAGTGTGTGCACTAAATCTGGTACCAACTTAGTGAGCCTTGAGAAGTGGAGGACCACCAGAGTCCTAACAAGCTGGCAAACTGGAGCAGAAAGCAGTGGGTCAAAGCTTCCATGCTGACCAACAATGTTATTGCAATAGCCACTGCCCTTCTGGTCTAGATAATAACGGCTCAAAATTCCAGTTTAACAAATAAACAAACACACCAAAAAAAGAAAACAAAAAGCAACCCAAACAATAAAAAAAACCCCACATACAGTGCAGGTAGTAAGTCGTTAACATCATCTTTGCATATTAAAATAGGATTAAAGTCATTAATTACTGGTGCTTCTGTAGTTAAAAAAGGTACAGGATCCTGTTTTGTCCTTTTCCAAAGGTAAATATTTCATCTCCCTTTTCCCCAGATAAAATGGGCCCAGTGGGGAAAAAATTGATATCTTTTTAAAAAAATTAAAATGGGAAGAAGATCTAGAGGAGGGGTCCTAAACCTGAGATTTGTAAACTTTAATATATAGATAGATAGGCAATTATATTTCAATATAATTGGTTTCTATTGTAATTCCTTTGAATATTTTACTTTACATATTCAAAAACATCATTCTGAGGAGTCAGATTATCATCAGATTATCAAAAAGATCCATGACTAGGTGGCACAGTGGATAGATTGTTGGACCTGGAATTGGAAAAATCTGAGTTTGAATTTGGTCACTGATAACTTCTTAGTTATGTGACTCTAGACAAGTTACTTAACCTGTCTAGCATCCCAGGATTACTGGGAGGATCAAATGATATAATATTTGTAAAGTGCTTTATAAACCTTTATTATTATTATTATTATTATCTAGAGGTATTGTGGTTTAGTATATAGAAAACCTATCAAAAAGCCAGTGGCTTCCAATCCTACCTCAATACTTACTAGCTGTGTGATCCTAAGCAATTCTCTTTATCCTCTATGACTCAATTCTTCATCAGTAAAATGATGGTGTTGGACCAGATGGCCTCAAAGGTTCCTTCCATATCTAAAACTAACATTCGAGTTTATATGAAATTGTAACAGATTTTCCTGTGCCATTTACAACAATATACTGTATGATTAATTGATTTTGACAGGTGAATCCATGTCTAGGTGTCTTGTTTTCAATTAATTGTGGAGTGACTACAGCAAAACTATAGTTATTGGGCATAATATGAGAACTGGTCAATCAAATAAATATTTGCAGAACTGCAAGCATGACAGGTTACTGTAGTGTGAGCTGCTATAACTAGAGATTCACACATTAAAGAACTCCTTAAACCCATGCACAAATTAAAGAACTTTTTAAAAGGAATTTTTCTAAACCACATTGCAAGGATGCAGAGCATCAAGCCCCACTAGTTTCTAGTGCAGTCTAGAAAAAGAGAAGGATCAGGGTGCAGAGGGAAGGAATGTTGACACCTGGCTAGGACACCTGTAGTGAATTTCACCCTGGAAGTAATGAGGTGTGAGGGTCAGATGGTAATTATGTTCAGGGCACTGAACACAGAATCTAGCAGTGGGAGACTGTTAGTGAGTTGATTTTGAGACTGAACAACTGCAATCCTGCTGAGGCCATTTTAATCGAACCAGGCTGTGCTCCAGTGAGAACAGGGAGCAAGTATGTGATGCGCATTAGAGAAGGCCTGGTCCTAACCCTCTTGTGCAAGTTTTCTTCACTCTGGAAGTAGGGGGTTAGCCAGCTCAGATACCCAGAGAATGTTGTCATTCCATGTTTCCGTTTCCCATGGAGAATGAATTCTAAAGAATAAATTCCAAAGAAATGAACTATCAGAGATCCAGGCCACCCATGCCAGCATAGAAAGTTCTCTCAGCTTATTACTTTCTCTTTGACCTGCCCCACTACTAGGATGCTTGACCCTTGTTTTGGCCCCAGAGTGTTGTTGACTTTGTCTCCAGAAAAGAAGTTCAAATCCAGAACTGAGTTCAGATCTCACCTGAGATACTTACCAGCTGTGTTACCCAGGGCAATTCACTCAACCTTTATTCGCCTCCATTTCCTCATCTGTAAAATGGGGATAATAATAGCATCTACCTCTCATGGTTGTTGTGAGAATGTGAGATAATATTTGCAAAGTGCTATATAAATGCTACCATCATCATCATGTTGTTGTTATTGTTGTTATTGTTGTTATCCAGTCACTAGTTTACTCTGGATACAATCATCAATGTTACTGAGCAAAGCAGACATGTGAAGTTGGAGATGACTAGAATTTTAAACAAGCCACTGCTCCTCAGTTTCCTCATCTGTTGAAAGTGGTTATTAATGGCTTCCTTCCAGAATTGTTACAAAGATCAAATAAGGTAACAGATAGGAAAACTCTTTGAAAAGTTGAAAGTGCCATAAGAAATGTAAGGCATTATCATTAATGTATTTGCAAGTATTTTGTCCGGTCCAATTTAAAATAACTAAATCAGTGACATTTCTACCATTTGCCTCAGGAGATAGTTTTACAGCCTAATATATCTCACTGTAGGGATTTTTTCCCTACCTGTTCCAATTAATTTTCCTTGGCTCGATTTCATTAAACTTCACATTACTCATTTCTCGACTGAGAATTTTTTGATCCATTTGGAATATTTCCATAACCTTTCAGCATGCTGTTATAACCTGTGATTATGTTTATTTTAGGACATTGGAGGTGACTCATTTTTTTTAAGTGATGGTGGAACTGAATTATCATCATTGTTATTTTCATAAAATCATAGTATTTCAGTTGGAAAGGACACCAGAGAACACCTAGTCCAACGGCCTCATTTTGCAGATGAGGAAACTGAGGCCCCAAAAGGTAAAGTGACTTACTCACAGCCACACTGCAAGTTAGTGGCACAAAATACTGAATAATTCAATCATGACTCTTTGACTTTCAAATGTTTAATAAGTGAAAACCTTGAGACAGAGAAAATATCAGTCTGCCCGAATTCATGACATGTTGGTCAGAGCTGTGATTTGAATTTCCAGCCCATTGCTTCAGCCACTAAGCCAAATTTCCTTGGCAAGAATTGTACTTTCTTCTTTATTCATTGTTCATTCAAGTTGAACATATGTGAATATCTCATTGCTTTTGAAAATTTGATTTCTTTTTCTTGGACATTCTTCCTACATATACCCTGGCTTCCCAGTTTGTCAACTTCCTCAATAACCTTGACCTTCATCTTCCCTCCACCTCAGACATTCACAGGACTGATGATACTCTTGATCTCAACATCCCCCTTAATTGATCTACCTCCATAATCCAGCACACTGAGATTTTCCTCTCTGCCAATGAGCTCCTATCCTTATATTTCTCCCACTGCTTCACCTTTACTAAATTTATTTTTCAACTTCATTCCAACCTCTAGTCATTCCACCCTTCCCTGGGTTCCCAAGTCCATCACCTCTGTTCTGGCTTCATTTTCCTCTCTTCACAGTCCTGATCATGTACTTAACTAATTCATCTATACACAATTATTTGAAAATTTTCCCTCTTGTCCTTTTGCTGTTCATGTTTTACCAAACCCCAACCGGGGTTACCCCTGCCATGTTCCTTCTCCACTTCTAACCTCATGTATTTTTTAAATAATATTTTATTTTTTCCCAACTACACGTAAAACAATTTTTAACACTCTTTTTTTTAAGTTTTGAGTTCTAAATTCTATCCCTCCCCTCACTGCTCCCTGAGATGGCAAGCAATCTGACATAGGTTATACATGTGCAATCATGCAAAACATTTCCATATTAGTCATTTTGTACAAGAACATTAAAAACAAACAAACAAAGAGAAAAACAGTATGCTTTGGTATTTATTCAGACAGTATCAGTTCTTTCTCTAGAGGTGGATAGCATTTTTCATCATGAGTCCTTTGGAACTGTCCTAGCCCCATGTTGTTGAGTGATTCTGGAGGAAGTTATACAACCACATTGATGGATTCCACTATAAATTTATTTTATCTGCTCTCAACTGGATATTCACTGCAGTATGGCAATTCTTTGATTCTTCAGAACTTGACTATCATATTTCCACAATGCAGAGGCTGTTTTGAGCTTTCTCTTTCCCCCGTAACATCCTAAACAATTTCCTTACCACTCCCTTTCAGCAGAGTACCTTATTGAAAAGAGGCCATTTATGTTGAGCTTCCTCATCTTTCCTTTCCTATGCCTCTAAACCCTTCTACATATTCTTCTATCCTCCCCCCTTTTCTTCTCATTTTTGAGAGAGAACTTGTACTCTTAATTCCACTCTGTCCTGTCTCAGAGCTTGTATCATTCTCCCTCTCTCCCCTCTTTCAATCTGGGTCTTCACTGTCACAAGGTAATCTTTTTCTGTTAATTGATTCACTATCTTACTCACCACAGCTGTTCTAAAACTTTCCGTCTTTTCTCAAATCTCCCATGGCTCCCCCTCCCCAACCTGGCAGCTGAGAATGCCTCACATTTCACTGAAAAAAAAGAGACCATTTCCTGAATTCCTTCTCCTTGCCTCAACTCACATAACTCATATGCCTTCCTCCACTATCTCCTCATTCGCCTATGTCTCATAAGAAGAGGTAGCCCTTCTCCTTGTCAAGGCAAATCCATCTATGTGCACAAGTGGTCTGATTCTACCCCCACTCTTTCATGAATCTTCCACCTCTCTGTCTAGTGACTGCTTTTTTACTTACTACAAATGTACTCATGTCTCTCCCACTCTCAAAACTCCCCTCATTTGATCCATTCATCCCCACTAGCAATAGTCCCATGTATCTCCGTCCTTTCCTGGCTAAAACTTTTTTTTTTGAGGCAATCGGGGTTAAGTGACTTGCCCAGGGTCACACAGCTAGTACATGTCAAGTGTTTGGTCTGAGGTCAGATTTGAACTCAGGTCCTCCTGACTTCAGGGCCGGTACTCTATCCACTGCGCCACCTAGCTGTCCCCTGGCTAAACTTCTTGAGAAAGCATCTACAATCTGTCCCTACAATTCTTTAGCTCTCTGCAATCTGGCTTCCAACTTCAGCTGAATGACCTCAGCATTCAACTGAAACTGCTCTCTCCGAAGTTATCAGTGATCTTTTCATTGCCAAATTTAATGACTCCTTCTCAATTCTCATCCTTCTTGATCTCTCTGAAGCCTCTGACATTGTCAATCACTTTCTTCTCCTTGATGCTCTGTTCTTTAGATGTTTTCATGATGCTGCTCTCTCCTAGTTTTCCTCCTACCTATTTGACTTCTCCTTCTCTGTCTCCTTTTCTGGGATCTTCATCTAGTTCATATACACAACCCCTGGGTGATTGCAAATCTCTATCCATGGCTCTTTTCTCTTCTTTCTCTTTAATATTTCACTTGGTGATCTTATCAGCTCTCATGGATTTAATTACCATATTTTTGCAGATGATCCTCAGATCTACTTATCTATTCCTAACTTCTCTCATGACCTCTGGTCTCATATCTCTAATTGCCTATTAGATATCTCAAACTGATTTTCTTGTGGATATATTCAACTCAACATGTTCAAAATTGAAATTATTATCTTTTCCCCTAATCCCTCCCCTTTTCCTAACTCCTTATTACTCTCAAGAGCACCACACCCTCCCTGTCACCTAAACTCACACACTACACATCATCCTTGCCTCCTCACTCTCACCCTCTATACCCATTATGTTGCTAAGTTCTGCCAATTCTACCTTCCCAACATCTCTTGTATATGCCTTCTCTCATATGGCACTGCCACTCTCTTTCAGGCCTTTACTATTACAATAGCCTTCTGGTTGGTCTCTCTGCTTTGAGTTTCTCTCCACTCCAGTCAATCCTCCTCTCAACTGTTGATCTTCCTAAAGCACAGATCCATGTCACCCTCCTATCAGTGAACTCCAATGGCTCCCTATCACCTCTTGGATCAAATTTAAAATCCTCTATTTGGCATTCAAACCAAATAATAATCTAGTCCCCTCCCACTTTTCCAATCTTCTCACATCTCACTCCCTTGTCACATACTCTTTGATCTCCAGACATTTGTACAAGACATTCCATCTCCTGACTAGGCATTTTCACTGGCTTTCCCCCATGCCTGGATTTCTCTTCCTTTTCATGTCTGCTTCCTGGCTTCTATGGCTTCTTTCTGGTCCTATCTCAAATTGCACATTCTACACGAAGCCTTTCCTAATCCCTCTTAATTCTAGTGCCTTTCCTTTGCTGATTATCTCTGATTTATCTTTATTCTTTCATGGTTGTTTGTATGTTTTCTAGTCCATTAAATTGTGAGCTCCCTGAGAGCAGGGATTGTTTTTTTTTTAATTTAATTTTTTTTTGTCCTTCTTCCTCTCCCCAGTACTTAGTACAGTGCCCAACACATAGTAAGTGCTTAAATGCTTGTTGATTTATCTATTGGCTCCTTTCCTATTGTCTATAATCATACTTAGGGTTTCTTATAAACTGAAAATAACTCTTTCTCAAACAACTTTTCATAAGACACACAAACAGAAAACAAAAACAAAACCCTTTTCCTGACCCCATTGCCATCTTGCTTTATCATCCTATATCCAGCAGTTTGTTGTAGGCAGCTCCTATTACTTCACTAGAGCAAATTGTTAGACTTTCAGTAGAAGCATCTACACCTTGGAAATTGGCAACTGCTACAAAAAAGGGCTTGATTTATTGTTTTGTTTACTATCTATACTTGAGAAAGTGATAGAGAAATTCTTAATACTACAGATTAAACCTAAAAGTGTGTTTTGTTTGTTTTGGGAAAACTGTCTGTTAAACACTCACTAGACCTCCCTGCCCATATCTCTCTTCCATTTTATAGTCAAATTCCGAGACAAAGCTTTCTACACACCTTATTCATCTTTCACTCACTTCTCAACCCCTTGCAATCTTGTTCCTAAACCCATCATTTGACTAACAGTTTTTCCCAAGTCATGAATGGTGTCACTTGTTAAATCTTTAGCTTTTTCTTATTTCTCATGCTTCTGATCTTTTCTGCAGCTTCTGATACAATGACCAACACCAGTTCTTGAATATTCTCTACCATCTGGATTTTCATGATACTACTCTCTTCTCTTTCTTCTACCTGTCTAGCTAACCCTTTACAGTTTTCTTTGTTGGATCATGATCTTTTCATTCTTCAGGTGTGGATGTCCCTCATCATTCTATCCTATACTTCCTACTCTTCTCTTCTTCTTGGTGATCACATCAGATCATGGGTTCAATGATCTAGGCAAATAACTTATAAATCTATAAAGGGTATCCCAAAAGTCTTAGCTTAAGTAATAAAGTTTTACTAAAGCTTGAAGCCACAATAGGACTTTCGAGATAACTTGTCTATCCCACCCTAAATTCCCTCTCCCAAGCTCTGGTCTCTCATCACCAATTGCCTAGCAGATATATTCCAGCTGGATGTGATAGCAACAACTCCAACTCAATTTATCCAAAAAATATTTCATTATCTTCTCCCAAACCCATTTTTTTTCACACACACACACACACACACACACCCAACTTCCCTATTTCTATCGAAGGAATGACCATTTTACTAGTAACCCAGGTTCACAAGTTTGGAATCATCCTCAATTCACTTTCCCCTCCAGTTCTTCCAACTCTTCACCTTCATATCTAGTCAGTTGCCAAGTCTAACCAAAACCACTTCTATATCATCTTTCACATTTTCCCCTTCCCTCCATTTACATAACCATTTCTGTGGTTCACTTTACTATCCCTTCTCACTGGCTATTACAAAAGTTACTCAATTAGATTCCAGATTATTAGGCTTTCCCCTCTCCAATTCATCCTCCATTCTTCAGTAATCTAATAGATCTATGATAGTATCAATATGGCCATTCCCTTCACTGGTATAATTGAAATCAACCCTCCATGAAGCTCCCAAAAAATAATCTTCTTAAAACAGAAGTCTGACCATGTCTCTTCCTTGGTCAGAGACATTTAGTGTCTCCCTATTGCTTCTAGGAGATTCCATGTGTATAGAAATTTAACATTAAGAATTGAGAGCATAAAGAACCAGGAAATGCTGCTATTGAGATCAACTCAGGAACATAGATATTTGATCTTAGCTCCTAGAACTTTAGAGTTCACAGATCACCTAAACAACTGAACACTTTTTTAAGCACCTCCAATGTGCTTAGCCAGCATTGTGGTTAGGAAGACTTGTTTCATACTGATTACAGGGCCCTGGGTGGGTTACTTAACTTCTTAGTGCACTAACAATTCTTTAAGACCTGATATCATGAAACAAGTGCCTTTTGTATTGGTGGAGGGAGTTTTTCTTATTGGGAGTTCCCTACATTTATGAAATCACAGGCCTAGACTAAAAACTAGACATAAATATGTGTGTTTTACAAATTAATTAACTGAAACTCTGAGAAGTTATCCTAGGCCCCATTGCTAGGTTGTCACTCAATCCTCAGCCCTCCCACTGCCCAACCTTTCTGAGATTTTGATGTACAGGAGACCTATGACAGAGAGAGAGAGACAGAGAGAGAGAGAGAGAGTCCTTGATCCACTCATAAGACACTCCTCTAGCATAATTTTACATTGGCAATGTAAGTTATAGCAATAAAGTTGAATGAAGGATAGCTGAGTTCCTGGGAATATAAAAATGCCTCTGCAAGCATTTTAATCAGAAAATGGTACCTATTGGATCAAAAAGTACTTTCTGTTCAATAATTCATTCTATCATGGGATAACTAATCCCACTTTTGTTGTAGCTGAAATAAAAAAGGATGATGAAGTTGTGACAATTGAATCCCTTGAGTTCACAGCTAAAGGTTACCTAAGTAACTTTTGCACACCATTTCTCATGGATGGGCTTTGTCCTGAGGCTTTCCTGTTCTCTTCTTTTATCAAATGCCTCCTCTGAATCTGTTCAAACCTTATTAAGTTGTCATGTTGTCAAAGGAGAATGATCTCCACTTCTGAATTAACGATATGTTGACTTGGAGAAACATGACTTTCTCTTATGAGCTATTATTGCCAATATCTTCAGTGAAGTGAGTCATGCTACTTTGGAACATGTCCCAAACAATAGAGAGCCTAATTAATCATTGTGATATACAGCTTGAAACTGAATATTAATGTTAAATATAGACTGAGCAAGACTTGTATTTTGATTTGCAGTCCCAACCATCTCATACAAAACAATGCAGCATTCTGTGATAGTGCCTAATTCTCATCCTATTATTAAAATGTCTTTTGGAGTATTAAAATTCAATTCAGCAAACATATATTAAGCACCTTGTTTGTGGAGAATATTGTGTTCATCGTTGTGGAAGATACAAATTTTGTCTAAAACCAAGTGCCTGTTGCCACAGTCTAGTAGCGAGCCACTACAAATACTCAAATAATTGGAGTATACAATGATAAATGTATGAGGATAGAATTGAGAGCTATGAGAAGCCAAAGAGTTAAAGTTGGATGTTAATAGGCAAATGGGAATTTAACAGACAAGGGTGAGAGGAATAGGGAAAGGAGGCTATTACAGGCATAGTAAATAATGTAAGCAAAAGGATACAGAGGTGAGGAAATAGGTGGCATATATGGAGGAAAGGACATAATTCAGCTATAGTAGAGTATAGACTAAGTGGAAGTGAGTAATAGAAGATAAAACCATAAATATAGGATAAGACCTATACATAAAGGGAGGGAGGGAGAAAAAATACATAAGTACATATATATGCCTATATACATATATAGTGTATATATACATATATAACTATAGTATACATAGATACATTCATATATACATACATACATACATACATACACATACACACACACATACATTTAGGTGAAAGCATTGTTAGAAAGCCAACCTTGGTCTCAAGAAAACCCAGTTCAAGTCTACCCTCTAATACATACTAGACATGTGACCCTGTGCAAATCACTTAACCTCCCAGGCCCCTTAAGTAAATCTATAAGACTATAAATGACAGGCAAATTGTATACTGCAATAGTGAAAAGAGTCTACATATCAAGGAGGTCCTCACATCAATGAAATCACAGGTCCAGATAAGATATATACACACATGCCAGCACACATGTGCATATATATATGTGTGTGTGTATACATACTTACATATATGTGTATTTAATTTTAGATATATTGAATTTGGCATGCTAGTACAACATCCAGGTGGAGGTGTTTAGCAGGTAGTTGATATTATTGGATTGGAGTTTCATGCAAGAGTATATAGGGCTGGAAAAATAGACTTGGGAATCATCTTCATGGAGGTGAAAATTGAGCCCATGGGAAAAGATGAGATCACCATGGGAGAGAGAATTGAGAGAGGAGAGAAGAGGGTCTAGGGCAGAGCCTTGGAGAAACATCCACAGTTACAGGAAGAGAAGATGATCTAAACAAAGGAGACTGAAAAGTAGTCAGACAGGAAGGAGAAGAATTAGGAGTGGGCAGGAAGAAAATAGTGGGGTGCCCTTTACTTGAATATGTTCATAGGAAGGCTGGATGACTACCCAGGAGAATTGTAGAGGCAATTCTTGGTCAGTTGCAGGTTGGACTGGATGGTCTCTGGGGTCCCTTCCAACAATGACACTGTATTTCTGAGTGTGCTATTCGCTATCACGGAAATAAAAGAATTAAGGATATAGGAAGAGAGGGTGGCAATGGTTGCAAAAACTACCAAAAGGTCAAAGAGAATGAGAATCTAGAAAAGACCACTGAGTTTTGCAACTAAGATTGTTGGTGACCTCTGTGAGACCAACTTTGGTAGAGTTATTGGGTCAGAGGCTAAGTGAAAAGGGTTGATGGAGTAAGTGAATGTTGAAGAAGTAGAGGTAGCGCAGCAAGTGCAGATGACTTTCAATATTCAGCAATAAAATGGAGACATAGTATGGTAGCTTGAGAGGATTTAAGGGTTAAGAGGAGTTTCGTTTTGTCTTAAGGATTAGGGATACTTAAGTATATTTGTGGGCATCAAAGAAGCCAGACTGAAGATGGATTGGAGCAAGCTACTGAAGGAGATGGGGACGGGGAAGTTGGAATCAAGGGAATAAGTAGAGGGGAGCCCTGATGAGAAGAAAATTAATAAATCCCTTTGAGAATAGAGAAGGAGAGGAGACTTGGATGAGGGAAAATGACGAAAGTAATGGTGGCCTCCACCCAGAGAAATAAGAGGCAAAGGCGTCTGCCAACAGAAAGGTTTTCAAAATGGAGGGTGTAATGTAGAATCAATAAGAGATTAACACAACAATGTCTGCATAGCATTGAGGGCTAAGTTGAAGCAAAAGAAGTTGAATTTTAGTCAGTAGAATGTGATGATATTTGAGAAAAAGAGGAAAATGCCCTGCTCTGTGCAACCGAAAGATCAGTCTAGCATTGGTGCATGGGGATGGATTGGAGAGCAGCAAGTAGAAAAGCAAGGAATTCTATTAGGAAACTGTTGTAATAGTACCGGAAGATGGAAAGGAGAACCTGTCCTAGGGTGATGGCAGCGAGAATAGATTGGAGAGGATTAATCTAAAAGAGATACTGTGGAAATATAATTAGTAGGACTTGGTAACTGGTTGAATGTGAGTAATGAGAGGTGAGGAATAGAGAGGAATAGAATATAACATCAACATTTTGAACATAGGAGACTACAAATGGTAGCAAATATTGATAGCAGTACTAAAATTAGAAGGAAGATCAATCAGTTTTTGGGAAAGATAATAATCTTGTTTTAGATATGTTGAATTTTATATGCCAGCAGGATATTTATGTGAAAATATCCCATATATTTGGGAGTATAGGTCTGGAGCTTAGGACAGATGTCAGAGCTACAAATATTGATTTGGGAACCATCTGCATAAAGGTTATCACTGAAGTCATGGAAGCATGTTAGATTACTCTGAAGGGCACATAATACTTTGCATACAGTAAGTATTTAGTAAATACTTTTTTATTCATTGAGTTCATAGAATTGAGAGAAGAAGAAGAAGAAGGAGAAGAAGAAGACCAAGAATAGAACATTGAAGATCACCCACCTTAAGGGGTCCTAAGAGACTATAAAAACAGGAACACAAGAGAGAGGGAATGAGTAAAGAAAATTGTAAAAGTTAGAAATTAAACAGTACCTTGGGAAGATTTTTTACTTCCCCTACTTCCTGCCGCTTCCCCAACTCAAAGCTCAAGCTGCTGTACTTAATCCTTGGAAAACTCGACAGTGAGCAAATGAAACACTGAAGCCTGAGAAGTAGCGAGACCAGATGACAGGTGATGCTCAGAGTTTCTCAGCAAGAAGAAGAAAGGAAGAGGGACAAAAAACTGATGAGTAGATTCTACTTGAGACTATAACTAGGAGTAGCTTTGATTTACATTGTGACTTGGGAAGAAATATACTAATCACCAATCAATGGCAGTTAGTTGAGTCATATTTAAAGAAAAGGCAGGAAACCTGTCTATAGTTTCCCTCTGGAGCCCCCTGCAACTGAGTCTTCAGTTAAGTAACAAACATGGCAGTTTGGCATAGCATTTAGCCACAAGAGTTGCCTGTAGTAACTATTAACAGGCACATAGAAGCAGGCAAAGGGAATTTTTTCAGTGACCTTCTGCTAACAACAATAGCTACAGATGTAGAAAATTGGGAAATGGTTTCCAATAATTTAGAAAGGAAAGCAGTGATTAATAAAAGCCAGTGTGATTTTTATCACCTAACTCATTTCCTCTGTTGACAGGATTCCTGGACTGGAAGAGCAAGAGAATGTTTTAGAGATAGTATATTTGGATTTCAGGAAGGCATTTAACAGTCTTTCACATTATGCTTGTAGACAGGATGTGTAAATGTTAGTAATTATGTGGGTTTGGAGGTGGTTGAATGTCACCAATGAATAATTTTAACTGGATTGATGTCAGTTTGTATGGGGGGAAAGTTTCCAGTGGAGGGCCCCAAGCATCTGTAGTTGACCCTGTGCTGGCTGTTGACTATTTCTACAGATGATTATTTTGATATAGATGATATGCTTATCAAATTTACAGATGACACAAGGCTCAGAATAACCAATATGTTGGAAGATATCAGAGTCTAAGAAGATATTAATAGGCTAGATCAAATAGTAGGTCAAATTTAGTGGGATGAAATTTATTAGGAATAAAAGTAAAGTTCTAACCTTGGGTTCAAGTAACCGATTGCATAAGAACAGAATAGATGAGTTGTGACCACACAATAATCTATATGAAAATGACCTGGGGGACTTGGAGCTTAGTACCGATCATGACAGCCCAAATGAGAACTTGAGCTGCATTAGGAGAGGTACAGTGTTCAGAACATGTAAGGTCTTCTATCCTGCTCAGAGCACATGTGAAGTAATACATTTAGCTCTGAGACATTTTAAAGCTGAGATGTAGCTGACAGAGCATGACTAAGAGAATGAAGGACTGGAGACTACACTGTAAGAGGTAATAAGAATGTAAAAAGAAAACTTTGAGATATATGCTAACTGTCTTCTAGTAGGTGAAAGGCAGATTAGAATTGTTCTGTTTAGCCCTGGGAAACAGAACCAGGAAAGATGTGTGGAAACTGCACAAAAGGCAAATTAAGGCTTAATGTAAGGAAGTACTTCTTAATAATCACGGGAAAAGGAGGAGACCTGTAATTTCATTGCTATAGGGAACTGTCAGATGAGGAAATTTTTTCTACTAACATTGTTTGGACCTTTCTCTGCAAATTAACATCTTAGAGAATTGTCTCAAGCACTGAGAAGTTAAATAACTTGCCCTGAGTCACATAGACAATATAATATGTATGAGAGGTAGGACTTGAATTCAGGTCTTCCTGGCTTTGAAAATAGCTCTTGACCCCCTATGTTGCTATTGCTTTTGTTGTTCACTTGTGTTGGATTCTTTGTGACCCCATTTTTGAGGTTTTCTTGGCAAAGATACCGGAGTGGTTTGCCATTTCCTTCTCCAGCCCATTTTACAGATGACCCACTATGCCACTCTCCTAATCATTAAAGTTACCCCAAAGTTGCCTCAAGATCTAGATTTCCCCTTTGGTGGCACTCTTCAAGCAGAGCCCAGGGAACCACTTGTCAAGGATATTGAAGAGCAGGGTTCTTATCAGCTATGTGTTGCATTAGATAGTCCCTGAGGTTCCTTCTCACTCTGAAATTCTGTGGATTTAGGGGACCTCCATTGGAGAAGTAATGTTTCCAAAGTCAAGGGAGGAAAGAGCAATCAGAACAGGGTAATCAACAGTGTGAAATACAAAGTTAACATTTACATATCACTTATTATGTGACAGGCACTGTGCTAAGCACTGCATGATTATTATTTCATTTGTTTTTCACAACAGCTCTGGGAGGTAAATGCTATTATTATCCCCATTTTACAGATGAGGAAACTGAGGCAAACAGAGGTTAAGCTCAGGATCACACAGC
This sequence comes from Vombatus ursinus, assembly GCF_900497805.2. NCBI lineage: Eukaryota > Metazoa > Chordata > Mammalia > Diprotodontia > Vombatidae > Vombatus > Vombatus ursinus. The sequence goes on from NW_020947122.1 coordinate 3,230,427, forward strand.
TAGTCAGTGTCTAGGACTGGATTTGAACTAAGATCTGCCTGATTCCAGGCCCTACGCTTTAGCCACTGTAAAACGTGGGTCATCACAGAATTTCAGAGAGGATTGATATAAGGAGAAACTTCCTAACAATTAAAATTGTTCCTAAGAGGAATGGGATCTCTCAGAAGACAAAGAATTTCTCTTCATAAAATGAGATCATTCAAAGGTAAGAAAATCCTCAGATGATCTTTAGTCCAATTTTCCTAATCCAGTACCTCTAATATAACCCCTACCCCTGTGGAGGAATCCCTTCCACACTCAAAAGCAAAGATTCTTAAGCTTGTTTACTTTTGGGTCCCCTGGTGAAGCCTCTGGACCCCCTCTCAGAAGAAATTTTTTAAAAATACATACAATTGCAAAGGAAACCAATTTTATTGAAATACAGTTATAAAACTTTTTTAAGTTCATCAATTCTAGGTTTAGGATCCCTATTAGAGTCTCTTGGATAGAGGGTCATTCACTCCTTTGAAGACTGTCACTGATAGGGACCACACTGACCCCAAAGGAGCCTACTTCACTGTTGGATAGCTCAGATATTTGTTCAATCAAGAAGTATTTATTAAGCGCCTACTATATGCCTGACACTGTGCTGAGTACAAGAATAGGTTTAGAGACTCAATCTGTAATTTCCTCACTATAGAGAATCCCAGATGAGGAAACTCTACCCACGAGTTCAGGTTGGCACCTTCTGTGAAATTTATAGAGCAACTGATATCATTAGAGAGTTGCTCAGAGAACTGAAAGGTTAAGTTATTTGCCCAGCAACATCACACAACCAGCATGTGTCAGAGTCAGGATCTGAATCTAAGTCATCCTGGTCTCACATTTAGCTCTCTATCCATTACATCCTCTACACCACACTGCTTCTAGTGGGGATAGAAACATGAAAGTAAGACAGGAGCACGCATTCATAACTAGGTAGATAGACACAATGTATTCACAGATAATAAATACAAGATATATTCACTTCAGGGAAGAGGAATACTATCTGTGATTTCATCGCTATGAATAACTCCCAGTGAGAAAGTTTTCCCTATTGATGCATATTGGCACGCTCCCTGCAGCTTATAGTCTTAGAGACGTACAGTCTTACAGACTTGCTCAGCATCACAATAGCCAATATGGATCAGAGGTGGGGCAGTTTGTTAAATTTTCAGTGTAAGCACTCAGAAATCAGCCATCCCTACAAACCAGGCCTTGATTTATTGTTTTATCAATTGCCTAGATTTAAAAAAGTATTAATAAAATGCAGATTAAAAGTGTGTAATACATCCCTTCCCTTCCCCAATCCTATCGTTAAGCATTTAGCAGAAAGCTCTATAAACATTTTGCTTGAGCTTGAGCTCAGCGAGAGTGCAATAAAAGGCTCAGGGAAGGAAGTCATCACCAGAGTAGAGGGCTGGTAACTATAGGAAGCAACTACATGGCTCAGTGGACGGGGCACTGGGCCTGGAGTTGGGAAGACCTGAATTCAAATCCAGCCTCAGACAGTTACTAGCTGTGTGACCCTGGGCAAATCACTTGTTTCCCTTAATTCACTGGAGAAGGAAATGGCAAACCACTCTGCCAAGAAAACCTCATGATTCATGGGGTAACAAAGAGTTGGACTGAACAACAACAACTGTAGGCTAATAATGATAATAATAGGCATTTGCATAGTACTTTAAGATTTTCAAAGGGCTTTACATCTATTATCTCATTTGAGCCTCTCACAACACTCCTGGGTGGAACCTGAATTCATCTCATCATGATGCCTCTCATTACATTCCCTTTACTGAGCTGAAATCTGTCTTTCTGTTATTTTCTTTCATTATATCCCTGAGTCTACTGTCTAGGGCCATTCACAAAAATTCCATTCCATTTACCCCGTGACAAGTCTGTAGATATCTGAAGGCAGTGCTGTGCAACAGCGTGGCATTATGGAAGAAATGCTGCATTAGGAGTTAGAAGAACTGGGTTCAATGCTAAAAAAATACTCTATGTAGGTAATTTCGCACTTGACAAAAGAATGTTTAAAATTGTGTTTCCTTATGCTAAATGCATAGCCCGCTTGGGATAGTAAATACTAATTGTATATTTTTCTGTACCCCTCAGCTTTGCAAGAGTGTCTCACCTCACCATTTAGGAATAGAAGCCAAAATGCAAGAAATTGAGGAGACAATCAATGGTAAGAAGTGGAGACGCTGGGCACCGACAACTTTTCCACAGAGTTTGGCTTTGAAAGGAAGCAGTAAATGGGAAAGTAGCTAGTTGGGACATGTGGGTCAAGAAAGCATTTTTTTTTTTTTTTAGGATCGGTGAGACATAAACATGGTCGCAGGGCAAAGGAATCAGTGAAGAGGGAGATGCATGAAAGAAAGATAATGACAGCTAGAAGAGAATTCTGGAGAGGTAGGAAAGAAAGGACACAAAAGGACAGGCTCAGGGGGCAAGGAATAGCATTTCTTTGGCCCTAAGAGAAGGAAAGGAAGAAAAGTGGGTGATGATACTGAGATCTTTATAGGAGTTAGGGAGGATAGTTGAGGAAACTTTAATGTTCTACAATATTTTAATTAGTAGATCTATAAAAGTATAAACCTTCTACTTATATAGGAACAGCTAAGGGATGCAATGGAAGACCTGAGTTCAAATCCAGCCTCAAAAACATAATAGCTAGATAGAGGCTGGGCAAGTAACTTAAACAATATTTGCCTCAATTTTATCATCTGCAAAATGAGAATAATAATAGCCTCTATCTCATAGGGTTGTTATAAGAATCAAATGAGATAATAATTGTAAAGCTGTTTGCAAACCTTAAAGCACAATACAAATGTTAGCTATGTATTTCCTATGTGATATTTGTTATCACTCAAGAATTTAGAGCTAAAAGGCACCTTAGAAATCAATCTAATGCCTTCATTTTGTAGATGAAAGAACTAAAACCCTGAGCACATTATTCTACTTTTGAACAGCTCTAATTGTTACAATTATTTTCCCTGATATTCATCCTAAATTGGTCTCCTTGCAACATCTATCCATTGCTGGTCATTCTGTCCTCTGGGGCCAGAACAATTTCCTCACATGATAGCCCTTCAAATATTTGAAGATATCTGTCATATCCCCCCTGAATCTTCCCTTCTCAAGGCTAAACAGCCCCTTTTCTTTCAACTGATTACTTGTCAAGATTATTGTAGATGTCACTTCTAAATATAATGGGTATCTCAAAAGTCTTAATGCAGTTTTCTGCTATTAAAAACTTAAAACTGTTTAAGAATACTAAAACAATTGGGACACTATAATTGAGAATACTTTTCAGCTGACATTTTATATTTTAAAAAATGAAGTTGGTTCTTTGATACTTAAATGGCTCTATAATCACACTTATGTGGTCACTCCCCTCAGTGGCTCTTACAGAAAAGAGATCAAGTTACATCTAGACAATGATTTATTTAGCAAGGCAAGTAGTTGTAGAAATAGAATGGATCCAAGGCTCTCAGTCAGCACAAGGATTTGGAGGCTCATGACTCTTTGGCCTTTATACAATTTTTGCATAGTACAAGAGGGAACAGAAATGTATCAGCCAAGCTGTGATTAGATCAGAGCATGTCCTGATGTTTTGTGAATGGGGAATTTTACAGAAAACATTTGAAGGACAGGAAATTCAAAGGCATCATTGTTGAGAAGTGAAAATTGATAAGTCACATAATTAAGGGCTAGCAGCAATATGTAGTCATTTTGACCTAGCAATTCCCTCCTTTGGACCTATGTCTCAGAGAGGCCACTGGGACTGCTAATTGCTGAGAGAAAATTAGATCCAGGCAGAGACACTGAAGGTGGAAGTAATCTATTTGCACAAACATTAAAAGGATGTGGGTAGAGTTGGTCATTCTAGAAGAAAACAGTGGGGATTAAAACTGTCCAACCTACAATAAAAGAGACTGAGGCAGAGCTGTGAGCCAATGGCACTTTATTAAAGGGTCCATGGCTCCCTCTAATGAAGTGGACCTCAGATCTTCCTGCCCCCTTCTTCCAGGACCTTGTATTTATAGAGTTTGATACCCAAATATGCAAAAGAGGAATGGTGAAAGACAGAATCTCATTGGTTGATAGACCTTGCTCTTGAGAGCCAAAAATGACATATCAGCAGGGGCTGTGGAGGGGAATCATAGGTTGGGTGAAGCATGGGGCATCTCCACTAGTGGTCATAAGATGGTCACCTGCTCATGATGGACAAGAGAGAATGGTCCAGAGGGACAAAAATAAATTGGAGGACTTTCCATATAATTGAGTAACCTCCACCACGCTGGGCTTTGTCGCCATGACAAGGAAAAACAAGAGTGGGCGGCCTCTAGTTAGCTTCCTATGATTAGGCAAGTGAACTTACAATCTGCAGCTCATGGCTCTGGGGCCAAATACACAGAATTTATAATCACTACCCCTATAGAATCATATCAAATTGATTGATACTGATTGGAATAAAGCAAGGGTGCTCAATGAATCAACTTTGTCACTCCCCACTTTGATCCACAGAAATACCCCAGTCTTTCTTCGGATCATTACCATCTAAATGCATGGAAGGCAGTCCTCCATGGGTGATACAAAACCAGAAAGGTGGGGGTGGGGAGGCAGTCTCCTCACTGAGGCACAAAGATGACATTAGAGAAGAAGGAAATGGGCACAACTTATAACATACCGATTATGTTCCATTTGATTAAAAATAACTCAATAAATGTCTGAGGTGACTCTCACTGACCAAGAACCACAACAGGTACCTTTTAGTAAAACATGCCCTACAAAATATGTAAATTGGGGGACCATAGGCATTTCTTCAAGCACAGGAGCGCAAGCATTGTCTGCCCTACATACAGGTTCTGGAAATATTTTGAATTTATGAAAATAATTCAAGCATTTTTGACAAACGGCCACCCCATTATGGTGATGAGAGGCAGCATCCCTAAGGACAACACAAATAGATCTAAATAGCTAAAACATAGAGAGTGGAGGAAAACAAGGAACAGTTTAAGTTCCATGAACAAGGGAACTATCAGCCATTGCTGTCAGTGGTGGAGCAAAACCCAAAGTAGGAGACTGAAGAGGAGGATTCAAGGTTCCAGTCACTGCAGGCTCAGGAACAGGTGGGTTAGGAATCATTTGTGGAGAGGATGATGATGATGAAGCTGTCATACTTATTTGTTCCATCTCATACAGTTGTCCAGTCTCTGAAACTTCCTCTGATGCAGTCCTGTGGTCCTCTGGAGATCTCTCTTCTTAGGAATATTGGAATGAGTGGGGCTTCAGAGCAGCTTCTAGTGGATTTGCTTTCCAGTTCAGGTCACTTGACCTCTTCTCTGTTAAAAATCTCTGACAAAGTAGATCTTAATACAATTCTAGTTTGCTATTACGATAACCAGGTCAGATAGTGAGAGCTAGCCCAAACCTTAATAGCACTAATATGAACATCACTAGACCAGAGAATTTATGTTTTTAGGTTGGAAAATTCAAATAACAACTGAAAAATTTAAAAATTCTGAACTCAAGACTTTATATTTTCCATATATACTTACCTAATCTTGTTACAGCCAATTGAAAAATTGTCACTCTAGCTATTTTCTTTTCTAGCTATTTTCTTTTAGCTACTCATCCCTCCCCTAGGAGGATGAGATTTTGCTAGGGAAATATTAACAGAACACCTTTATTTTTTTTATAAGATGATGACCCCTGATACATAACTGAATTCATTTAAAATTTGTCAAACTAGTTTCAATTGTAGCAAAAAAAGTTCTGGGATAGGATGTATAAATACATTGAGTAATCAGTTTCAAAACAAAGCAGATCAAATAAGTTATTTGTAATAAAACATGTTTGTCTTTCAAGAAATGCTCAACATTCAGGTGGTAATAATAAACCCAAATAAAATTGGCTTTTCTTTAAACCAAAGCTAACAATATTTCTGTTTCAGTAATTAGTAGAACAAGTTTGGTCGCATAAACTGTTTCATCAATACCCAATTATCCTCACATTAATTTTGGTAAGTACTAAAATTTTGGGATGAATAGCTCAAATCTTATCTCCAGTATTAATCTATGAAACTTCAGAGTATTTTAATTGTTGCATAATGAGGGCCTGAATTGGAAAATGAGTTTTTGTCTCTCTTAATATTATTAGACAAATGTTTCAAACAATTTTTACAAGTAGCATTCTTAATCCTATTTTGAAAATTGTGTCACACCTCCTACTAATAATATTATCAAAATGAAAGAATATTTATAGTGAGGTCTCTTATAAACTAAGTAACCCACCAGTTGTAAGACTTCATGGTCTCTATACTATTTGTGATTCAAATATCAATTCAAAATGATCCCTTACTGGTGTATATTACTTAATCAAAAATCACCAATAAGGTGCTTCTTCTTCTTCTTCTTCTTCTTCTTCTTCTTCTTCTTCTTCTTCT
>NW_020947122.1:3236905-3239420 GCF_900497805.2 Vombatus ursinus
CTTCTTCTTCTTCTTCTTCTTCTTCTTCTTCTTCTTCTTCTTCTTCTCTCATTTGCTATGTGATGAGAAAGGCAGGGATATACTTTATTTCAGGTATGAATCATAGGCAGCCAATTATATGACAGGATGTCATAGCCAGGTTCAGAATTAACTGGGAAAATGTCTTATTTACCAAGATAGGGATAGGTCAAGAGAACCCTACCTTCATCTTCATAAGGTCATTCTCTCAACTTTCCCAGGGACAGACATCCACCTGTTGCAGTCCTCAGACTGCAGGGACACATGGCATTTCCCTTGAATGATGAACCAGCAGCCTTACATAGAGTCAAGACACTTATACCTGGATTCAAGACTTAGAATAGCAGCATATTGAAGTCCCAAGGGATTCTTTCTCAAACAGCCAAATTTCCCTAATTACAGCTCAGGGCTAGACAATTGTTATTTCTCTCATATATTAGCCTCAAAATTTCATCTAGAATTTTTTCACAAATTTAATCTATTAATAACTATCATTCCCCCCTACCTCCTCCTTAGTCTGCAGATAAAAGCAAAGGGAGAATGTCAGACCATTTCTAGAATACAATGGGATGAGAATGAGATGAGATTCCCCAGCAGAGTCCATGTAGGTAAATGAGTCATATCTGGGCACAATTTCAAGGACTTACTTGGGCATAGTAATAATCTGTTTTTTTTTTTTTTGTAAATACTCAAAGAGGGGTATAAGCTAGCAGGTGGCCACCAGTGGCCATGTCTTGAAAGAGCTACACAAGTTGGACAAGTTGCTGTCATGCAGGTTGCTACTGGGATGGTGTCTGTAGTAAAGTACTCTTGCTTAATTAAATCTACTATCCCTTGTATGTCAAAATGACTCACCTTATGAACTAAAAAAGTATACCTGGGGAGGAATGCCTTATCTATCCCAATCACCCAGACCCAAGAGACCTATTTAGCATTGTCCTGCTGTTTCCACTTCTTTTTTTTTAAACATTCATTAATTATTTATTTTTAGTTTTCAACGTTTACTTCCACAAAATTTTGAGTTCCAAATTTGCTACCCATCTCATCCCTCCCCCCACCCCAAGATGGCATGCATTCTGAATACCCCTTCCCCTAATCTGCCCTCCCTTCTATCACTCCCCCCTGCCACTTCTCTTATCCCCTTCAACTTCTATTTTCTTGTAGGGAAGGATAGATTTCTATACTCCATTGCCTGTATATCTTATTTTCCAGTTGCATGTGAAAACAATTTTTAACATTTGTTTTTAAAACTTTGGGTTCCAAATTTTCTCCCTTCCTCCCTCCCCACCCACTCTCATTGAGAAGACAAGCAACTCGATACAGCCTATACATGTGTAGTCAAGCAAAACACTTCCATAGTAGTCATGTTGCGAAAAATTAACTATATTTCCCTTCATCCTATCCTGCCCCCCCATTTACTCTATTCTCTATTTTGACCCGTCCCTCCTCAGAAGTGTTTGCTGCTGATTACCTCCTCCCCCAATCTGCCCTCCCCTCTATCATCCATCTGCTCGCTTGTCCCCCCCCCATTTTCCTGTAGGGTAAGACAGATTTTCAAACTTAATTGAGTGTGTATGTTACTCCCTCCTTAAGCCAAATCCAATGAGAATAAGATTCACTCATTCCCTCTTACCTTCCCCCATTTCTCCTTCATTGTAAAAGCCCTTTCTTGTGTGTTTTATGTGAGATAATTTACCCCATTCTACCTCTCCCTTTCTCCTTCTCCCAGCATAATCCTCTCTCACCCCTTAATTTTGTTCTCCAGATATCACCCCTTCATCTTCAACTTACCCTGTGCCCTCTATCTATCTATTTATCTATCTATCTATCTATCTATCTATCTATCTATCTATCTATCTATATATACATACATATAATTTTTTCCCTCCAACTACCCTAATACTGACAAAGGTCTCATGAGTTACAAATATCATCTTTCCATCCAGGAATGTAAACAGTTCAACCTAAATAAGTCCTTTATGATTTCTCTTTCCTGTTTACCTCTTCATGCTTCTCTTGAGTCTTGTACTTGAAAGTCCAATTTTCTATTTAGCTCTGGTCTTTTCATCAAGAATGCTTGAAAGTACTCTATTTCACTGAATGTCCCTGAAGGATTACACTCAGTTTTGCTGGGTAAGTGATTCTTGACTGTAATCCTATTTCCTTTGACCTCCGGAATATCATATTCCAAACCCTCTGGCCCCTTAATGTAGAAGGTGCTAAATCTTGTGTTATCCTGATTGTGTTTCCACAATACTTGAACTGTTTCTTTCTGGCTGCTTGCAATATTTTCTCCTTGACCTGGGAACTCTGGAATATTCCTAGGGGTTTTCCTTTGGGGATCTCTTTCAGGAGGTGATTGGTGGATTCTTTCCATTTCTATTTTACCTTCTGGTTCTAGAATATCAGGGCAGTTTTCCTTGATCATTTCTTGAAAGATGATGTCTAGGCTCTTTTTTTGATCATGGCTTTCAGGTAGTCCAATAATTTGTAAATG
>NW_020947122.1:3244420-3446933 GCF_900497805.2 Vombatus ursinus
CATTTACAAATTATTGGACTACCTGAAAGCCATGATCAAAAAAAGAGTCTAGACATCATCTTTCAAGAAATGATCAAGGAAAACTGCCCTGATATTCTAGAACCAGAAGGTAAAATAGAAATGAAAAGAATCCACCAATCACCTCCTGAAAGAGATCCCCAAAGGAAAACTCCTAGGAATTTTGTAGCCAAATTCCAGAGTTCTCAGGTCAAGGAGAATATATTGCAAGCAGACAGAAAGAAACAATTCAAGTACTGTGGAAACAATCAGGATAGCACAAGGTTTAGCAGCTTCTGCATTAAGGGACTGCAGGGCATGGAATATGATATTCCAGAGGGCAAAGGAGATAGGATTACAACCAAGAATCACCTACCCAGCAAAACTGAGTATAATCCTTCAGGAGAAAAAATAGATATTCAATGAAAGAGTGCTTTCAAGCATTCTTGATGAAACGACCAGAGCTAAATAGAAAATTGAACTTTCAAATACAAGACTCAAGTGAAACATGAAGAGGTAAACAGGAGAGAGAAATCGTAAGAGACTTATTAAGGTGTTTACATTCCTGGATGGAAAGATGATATTTGTAACTCATGAGACCTTTGTCAGTATTAGGGTAGTTGGAGGGAAAAAATTATATGTATGTATATAGATAGATAGATAGATAGATAGATAGATAGATAGATAGATAAGATAGATAGATGGATAGATAGATAGATGGCACAAGGTGAATTGAAGATGAAGGGGTGATATCTGGAGAATAAAATTAAGGGGTAAGAGAGGATTATACTGGGGGAAGGAGAAAGGGAGACGTAGAATGGGGTAAATTTTCTCACATAAAACAGACAAAAAAAGGCTTTTACAATGAAGGAGAAATGGGGGAAGGTGAGAGGGAATGAGTGAATCTTATTCTCATTAGATTCAGCTTAAGGAGGGAATAACATACACACTCAATTGGGTATGGAAATCCATCTTACCCTACAGGAAAATAGGGGTGGAAGGGGACAAGAGAGCAGGGTGATGATAGAAGGGAGGGCAGATTGGGGGAGGCTCTTTTTTTGAACATGGCTTTCAGGTAGTCCAATAATTTTTAAATTCTCTCTCCTGGATCTATTTTCCAGGTCAGTTGTTTTTCCAATAAGATATTTCACATTGTTTTCTAATTTTTCATTCTTTTGGATTTGTTTTACAGTGTCTTGATTTTTCATAAAGTCACTATCTTCCAATTGCCCTGTTCTAATTTTTTTTGTTTTTTGTTTTTATTTTTTTTCTATTCTAATTTTTAAGAAAATATTTTCTTCAGTAATCTTTTGGATTTCCTTTTCCATTTGGCCAATTTTGCTTTTTTAGGGCATTCTTCTCTTCATTGGCTTTTTGGACCTCTTTTGCCATTTGCATTAGGCTATTTTTTAAAGTGTTATTTTCTTCAGTATTTTTTTTTGGATCTCCCTTAGCAAGCTGTTGACTTGTTTTTCATGATTTTCTTGCATCACTCTCATTTCTCTTCACAGTTTTCCCTCTACTTCTCTTACTTGCTTCTCAAAATCCCTTATGAGTTCTTTCAAGGCCTGGGACTGATTCATATTTTTCTTGGAGACTTTGGATGTACGAGCTTTGACTTTGTTGTCTTCTTCTGGTTGTATGTTTTGATCTTCTTTGTCACCAAAGTAAGATAATATAGTCTGACTCTTTTTGTGCTGCTTACTCATGATCCCAGCCAATTATTTGAGTTTTAAACTCTTTGTTAAGGTAAAGGTCTGCTTCCAATGTGGTGAATGTACTGTCCCAAGCTTCAGGGGTTTGTGCAATTGTTTTCAGAGCTAATTCTAGGGATTTGTAAATTTTCAGTTCTTCCAAGGTGGTATGATAAGGGACGAGGTGTTTCCTCTCCACTGCCACAACAAGTTCCACCAGGCCAGTGCTCTTCCTCACCCCAGGACCACCCCTCAGAACTGTGACCCAGATCCAAGCACGGGCAAAGCAAGAGATTCCTGCCTCAGCACTGGCAAAGATATCCCTCCAATCCCCTTCTGATCAGCCACTTGATTCCCCCTCAGTCTGTGGGCTGGGAGCTCAGGAGGCAGCTGCTGCCCCAGGGGCTGTGCTTGGGACATGTGGCTGAGACCTAGCTCCTTCTCTCACTGCAGTCACAGACTTTTCCCACTGACCTTCTAAGTTGTCTTTGGTGTTCGCGGGTTGAGAAGTCTGGAAACCACCACAGCTTCCAGCGATTCAGTCCTCTGAGGCCTGCTCCAGGGTTGCTGTGGCCTGTGAGCCTGTGCCGCACTGCGCTCCTCTCCCTGCCCAGCACAATAAACTTTTCTGATCAACCATCCAGGTTGCCTTGGGCTGGAAATTTGTTTCACTCTGTCTTTTTGTGGGTTCTGCTGCTTTGGAATTTGTTTAGAGTAATTTTTTACAGGTATTTGGAAGAGTTTGGAGGAGAGCTCAAGCAAGTCACTGCTTTCACTCTGCCATCTTGGCTCTGCCCCCAAGTTGCTTGCCTTTTCAATGTGGGTGGGTGGGGAGGGAGGAAGGGAGAAAATTTGGAACCCAAAGTTTTAAAAACACAAGTTAAAAAAAATTGTTTTCACATGCAACTGGGAAATAAGAAATACAGGAAATAGGGCATAGAAATCTATCCTGCCCTACAGGAAAATAGAAGGTGAAGGTGATAAGAAAAGGGGGGGAGAAATAAAAGGGAGACCAGATTAGGGGAAGGAGTATTCAGAATGCATGCCATCTTGTCATGGGGGAAGGGGCAAGATGGGGAGAAAATTTGGAACTCAAAATCTTGTGGAAGTGAATGTTGAAAACTAAAAAGAAATAAATTAAAAAAAAATAACAGCAAGAAGGACAGTTTGCCTGGATCTTAGAGTACCTGAAGGGGAGTAATGTATAATAAAACTGGAAAGGTTCATTGGAGCCACATTGTGAATTGTTTTAAATGCTAAGCAATTGAGTTATATTTTACACTAGACATAATAGGGAGCCCTGGAGCTTATGGGATTGACTTGGTAAGACCTTCACTTTAAGGAAAGTACTTTGGAAGTTACATAGAGGATCGATAGGAGAGAGGAGAAAATTGAGGCAAGAATGGCAATAGTCAAAGCAAGAGATGATGAGCATCTAAACTAGAAAGCAACCATGTGAGTAGGAAGAAGTAAGATGTAGCAGATGTCTTAGAGGTAGAAGATTGGCCAACTAAATGGATACAAAGGATGAGAAACAATAAAAAGTCTAGGATAACATTAAGGTTGTCCTTAGTGTTATAGCCTGAAGAAGAGACTCCAATTCAGTAAAAGACTGAAAGAATGGCAGACTCCTCAGCAGAATAGGAAATTTTAGAAGAGGAGTGGGTTTGGGATGTAAGAAAATGAGTTCTCTTTTGTCCATGACTACTATGACTCATCACTATTCAGCATCAATAGAAGACTATTGATATTAAAAAGATAGACTTTTGTTTCAGGAAGGTTTAGAGTTATGAAAATGCTCAATTTTCTAAGTGCAATCTAGCCACTATCCTGTTCTTATTCAATATACTATTCAAGAGACATGTGCTGTTGGCCTAGATTTATGGGTTGTCCATCCAGTTGCATATCATAATCATCAAAAGAGGTGTTCTTTATCTACTCTTCTAGGCTGAAAGCCTTTATGTGATAATGGATCTCCTGAAGGTGACTATGCAAAGTAACATGTCATTATTACACTGTCATCTTCAAGCAAGAACATCTGGACATCTCTTTTCCTCCATTACAGTGACTTTTGGTGAGCACATGCCTCACTTTTAGCTAGCACATGCCTTGTTTATGCCTTGTGCTGATACTGATAACCAGAAGGTAATTGCACAAAGTTGTCTGTTGTTCATTTTCTAAAGAATACACTTCTTCTGGGGCCAAGAAGATGGATTAGAGGCAACTCAGCTGAACTCTCTCAACATTCTCCTTCAAACAACTTTAAAATAATACCTCAAATCAAATTTTGGAGCAACAGAACCAACAAAAGGTCAGAGTGATATATTATTCTGGCTTAAGAAAATTAAGGAGGTTAGCAGGAGAAGTTTGTGACACCAGTGTGGAAGCCTGTCTGTAGACCACACACATGGAGGTAGCATTAGCAGCCACAGCAGCAGCAGCAGCATTGAGACCTCTCAGTCCAGAGATAGTAAGGGGGTCAGACATCTGGTCAGAAAGAGATTGTAGGGGACCCTTTGCTGGCACTGGATACAACTGGTACTCATTGGCAATTCTATTTTGCACATGCAGTTCTAGGTCATAGTTCCAGGATGAAGAGCAGCACTGGGGGTCAGTCACAAGGAAGTAGGGACCATGGTCACATTTCCAAGGCAAAGAGAGTGATAGCACGTGTGGCTGCAGAGGACCAGGGGCCCTTTCTGGGTAAAGACCAGAGTGCATACCAGGAAAGCAGTGACCATACTTCTCTCAGGATCATATCACTTTGCAGACACCAAGAACTAGTTCTGAAAATAGCAGCACAAAAAAGCCTAAAGCTGTATAGTGCCTCCCCATGCTCAGGTGAACAAAGCCCAACTTTAACATGAAGCTTAAAATAAAGAAATAATCTGGAAAGATGAACAAATTGCAAAAATGAATTTGACCATAAAAAGCTACTATGGTGGCAGGACAGACCAAAACACAAACTCAAAAGAAAACAATGTGAAAAACAGCCACAAATGAAGCCTCAAACAAAAAAAAATTGCTAATTAGACCCAAGCCCAACAAGAATTCCTGGAAGAGTTAAAGAAAGAGATGAATAGTAGAAGAAAAAATGGGAAAAGAAATAAGAATGATATAAGAAAATTATGAAAAGAGAATTAACAGCTTGGTAAAAGAGGCACAAAAATATTGAATAAAATAACACCTTAAAAAAACAGAATTGACCTAATGGTAAAAAGAGGCACAAAAACTCACTGAAGAAAATAACTCTGTAAGAAGAATAAGTCAAATGGAAAAAGAAGTACAAAAAGTCACTAAAGAAAAGAACTTCTTAAAAAATAGAACTGGCCATATTTTTTGGTGGGGGGGGTGAGAGGAGATAAAAAAAATCTCACTGCAGAAAATAATTCTTTAAAGATTAGAACTGGGTAAATGGAAACTAACAACTCCATGAGATATTGAGAAACATAAAACAAAGTCAAAAGAATGAAAAAAAAATAGAAGAAAATGTGAACTATCTCATCATAAAATGAGAGGAATGGACAAAATAGGTTCTGAGATCCCTTTGAGTTGATTCTTAAAATGCTGTGTGACTAAAAAAATACCAATTTCTGAAGAACTAAAACTAAATATAGGCCAAAGGACACTGGAAAGATGTGTGGTTAACTGAATTAAATTTTATAAAGCTGGAGCATGTTACCAATAACAATTTTGGCACAACAAGTATAAAAGATGTTATACATACATATATACATACATTCCTGGAGAAGGAGGTCCCATATTAAGAATTAGTGGAAATAAATGACAGCACAATTGGTACTCCAAGATACTGAAAGAATGGAAATACTTTGTGTGAAGTGGGTCAGTACCTTTTGGAAGGTTTATGTGAAAACATAGAAAAGAATTAAACTGAAAGGCATGAATGAGCTACATCCATGTGGTGAATCAACTGAATGGAATGTGATGTCAGGTATAGATTTCTTCTATAACATAATTGCATTCTTTTGTTTATTTTTATGATGCAGGTCTGAGAGTTTTATAGGCTGATTCCATAAAAAGAACAGGAAACTAGTTTTTTTTCTTCCTATTGAACTATGTAAAAGTGGTTTCTCTCAATGCTGAACTGAGATGTATGCCCAAACAATGTTTTGTTATAACTTCATCAACTCACATGCCATAGAAGAAGAAACAAAGGAAAGATGCTTTATTCTGTCTATACAAAGAAAAGATAGAGTAGCATCATGATGAGTAGTCTTATAAGATAAAAATAAATGGAAGGAAAAAACAGCTGAAACAGTCATTTTTCTTCAGCCTGCATATCTTATTTTTCCTATGATTATTCAACAGTGACACTGAAAAAGAATAAAACTCTGCTATCTCATTGAAACAAGCACTACATTTTTTTTTACTAGTACTATAAAAGTCAGGGTGTTTATTCATGGTAGTATATGTTTACACATATGTTTGTATATCTAGATAAGAGCCTTTAGTCAATAGCAAGACAACTTATTATAAGCAAGTTGTCAAGTATGATACCCAGAGTTACAAAGGGAAAAATTCTACAACCCCTTGAATTCTTATCAGTAGACAAACACCAAACAACCACAGCAATGATGTCTGACTTCATTAATATTCAAATTTGTGTTCAATGTACATTATTCCTATGAAGCAAATTTCCCTATTTTATGAGTGGTTATGTTAAGTTCTTCAAAAATTTTCCTAATTGAGAGTTATAATAGATAGTATCCAATTGCAACTTAGAATCAGTCGTGGTGAGAGAAAACAGTGGAGAGGTGCCATTTTCATAAGAAGGATATTCAGAGGAAGCTGATAGAGCCAGCTATATATTGCTGGGTATAGATAAACATACACACTAACAGAAAATTGGAGTCCATTAAATTGAAGGAACTCAGTCAAGCTCAATACTTTATACCCTACTGAATTGTAAAAGTAGAGATGACTAGATTGGCAACTGAATGGATATGGAGAGTGGGAGAATGAAGAATCAAAGATAATTTGTTTGTCTAGCCCCAAAGCTCTCCTCTTGCTACCTTCCTCTGACTTTAGTATGATTCCTACTTTTGATCCTGTTTCTATTTCAAACACTGTTTATTGTCTCTGGTCCTCCAATTCCATGACACATATTCCTGATTACCGAACTTGCCTGTTTGACAGAATGATTCTTCCTCCTACCTGTGGTAGAAATTTAGAAGGAAGCCTTCAACCTGTAATACTCCCAAGCAGGAATGTTAGGGGCTGAACCAGGTGCTACACTGCATAGGACCTGTTAGGGTACAGGTGAGATCTCAAAGAAAATCTTTTAAAAGGGAAGGAGAAAAATGAGCTTAATAACGAAATCCTTTGCTGACATATGTATTAATCACTGAACTTCAGAGTTAGAGAGGTCATCTAGTCTCACCCATACCTGGAAAGGAATCCCCTCTACAACAACCCAGATGAGTGATCATCAAACTTTTCCTCAAAACCCTCCAGTGAAGCAGAAGCCATTGCCTCCCAGGCAGACTATTCTGCTTTTGGATAGCTCTAGTTGTTAAGGCTGGGCCATCTTCAGTGGTCCTGATCTATATCTGGCCACTGGACCTAGATGGCTCCAGAGGAGAAAGTGAGGCTTGTGACTTTGCACAACCCTCCCTCACTTCAATTCAATTCACTTGCAAGTCTTCCTGACATCATGGTCCTCTTCAAGAACGAAGGACAAGCCACAACCACAAGTTGTTAAGAGAGTTTTTCTCTACATAAACCTACATTTGCTTCCTTATAACTTCTACCCATTGATTTTAGCTCTACCCTGTGAAATCAGTCAGAACAATTCTAGTCTCTGTTTCATGTGACAACTCTTCAAATATTTAAAAAACAAGTATCATGTTTCCTAATTTCTTTTTGTCTTCAGATGAATATCACCATTTCCTTTAAATAATCCTTACAAGGCAAAATCTTATAGCCCTTAGCCATCCACACAGTGAGTAGTGGCTAGGAGTTAGGTACCATATTTAGTCAGGAAGATTTGACTTTGAAATCCTTTTACATACACTAGTTGTATGGTTCAGGCAAGTCACTTAATCCCTATAAGCCTCATTTTCCTCAGGAAAAGGATTACTATCTACATCATGGAATTGTTGTGAGGATAAAATAAATAATATATGCCAAGTGCTTCTCAAACTTAAAGCACCAAGTAAGTTTCAGTACCATCATTTATCTTGGTTGCTGTCCTATTTGTCAATTTTTTTTTCCCTAATGGAGCACTCAAAACAAAACATAATACTCCAAATAAGGTCTGCCTAAGGTAGGTTGCAGTGGGCCTATCACACCCCTTGTCCTAGATACTACCTTTCCTTTGGTGTAGTTTAAGATCCTTTGAAAAGTTTTGGCTGTCCTCTTGAATTGTTGACTCAGTGGAGTTTTCAGTCCACCAAAACCCATGCCTTTTTCAGAGGAATTGCTATCTACCTATTGAAAATATCAAAATTAACATTACCTCTAGTTTTTTCTCTATTAATTTCTACTGTACTGATTCTACAATGTAATTGATTTTATGATATATTAATTTTATAATTGAGTCTGCATATGCCTAAAGCCACCTTGCTACATTCTTGAGTAGAGCTCAGGAATTTTGTTTTCCTCTGAGTTAGTTTAAAGGAATAATTAAAAGAAAATTTATTTCTCATACTGCTAGCCCCTGGGATACTTTGTACCATCCCCAAAAGATATGTTGTCTGTCCTTGCCAGTCCTTGTGAAATTAGGGGAGATTTTATCTCTTCCAGGGATAGCAAGCAACTCTTCCAATAGCAAGTCTAGTAGTTTTGATCCTCTAGCAAAGATTATAAGATGCAAATGGGTCCCGTAAAACAATTAATATTCTTTTTAAGTCAGAGAGGGGTGTGATTAGCCTCACTTGAATGCCAGCCCACTTTTCTTGGTAAAGCCAATTGTAATGTTCCACAAGTACCCAGACCCCCTTCTTCCTAAAGTGTCAATAAAGAGCATTCCCTCTTCTCATTGGGATTTCTGACTTTACTCTAAGGTGGCCAGTCTGACCCTCTTTGTTAACAATTAAATGCATCACTGTTAATAAACTGATTTTGCTCAGAATACGTACCTTAATTGCCTTTATTAAATTTGAGACACCATGCTTCCATGATTTGTACTTGTGAAATTGATTTTCTGAACCCAAGTGTAAGACTTGACATTTATCCCTATTAAATTTCATCTTGTTGATAATCTTTCAGTATAATGATTCCATCATCCAGTGTATTAAATATCCCTCTCTTGCTTTGTGTTACCTGCAAATTTAATAAGCATGCCATGCATGTGTATCTGCAAGTCATTGATATACATTATAAATAGCAAGGGGCCAAACACAGGTCCCTTGCTACTTGAAATATCTAAGATTCCCTTCCAATCTGATATTGAACCATTAGTGACTACTATTTGGGCCTGGTCCATTTAGGGCAATAGGTGGTGCAATGGATAGAATGCTGAGTTAAAATCTTGCCTCACTTGTTAACTGTATGACCCTGGGCAAGTAACTTAACCCTGTTTGCCTCAGTTTCTTCATATGTAAAATTATCTCAAGGAGGAAATGGCAAACTACCTAGTATCTATGCTGAGAACCCCAAATGGGATCACAAAGAGTCAGCCATGACTGAACAACAATTATTCAACCAGTTTTTGAATCCAATACCATCATCTAACTTATGATGTTACATTTTGCTCCCAAGAACAGCATGATTTACTTTTCTAAAAATTTAGCAAATACTAATAGCTAATATTTAGATAAACTAGTTAGATTTACATTACCTAGATTCTTACCTAGATTTATATTGCGGTAACTACTAGTGACCATGTAAAAGAAAAACAAAAGAAGGTTAATACAGTGTGACCTGTTCTTGATGAAGTTATATTGGTTCTTTGTGATCACTGATTTCCTTTTCCACATGTTCACCTTTAATAATACATTCCAGAGTAAAGTGAAACTCATTGACCTATAGTTTTCAGATTCCTGCAACAGAAAGAACAATATATTTCGAATCAGAAGACCTCAATTTAAATCCCAGTTGTTCTGTTTACTAATTTATGTCACTTTGGGTAGGCTACATATCCTCTGGGTCTCAGTTTCCTCACCTATAAAATAAAAGTTGGACTAGATTATTTTTGACAGCCCCTTTCAGCTTTAAATCTATAAATTTATGATGCTTTCTTTTCCCTTGCTAGAAAATGAAACTTTCACCTTTCTCTAATTCTGAGAGTTTCCTGTTCTTCACATTCTTTCAGTAATCACTGGTTCAGCAATCACACAAGGTAGTTATTTCAGTAAACCTAAATGCCAGTTCATTTGGGCCAGCTGATTTGAATATATCAAGGTCGACTGGGTACCCCTTTACTATCTCTCCTATTTGTCGGGTATCAATTCAATTATAGAATAAAAAATTTAGATTTGAAAAGGGAATGAGTAACCAGTTAATCCTACCCATATCCCAAAAGGAATTCCCATTACACCTACTCCTTATTTGCCATTTTTCTTCTGTCCTTTCCAGGTCAAAGGTATTCCTTTATGGGTAAGAAAAGAGAAGTAAAATTTCTCAAAAAAAGAGTTGAGCAGCTTTGTCCTTTCTGACATTTTGATCACTGTTCCATTCACCCCCATCAGTGGTGTTCCTCTTCCTTTTATCCTCATCTTTTCTCCATTTGCCCCTCCCCGAACCCCACCTCTTTCATTATTCTTAGCATTGTCTTTTAACTTTAGTTTATTCTGAGCATAGCTTTTCTCAACACTGTTCTTACCAGACTGTCTTATGCTTATAAATTAATTGTCTATAACCTCTCCTTGCTTTCATTTTCTATACATGTCTTTTAAAAAAATCCAAGTGGGTAGTTGAGTTCTGGACACACCTATATTGGTTTCTCTATACAACTCTCCCTTTCCCTTCTCATCAGAATTGTCTCTCTTTTCATTCTTGAGAGCTTTCTCTCTGAAGATGTGCTGGTAAATATTTAACAACCAGACCTCTGAAAAAAAATGTACACATGACATACTTTTAAATATAATCTGCATTATTAATATTTTGGCCATCATTTTTAAAATCAGTATAATAATAAATCAAGCCCTGATTTGTAGTTTGCCAGTTTCTGGGGAATAAAGGCTCATGCTGAAAAATTTAGCAACCTACTCTTGTGAGCTGGTATTAGCTAGTTCCAGTATGCCCTTGTTTCTATCTCTCTTAGGCAGACTCACTTTGCAGGTCCTATGCTCTCCCTGATACCTTTGAAATTTCCTTTCCCAAAATTTAGGGTGCATGTCAAGTTAGGTCTTGTTTCCTTTTCTACCTCTATTATACATCCTAATAAAGGGCGACCACTTACCCCCAAAGTTTCCATTATTTCCATCTCAGTAGCCGATTTCTCCTAAACTCACTGGGAAAGGGAGAAGAATGACTTGAAAACTGGTAAATTAAAGAAATCTGGATCAGGTGATGTAGAGAGCCTCAAAAGAGAAGTTGCTGAAGACCTGTATGTGGCAGTGGGAAGCAAAGAATATTCCTTCTGCTCAAACGAAGGGCAGAAGATGGAAGGTATGAGAGAAGAAATCACTTGGACTAGAAATGATGGCCAGAGATGTACTTTATGAAGATTACCAGACTTAAGTGAATATAAGAAGCTTGTTAGATTGTGAAGAGATCTAGAAGGAAGAGTAGATTGCTAATGATAGAATGAAAGTTTCAGAGAGCATAATTAAAGGGGCCGAGGAGGAAAGGGACTAGGGAAGGGTAGAGTTGAGATGGATTGCGATGAGAACAAAAGGAAAAGCATCAGGGGAAGGGTGGTTGCTTTTTGTTTGTTTACTTAGCAGATGGTTCTGCATCACATGGATTAGGGAGAAAGATGTAGGAGTTTTCTGGCCATAAGATGAGAAAGTACAACTTGACTGGAGGTCCATCCTTCAGGATCCTGCTTTGATGGAAGCCTATGTTGAGGAAGGTGATATTTTGCAAATGCTGGGGAGCTGACACTGGAGGCAGTGAGGAGTGTGTGCTAAGGATCTGGGTCAATAAATTCCTGGTGATTCCTGGTGAACCCAGGGACTAAGGTAAACTTAAATGCAATACCAGTTCTGCAGCCTCATCCAGATACTAAGTAATGTGGGATGAAGGGAGTTCTGATCCAGGATACCTGAAGAGGGGAATGGAGAGAGGTGGGTTTCTTCCCAGCAATGACTGCCATACATTGTTTCACAGTTCTCTGTGGCCTACAGCAGAGGTGTCAGATATGCTGTATGTATGCACGTGCACATATGCACACATGTGTTGACTGTTTTAGGATTGAAATCTATCACTTCTGTTCCTTGCATAGGATCAAATCTTAGCAAAACTATGAAGAAGGCAGTTATCTTTCATATCCTCACTCTCCCTTTTGTGCGACTGTTATAATTTCAGAGAAAGCCCTTTCCATTTTCAGGTACCCAACTCTCTTTTGCTCTCTATTCTTTTACCTTTTTAAAATTTATTCTCAAGGAAGTTTCTGGTATTAGTAATTGATACTTACATTGGGGAATCTGTTTCTTAAACAGTTAATTCTAATTGTGGATTCAAAGACTTTATCCCCAGGAAAAAAAATTAGGCAAACCTCATGAGAAGATAGGGCAAAAACTTATGGGGTTGAGGTATTTCCCAGGCACCAGTGGAATCATGGTACACAAACTGCTAGGTGGCATAGAGGATAAAGCACTAGGCTAGGAGTCAGGAAGACAAAGAGTTCAAATCCTACCTCAGACCCTTACTAGCTGTTGAGCATGTCTTGTAACCTCTCAGAGCCTCAATTTCCTCATCTGTAACTAAAACAAGGGTTGACAGGGTAGATTTGATGACCTCTGAGACCTCTTCCAGCTCCAAATCTATGACCCTAAGCAGTCTTCTACTTTACTGTTGACAGTCTTGCCCCTGTACTTACCTTTATTTGTGGGGGGGGAAAAAAGCTTAAACCATAAAGCATTTATTAAGCTTATATTACTATAAGCCAGGCATTGTGCTAAGGCCTGGAAATACAAAGAAAGGCAAAAATGGTCTTTGCCCTCAAGGAGCTTACATTCTAATGGTGGAGAAACATACAACTGGGAATACACAAGATACACACACACACACACACACACACACACACATAGATGGTAGATGGAAAGTATTCTTAGAGGGAATGCACTAATTTTAATGGGGACTGGGAAAAGCTTCTTGAGAAATGAAATTCTTTCTATTTAACCATTCCTAGAAGTTCTGCCCATAGATCTTAAGTCGGACCTCTGTGTCTTCATAATGATGAATTTATGTAAGTTCATAAAGCTAAAAGGTACTTGCTCCATATTGCCTGTATAGGGATTAGTGAGAATTCATACTGAGTGAATACAAATGACTTTGGGCCATCTACTATGATAATATATGTTAAGCTTTCAAGCTCCATTTTCCCTTCTCCAGGTCTAGGATGAAATCTGAACCATTTAAGTTTAGAAATGATTCATGAATATGACCAAGATCTTCTACATAACAGAAGATTTCAAGTTAAGATGGAATGATCCCTCTTCTTTATTCAGTCACAATGGAAGAACCAAGGAACACTTACTAAAACTCATTACCTAAGCCACTTTATAGACTTTATCTAGAAAATTCATCTTGACAAGAAATGATCAAAGTTGTCTTTTATAACTTAAATGGAACTGAATGTATTTAAGAATGAGTATTAAATGGACAGTTGTATTAAAACAGCAAATCAGTGTAAATGTAT
This sequence comes from Vombatus ursinus, assembly GCF_900497805.2. NCBI lineage: Eukaryota > Metazoa > Chordata > Mammalia > Diprotodontia > Vombatidae > Vombatus > Vombatus ursinus. Next base: position 3,257,882 of record NW_020947122.1, read on the forward strand.
GAAAATGAAAAGCAAACAAAAGAGCTCAAAATTTACTAGAGGAAGGCAATAAAACTAAGGTGAATTTTCATTTTTCAAAGATATTATATTCATATATGTAACTACTATTTCTGAGTAGGGAATGCTCATAATTTTTGTAATAGGAAGTTGGTTACATTTTCGCCTGGCACTTTTTGTGGCTGCCCATGGGGCAGCTAGGGAGTACCTACTGTTTTCCACCGTCCCGTCCCTTCTTTTCCACTTTAACTTAAGGTCTGGAGCTGTCCAGCGGGAGCCCAGAAGCCCCCGGCATACAGAACGAGCCCGCAGGAACGCCAGCAGGCGCTCGCCCCTCCCTAGCTCCGAGCGTCCCGTCCCGGGGCTTCCAGGCGCGCCCGGCCTCCGCGTTCCTCCCCGGGTGGGGCAGGGCACGCGTCGCCATAGCAACCAGGAGCCGTCTAGGGAAGCGGCGGGAGCGGTGGCGGGCAGAGCCAGTCGGAGCCAGGCCCGTAACCGCCGCGGCAGCCGCCGCCACCTCTGCTGCTGTTGCTCCGGCCGGGCCGGGGGGAAAGCTGGGGAACAGACGGGCCGAGCCTGGCCAAAGAAGGGACAGCTTGGGCCGGAGCCGGAGCTGGGGCCAGGGCCGGGGCGGGGGTCGAGGCCAGGGCCACGACGCGCTACCCGGCAGCTTACGCGGAGAGGCCGAGACCGTGGCAGGCTAGATCGACTTTACCCTACTCCTCTTCCCCTCCTCCGGGCAGCCGAGAGCTGGGGGCCTCCAAGGTACCTGACCGCGCTCCCAGCCCCAGGGGGCGAGGGAGACCCAGGCCCAGCCTGCCAGGGATCTCCCCCTCTCCCTCGGGCCGGACCCCCTGCGCCGGTGGGGGAGGATGAGCAAAGTTGTGACTTCGTGCGGATTGGGGGTTTGGGAGGTGATGTCAGTGGAAACGTTTCGTTTGCCATTATCTCAGGCCAACTAACCCTCCTTCTCCTCTCACCTCCTTAATGCTCCTCCATCTTCTTCCTCCTTCCTCCTCCTCCTCCTTCTACCTCCTTGGGGCCATCTCCTGTCGTCCTGATCTGTATCTGACCACTGGACCAGATGGCTCCGGAGGAGAAAGTGAGGCTGGTGACTTTGCACAGCCCTCCCTCACTTAAATCCAATTCACTTACAAGTCATGACATCACCTTCCTGATGTCATGGTCCTCTAGGAGAACTAAGGACAAACCACAACAATGACAACCTTCTACCTCCTTAATACTCCTCCATCTGCCTCCTCCTTTCTTCCTTCCTTCCTCCTCTGTCTTCCTTCTTCCATCTTTCTCCTTCTGCATCCTCCTCCTGTCTTCCTCCTTCATTCCCATTCTCCTCCATCCTCTTATTTCTCCGTTGTCTTCTATCCCCCTCCTCCTTGATTGTCTTCTCACCTAATTTTTTCTCCCTCTCCTCCCCCTCCTTTCCCTCTCCTCCCCTCCTCTTCCTCTTCTTTATAATTCTCCAATTTATAAAATTAGAATATTTTTCTCTTTTCTCCATAAACGGCCTTTATATTATATTTTGTTTGCATTTTGTTCTCACAGATTTAAATATACATCTTTGTATAAATGAATGTATATAGATAAACATCTATACATATACACACATATATTTGATGGTTGCTGGAACAAACAACTCTGAAATAATTAGGCAGTGGGTATTTTTAGAGTTTAGGGGCTTAATTCTTTGAAAGTTGACTTCTGAAATAAACTCTAGAATTCAAGACTTCAAAAGTTGTGGCATTCAGTGGCTAGAGTACTTGAATTTGAGTCATATCTTTTGAGCCCCCTAGGTCAGTGTATTGGTATTCTAGAAGAGGAACAGAAAGATAAGCAAAGAAGTTTACATGAAGCTAACATAATCAACCAAGAACTTTTTTTTTATTAACCATATAACAATAATAGCATTTATATAGTACCTTAAGGTTTGAAAAGTGCTATACACATATCAGGTGACCACCTAATATTCCAGGCACTGGGTATATACAAAATCAAGTAAAACTTAGACTTTGCTACCATGTAGCTTATATTTTATGAGGGCAAGTAACATAATAAATACAAAATAGTTAAATACTTGATAGTTGGGGAGGTCAGGCACTAGCAGTTGGGAAAATCGGGAAAGGTATTTTATAGAAGGTGGTTCTTGATTCTATGAGGTAGAGCATATCTGGTATTGGAGTGGAGATAAAAGGAGGGAGAAAGAGAGAGAGAGACAGAGAGAGACACACATACACAGAAAGAGAGAGAGAAAGTATGAGAGAAACAAGTCCAGTTTGTATGGACCATATGTGTGGTAAGGGGAGTACATGTTACACTAAAGCTATAAGATTGGAGGCAAATTGTAAAGGGCTTTAAAAGTCAGAGTTTGTATTTTATCCTTAAGGCAAGTATAGAGCCTAGCATTTTATTGGGAAGGGGACTGACTTGGTCAAATCTGCAATTAAAGAAAATAACTGTGGCAATTGTATGGAGGATAAATTAGAGGGAAAAAGACTTTAGGCAGGGACACCAATTAGAGCAGCATTGCAATAGTGTAGGCAAGAGGTGATGAGGCCTGAACCACTGAAATGGTGCTCAAATGAAAATGAGGTGGGGTCAAATGAAAAGATGTTATAGAGTTAGAAATGACAAATTTGGCCATTAGTAAGATTGGGAGGGGCGGGGAAGGTGTCAGAGAGAATGAGACATTTAGGATAAAAAAGAAATTACTAACCTGGAAGACTGGCAGTCTCAACAGAAATAAGAAAGTTTGATAGAGTTTGAATAGAAAATTAATGACTTTTGTTTTGTTCATATTGACTTGGAGATGCCTCTGTGACATCTAGTTTGAAATGTCCAATAGGCAGCTAGTGATGTGGGTTTAGTGATGTGGACAAGAGTCCAGGAGAGAGACTGGTACTGGATATGTAGATGTAGAAATCATCAGCATAGAGGTGATAATTAAACCCATAGGAGCTGATGTGGACACTAAGAGAATAAAGAAAGGGAGGAGGACTCATGCCCATACTTTTGGAGAATACTTACAGGGGTGTGGTAGAGATAATGAGCAGCGAAGGAATTTGAGAAGGAGCAGTTAGAAAGGAAGGAGGAGAACCAAGAGAGAACAGTGTTATGAAAATGGAGTATCTAAAAAGAAAGGTACAGCACAAAGGTCAAGAAGGATGAGGACTAAGAAAATACTCTTAGATATGAAAAGTAAAAGTCTTGGTAACTTTGGAGAGAATAGATTCAATTGCTTATGAGGCTGAAGAGAGGCAATGAAGGTAGACAGCTTTTCCTAGAAGTTTGGTTGAGAAAGGGAGGTGATATCAAATGATAGCTTGAGGGGATAGTAGGGTCTAGTGAGAATTTGAGGGAGGCAGGCATGTTTGAAGGCAGTAAGGAAGCACTCAGTGGCTCTGGGGAGAGAGTGAGGGAAGGAAAGAGCAAGAGAGCAAGAAGATGAACACGATTGAGGTTTTGGTTTGCTAGAGAAGATGGAAGGGGATGGGATGAAGGGCACACATAGGTAAATTAAGTCACTTAACAGTTCTGTCTATAATACCATATTGAAGAGAAAGAAAGTCACATTTTCTAAGGAAAATTTAAAATTGATAATTTTGCCAAGAGCCAATATTCTACAATTTTCTAGATTAATAAATACTTAGACACTCTAGATTATTATTATTTTTCCCCTTTCTTAACAGGTTAAAAGATCAAGAAACTTAGGTCACATGGAGTCACGTCTTGAAGTAGAGAACCCAGACCAGAATGTAATGGGGTAAGTGCTGAAGTTTCCTTTTGTAGTTGAAAAAATTCTACTTAATAATAATAATGATAAGAGCTCACATTTAGATAACACTTTAAAATCTATAAAGTCTTTTCTTTACAATACTTCATTAAGATAGGTAGTACAAGTTATCTCCATTTTATAGATAAGGAAACTGAAGGCCAGAGAGATGAACTAGTTTGCTCATAGACACAGCCAGTAAGTGGCAGAGCTGGGACTTAAGCAAACCAAGCTCTTCTGACTTTAAGTCCAATGCCTAATTGTTTCAGATTTTCTTTGTTGAAGGAGAAGCTTGATTGTAGCATGAAAGAACAGTGGTCTTGAAATAGGGAGACTTCACTGTAGTCTTAGCTCTTCCACTAACTAGCAGGATGACTTTGGGGGAAGTTATTTGACTTTCTCTGGGCTTCAGTTTCCTCATCTGTAAAATAGAGCTAATACTAGCATTACTTACCTTATGAGGCTGAGATGAAAGTATTTATAAACTGCAAAGTGTTATACAGATGTGAATTACTTTTAAAGTAAGGAGATTACAAGATTTTTCACTGATCAAAATATAGCACTAAAACTGGATGTTGGTTTTGTGTATATGTCTGTATATGTAAATACACGCACATGTGCTGCTGATGTAATTAATATATATTATTCTATAAAATACATATGTCATATTAACTATACATGTATATAAAATTAAGTGAAGAAAATAATATCATTATTCTTCACCTTTCTGGCCTCAATTCCTGCATTTCTCTCTCTTCTCCCCTTCTCTCTATACATACACATAAAATTATATATATAGAGAGAGAAAATAAATAAAATTTTATATATGTAAAGATATATATGTATATATATATACATATATATATAGAGAGAGAGAGAGAGAAGAGAGAAGAGAGAAGAGAGAGATGGGGAGGAAAGGTACAAAAATTTAAGCAAGAAGGATGGAGAACAATGATATTGCTTTTCCCACTTAATATTTTTTTTAGCCCAAATCAGTTTGCAAAGCAAACCTAAAAGATTCTTGGGAATTTCAAACCCTGGGTTCATACAGTTATCTGGAAACAGTGGACTCTGATTTCAACAATGTACTACAATTCAACCTCAGACATGGGGAACTATAAAAGACTTAATATTAATCTAGAAGCACTTTGCCTGACCTTTATTCATTAGCCCCTTAGCTGGGTGCCTAGGCTTTATAGTCTCTGGCCATGATTAAGGAAGTGTCCACTTGTCCTTGGGCCAAGGCTTTCTGATGACCTCACCTTAATAGAAAGGAGTTAAGATGGCTAGGAGATGGCCTTGAAGAAATAAAGCCCAGAAGCTGGGAGCATAGAGAAGCTTGGCAAATGCACATCTAGCAGAGATGACAAGCATCAGCCACCACCAAACCCAGCAGAGATAATGAACCCAGCAGTGATCAGGAGGCATATAATAGAACAATATACCTAGCAGAGAAGAAAGATGTTGAAATCACTAGAGACTGTCAGCCGCCTTGCAGCACTGGAGATGTTAGTTGCCAGGACCATACGCCTGTTCCTTGGCCATACGTGTTCTCCATGTGTATGTCTTCCATGTGTAGTCTCTGGTTGTATGTGTTCTTCCTCTATTGGTAGTGGTGTAACCTATGGGAGAATTGGTAGTGGTGTAACTATGTATTAGAACATAGTGGTAATCTTATCTTGCCACTTTCTTTGCTACATTGCTTGATTAAGTGGCTTTTATTTCAGCTAATGTGTCCTCTGGTTGATAAAAGTAAACAGATGTGGGGGCTTATGAGCTATGGCTTTGAATGGATGCTGAACCACTAAAAGCTTCAATCTGACTGAAGTAGCTTTTATTGGGAGTAGAAGGAATTTATTAAAGGCTAAAGTAACTCAAGTTTTGAAGTTCAGTTTAAATGGAAGTATTTCTCCAGCTATCTCTGATAAAACTGTAAATACCATTAGTTAAAATCAACAAGTATAATTCTTTATAATTTTTAAACAAGTGTACTTTTATCTCTATGGGATCTTAAGACTCCAAAGTGCATAATTGACTGCTGGATTATAGTAACTTTGCCCAGGAGTGGCTTTTAGTGTAGGTGGTATGGCTAATGAGAGAACCAAGGAGACTTCCTGGAGATCTCAAGCCCATTCTTCGTAGCACCTTGCTTCATAGTGTTCCTCAACTCTGGCTCTATTTTTGGAGATCAAATTAACATAAAACTATTCAGAGCTTTAGGTGTTGAATGATAAGGAATGATGTGTTGGGAGCACCCTGATGGTATTCCTGTTTCTTGTTAAGGGCAATTTAATTCTATAAACATTAAGTACCACTGTGTGTGAGGCACTGTGTTAGGGATACAAGGGCAAAAATAAAGCAAGCCCTTTTACATGCTTACATTCTACTTTTGGGCAGGTGTCGGGGGCTGGGGGTGCTCTCTGGCATGTGGTAAGTTGATAGCTTGAGGCCTTTCAGATAGGGAACCTAAGTTTGGGTCTTGGAGGAGAGGCACCCCAGTCTGGACTTGCTGCTGCCTGCCTTCATTCTGGCTACATGATAGAACCTAGTGACATTTTTTTCTCTCTCTTTCTGTGTGTGTGTGTGTGTGTGTGTGTGTGTGTGTGTGTGTTTGCTTTATTTCTCACCAAAGCTCTATAAAAGCAAGCTGTGAGATGACAGCTGTTGTCAGAGATCTCCAGAAGCACCTACTTCACTTGCAATCAGAATTCAGGTGAAAAAGAGATCTTTAAAGACATTGAAATTGAACTTTGCCTAGGGTGCAGTTTTACCTAAGATTGGTCTTAAGCGGCAGTAAAGCAGAAAGAGTTTGGGTTTTGTCAGTCAGTCAAAAAGCATTTATTAAATTCCTGATATGTGCTAGGCAGTGTACTAAGTATTGGGGATACAAAGGGGAGGGCAGGAACCAGCTCCTGCCCTCAATGAGCTTACATTCTAAAGGTGAAAATAACATGTAAATCACTAGGTGAATAAAGATATATACAGAGCAGTAGAAAGATAATCTGAGTGGGGAAGGAACTACCAGCTGGCAGAGGTAGGGGTAGAGTAGGAAGAGAGTACAGGAAGGGCCTCCTGCAAAAAGTAGTGTTTCAGCTAAGTTGAATAAAGCCAGGGAAATGAAGAGGTGGAGGTAAATGGGGCATAGTATTACAGGTATGAAGGACAGCCAGTACAAAGGCATGGCAAGAGGATATTACAGGGTAGATGGAGAGGAACTGGTCTTGATAAGGAGAAGGACCAGCTCTCTACTTTGAGAAAAGAAAATAATGATAAAAACATACATACGTGAGTACATCCTGATATGTATAAACATTCAGCCCAATCTACCAAATTCTCTTTGTCTAAACTACCATAAAATGAGAACTGATTTGTAGAATGATGATTTAAATGCTTATCAAGGCAGGAACGTTGGCCAATACATTTTAGAAAGGTTTTCAACCATGGCAGTAGAAAGAAACTGGAATATTCATTTAAACAGAAAGTCCTTTTTCCTTAGCACTCTTAATTATTTTACATCATGAAAATCTAGAATTCAAGGTATTTTTATGCTGGAGTATATCTCATGCAATGGTACTGAATGGCAAAGTGGGACAGTAACCCAACCCTTAGTAGACATTATAATTGCCTAGATAAAGTGTGGAAAGAGAAGTTGTAGCAGATGTATATTTAGACTAAGAATCTCTCATTATAAGGGAAGTGCCCATCGGATGAAAGAGCTCCTATAGCTTTCTCCCATTGCCAGAGGACATAGGAACTCTGATATCATTCAATTAATGTTTATAAATGTACAGCCATATAAGTATTACAACTACATGATGGTTCATATTACAATGGTCAGAATGTTGTGAAACCAACTCTTTTCCACAAAAATAGTTATCAGTTCATTTTCTTTAAGTTTTCCCCTCCCCCTTTGGGATTTTCATTCCAATTTTATAATGAAACTCACTGGGAAAATGGGGAGAATAGGGACCGAAACTGTGATTCCACTGGGCACATTCTCTGCAACTTAACAATTTTGAGAGATTCCTGGCACACTGAAAGATGAAATGCTATGTCTAGGGGTCATACAGTATGTGTCAGAGATGGAACTTGAAGCCTAGATCCTCTTGGCTTTGAGGCTGGCTCTCTATATGCTATCCCCTCCCTCTCAATAGGAAAACAGAATCTTTTTTCAACTGAAGTTTTTTTTATGAACAACTATGCCAAAATAGGTATCTTTCATAAAGCAAGGGATACCAGAATGAAAAATGTGTGTATAGCAAGTATACAAGAGTAGCACCAGAATGAGCGGAGATAAGATCTTTGTTACTGGAGAGAACATTTACATAGATAAAAGAGAGTCATTTATATATTTTAGTATAACAAATTAACTCAGTAGTGAAGTAAAATCTTAAAATGATCACATTTCTTTGGATACATGCTTCTGTGTTAAAAGTGCTTACATTTAGACTAGGAGTCAGGAAGACTCGAATTCAAATTCTGCATCAGTCACTTACTAGCTATGTGTCCCTGTGTAAGTCCCTTAAACCTCTCTAAAGCCCCAGTTTTCCCATCTGTAAAATGAGGATAACTATAACTCATACTCCCGGTGTAGTTGTGAGGAATGAATAAGATAATATTTGTAAAGCTCTTTGTAAACCTTAAAGCACTATATAAGGTATAGTATTTATACATATATAATATACATAACATTTTAATATATAATATATATGTATTTCTCCACTAACCTCTAACTAAAAGTTATCACTTCCTGCAATTATAGATGTAGACAAGAAAACATTGTAATGACAAAGTGTCCATAGTTTTCACCAAAATACCAAATACTAAATAGGGGTCCATGACACACACTCAAAAAGATTAAGAATGCTTGGTTTAGAGAGAGGAGAGCAGGTGGCCCAAGGGAGGTTAGAGAAAGAATATTGAATAAGATCCTGTGATGAAGACAAATTGGTAGGAAGAGAAAACCACAACAGAGCAGGGCTAGGAAAACCCAGTAGGGGAAGTGTTCAGGAGAGGGTAGTTAACAGTGTCACCCTACAGAGAGATGAAGAAGGATGAGGCTTGAGAAAAGGCCATAGAATTTAGCTACTAAGAAATCATTAGTCACTTTGGAGACTATAGTTTCATGTAAGTGAAGGGGATGGAAGTCAGATGGCAAGTAGTAGAGAAGTCAGAAAGAGGAGACGGATATATCAGCTTTTACTAGGAATTTGGCAGTAAAAAGGTGGAGCAATATAAAATCACTTGAAAAAGATGGTAAGGTCAAGTGAGAGGTTTATAAGGATGGGGGAGATCTGGGCATATTTGTAGGCAGCAGTGAAGGAGCCAGTGAATAAAGAGAAAGAGAGAAGATTAGAGTAAGAGATAGATCTTGTGTAATTATGACTGAGCCTGCCATGAAGAAAAGATGAAAAAAATGTACCTTCTTTAATTAGAGACTGTAGAGTTTTGCATGTGGTGTTAGTGTTGCATTGATGCATTGATTTTGCCAAAGTGTTAGTTTTTTAAAAAAATCTTTGTTAAAATGGAAAGGTGTGCTTGGCAGAAGGCATTAATAAACCTTAAAAAGAAAAGAGAGAAGGGGATGATCAAAAAAGACAAGTTCTCCAAAGAACTAAGAGGAGATGGATCATGGGGAGAAGTAGAGCAGTTGCCTTTGGCAAAGAGGAACACCCCTTTTTTCAAGACTGAAGCATAGGAAGAGAGAATGGGGATATTAAAGGCAAGACCTGAATTCTCTGTCTTCCAACCATTCAGAAAAATAAGGAGAATATTAGTTGGCTTTTAAAGCATCAGGAAATTTAAAATCTTGGTAAATGCTGTGAAATACCCCAAGCGAAGTCCAATCCTATCTTCCTTCTGTTTTAGTTTTGGACCACTTTTATCCATGTCTGCAGTGCTTGTCTATGATTGATGGATATGTGAAAAATATATTGCATTTAAATATCAATTTAATTGCTACAAGAACTCTATCTATATACACATGTATCATAGTATCAGACTCCTAATCAGAATATTCAAGCTAAAAGACACCTTAGAGATCACTTTGCTCAGATTTCACATTTCACAGATGAGGAAACTGAGACACAGAGAGATTAAATGACTTATATAACATTATATAGCTACTCTTATTAAAGCCAAGACTGGAACTCAGATCTCCTAATTTCTAGGCCAGTACTCTTCTCACCAATCTACACTATTGCGGACTATAAATATACCAAATATAAAAAAATGACAAGCAGCTCTTTTAGCTACATCATGGTTTTAGACTTGGAGGACACCATAGAGGTATCTAGTCCAGCCCCATTATTTTTTTTATTTTTTTTTATTTATTTTTTTAGTGAGGCAGTTGGGGTTAAGTGACTTGCCTAGAGTCACACAGCTAGGAGGCATTTAAGTGTCTAAGGCCGAATTTGAACTCAGGTCCTCCTGACTCCAGGGCTGGTGCTCTATCCACTGTGCCGCCTGGCTGCCCCCTTAGCCCCATTATTTTTCAGATGAAGAAACTGAAGCCTGATGTGGTGAAGTGACTTGCCCATTTACAGGGGCAGCTAGATGGGGCAGTGGATAGAGTGCCAGTCCTGGAGTTGGGAAGACTCATCTTTCTGAGTTCAAATCTGGCCTCAGACACTTACTAGCTATGTGACCCTGGGCTTAACCTTGTTTGCCTCATTTTCCTCATCTGTAAAATGAGCTGGAGAAGGGACTGGCAAACCACTCCAGTATCTCTGCCAAGACTCACAAAGAGTCAGACACAACTGAAAAAATGACTGAACAACAACATATCCATATTGAATTTATTGTGGAATGTGGTAGAAGATGTTGGTCAAGGTCTAATTCCTGGAAGACTACTTTCCAATTATATAAGCTGTTTTTATCAAATAGGAAGTTCTTTCATATGTAATTTATATTTTCTAGTTCACTGAACACTAACTTCCATTTTTTCTGATTTTTCCTTGTTTAGCCTATCTCTATTTTTAAACCACAATAAAATGGTTTAAGTAACTGTTGCTTTGTGATAGTTTGAGCTCTACAAGTGCTTTTCTTCTTTCATTTCTAACTGTTTTCATTATTTTCCTTGATAGAGTCTAGATCTTTGGTTTCTCCAAGTGAATTTTGTATCATTTTATGGAGTTTTGTAAAATATCCTTATGTAGTCTGATTGGTATAGTCTTAAAACTGAAAATTAACTTTGGTAGTATTGTCATTTTTATATTTGCACAGTCCCATTATGCTTACTGTACTTTCTTTCAGCTATTTAAGTTGTTCTTTATCTAAGAAGCACTTTGTAATTAAATTTATAAAAGTATTTTGTGTACTTAGTAGATTTATCACCAAATATCTTATGCATTTTATAGTTGTTTTGAATGGGATTTCTCTTCTATTAACTTCTTGGATTTTGTTATTATGTTACGTAATGTGATGATTTTTGTGGGTTTGTTTTGTAATCTGCAAATCTTTGCTGATTCCCTAGGAAGGGTTTTCTAAGTAAACCTTCAAGTTATAACAAATAGAAGTAGATCTCATAGTATTTTTTCTGTTTTTAGTGACTCACATTCAAATTTGTAGTAAGTAGCATATTTAATCTGTGTTTTATCTTATTTCTTTGTACTAATTTATAAGGTTCTTGAGGATATCTTATTTATCTTGAAAGGCAACAGGACCTTGTGGCTTGACTTAGAATCAGAAAGACCAAGCTTCAAATCATCTCACTGACACTTAATAGTTATTGAACTATAAACAAATCATGTAAACTCTCTGATCCTCGATTCTCTCATCTTTCAAGTGTGCATTATAACGTCTTATAGTATCTGCCTCCCAGTGAGGATGAGGCTCAAATGAAATAATTTATGTAGAGTACTTTGCAAACTTTTAAGCACTATATAAATAGCAATGTTATTATTACCTTTGTATCTCTTCTAGTCCCTAGCACATAGTATGTGCAAAAACAGACATCTGTTGAATTTGTTGTGGAGAGGTGAGTCCTCTAAGTTTAAGTAAACATTAATCAGTCAACAAATGTTCTTTGGGCAAAGTGCTGTGGGAAATCAGAGAATTTACTCTCTGATTGGGGAGGTAAAATATATAGATAGACATGAAAAATTCATAATACAAGGCAGTAAGTTAATAAGTCTTAAATTAGTAGTGCAAACAGAAGGTGACACAGGAGTTCACAGAAGAGAAAAATCACTATGGGGTGACATGTTTGGAAGGCCTTTAAGGAGAAAATGACAGGAGCTAGTTGCAAGGTATGGGTAAGACTTGTATAGAGAAAAGGAGGGCCATTTAGGCAGGGTAAATAATATTAGTAAAGTACAGGTATAGGAGTTTGCAAGTTTTTAGTTATTTTTTTTATAGAATAGTGAGTAGACAAGTCTGTCTAGAATAGAGGGTTTTGTGTAGGGTAATAATGCCCCATGAGTTTAGAAAGGTAGGGGACAGAAAAGACATATTCTCCCCCGTCCCATTCCTTTGTAAAGATGGGGGGGGGCAGGGTTCACAGGTGTGTAATGGTGCTTATAATGTCACAGCTTTTCAATGTAGTGATTATTTTTGCTGAATTTTTTCCTCTTTTTTCAAAAAAATTATTTGTTGTAAGAGATGGCTTTCTGAGATGGAGCAGAAAGTAGAATACAGGGGGAAATCTAGCAGTGCAAAGAAAAAAGATATCAATAAAAATCTTTTAAAAAGGAAAAGTAGGGGTCAGGTTGTAGAGGGCCCAGAATGCCAGGCTAAGGAGTTGAGACTTCATCCTAGACAGTGGGATGTCACAAAGGTGTTTCTTTGAGCAGAGATGTCCATGATGGACGTGGTGTTTTTGAAAAAAGCTTAATCTGACAGTACAGATGAATTCTTAGAAAGGCAAAAAATTGAAGCTAAGGAGACCAGTTAATAACTTGTTCAAATAGTCCAAGTATGAGGTGATAAGGTTATGATAGCCTTAGCTGAGGAGTAGCGTAATTGATGAACCAGTGAGAATGGAAAGGAAAGAAGGGACATGAGAAAACTTATGAAGACAGAATCAATAGGATTTAATTACTGGATGGTGGAAAATAAGATGACACCAAGGCTTTGGACCTGGTGATGGGAAACCTGATGGTGTGCTTGAAAGAAAATAGAAAGTTAGGGAGGAGAGGAGATTTTTGGGGAAATTTGCTACTGATTTGATGAGCAACGTAGGTTACTTCTCTACTTCCTTAGCTATAGGATGAGGGGATGACCCTAAATGTCATGAGGATGACCTCTAAGGCCCATCTTAACCTAAATTCCGTGATTCCATGATGAGATCACATTGGCTTTGAAGAGACAATGAAACATTCAAGTGAAAATTCCCAGCAAAAAAGTTGAAGTTTGGTATTAAAGCACAAGAGACGGGTCATAGGTAGAGATGTAGATTTGGAAACCACCTAGATAAAAAGGTGAGAATCACAGCTCTAGGAATGGATGAGATCTCCAAGGGACTGGAGGAATAAGGTGGTAGGGAAAAGGAGGGTGATATCCTTTCAACATTTACCAAGCATGTAGCATATGTATAAGGATATGCTATGCTAGGTGCTATAGAGAGTACAAGTATTAAATGAGACCTGATTCCTCTGTTAACACAACTCAAAATCTAGTAGTCTTCTATCACACAATTTAACACTTGGATATATACTGTAATGCTCATTAATTTTTCATAAATTGAATCATAGATTTTCCAACTGGAAGAGGTCTTATGTATTATCTAATCAATGTCAAGCAATGCTTATTCAGCACCTGACATAGTTTCTTGTATGTAGTAAATGCTTAATGCTGTTTGGATTGCATTATACCAAGTCTGACTCTGCCATTTTACAGAAAAGGAAATAATGTAGATGAAAATTGTTGGTTGGTCAAGCAAATAAGGAAAATAAAGTAAGTTAGCATCAGTACTGAGATTATAATTCAGGTACCGTGGCTGCTAGGCCAATGTTTGGATTCCTACCCTTCCCCCTGCACCTTAACAAAGAAACTTCAAGAGTCTTTAGAAATCATAATCATTAGAGTAGCTAAAATGCTGACAGCTGTTAACTTGAATATTATAGTCACAAGTCACTTCATTATTGAAGTGGGAAAGGACAGTGAATAAGCATTCATTTAGCACTTATTATGTCCCATGTGGGCAGCTAGACCTGAATTCAAATTCGGCCTCAGACATTACTAGATGTGTGAACCGGGGCAAGTCACTTAACCGTGTTTGCCTCACTTTCCTCATCTGTAAAATGAGCTGGAGAAGAAAATGATAAATGGCTCTAGCATTTTTGCCAAGAAAATCTCAAAGAGGATTGTGAAGAGTTTGACACGACTGAACAGCAAATGTCCTAGGCACTGTTCAGCACTTTTTACAAATATTATCTTATTTGATCCTCACAACAACCCAGAAGGTTAAGTGCTGTTATTATCCCCATTTTATATTTGAGGAAACGGAAATATATGCAGAAGTTAAATACCTTGCCCCCCAGCATCACACAGCTAGTAAGTGTCCGAAATAAAATTTAAACTCAATCTTCCTGACTTCAGGCTCAGTGCTCTATCCACTGTGCTACCTATGCCTTGAAAAGAACAGTGGTGTTTTCTTAGTCCCAATTAATCTCTCTGCATAATCTGCCTTTGTAAAGTGTCCCTCTTTTTGGAAGCTCTCTTATCCCTTGGTCCCTGTAACAGCACATCATAGACTACCTTGCTTGTTATTCCTTCTTTGTTATCTTCATTGGCATTTCTGACTGTGAGCTTTCCCCCATACCTTAATCATTGGTTTTCTATTCTTCTTTCTGTCTGCTTTCATATCTCTAGAGAATTAACAAATTCTCTCACCATCAGAGGTTACCTTAGGAGGATGACTGTCAGATTGCTGCATCTCCCTTAATGTCTGTCTTCCTTATCTTCAGTTGTTCATGGATATTTTCACTAAATTATCTGACTGTCACTTCAGATACAACATGCCTAACACCAAACTCTGGGGTGGATATTGAGAGAATGAATTATCCACTCAACAGACATTCATTAACTACCACTTACTGTGTGTAGAACACTGTGCTAGGTACTGGGGTAGATAGAAAGTATAGATAAGAATTGACCCATATCTTCATAAAACTTATATTTAAGTGGACAGATGATCCAAATAACTCTAAAAGTCAGCCAACAAACATTTCTTAAGTGCCTACTATGTGCCAGGCACTGTGCTAATAATAATAAGTGCTGGAGATAAAAATAAAAACACAATCCTTCCTCTCAAAGAGTTTATATTCTAATAAAGGATACAACACGTAAAAAACTATGCATATATAACATACATACATTGTAAGTAGAACATCATTTCAGAGAGAAGGCACTGAGTGGGATGGAAGGAGGGGCTGAAGGAGGAAACCTGGAAAGACATCCACAGAAAGTGAGATTTGAGATGAGTTTTGAATGAAGCCAGAGAGTGAAGAGGGAGAGAGAGGACTTTTCAGGACTTGGGGGACAGCCAATAAAAAGACACAGAATTGGGAGAATGAAATATTGTATGTGAGGAACAGAAAGAAGGTCAGTGTTGCTGGATTGTAGAATATATAGAGGAGAGTAAAGTGTTAAAAAGACTGGAAAGGTGGAAAGTGTGAGGTTTTAAAGAACTTTAAAAGCCAGACAGGATTTTATATTTGATCTTGGAGGTTGTTTGTCCTTAGTTCTCAAAGAGGACCAGTGGCATCTCAGAGTGATATCTTGACTTGCCCATGAATTAGATTTAAGTGAGGCAGAGGGGCACATGAAGCCATTATAGTATATTGAGAAGAGCGGTTGGGGGTGGGGGTGGTGATCTTCCTAAAATGCATGGTCAGACCATGGTTTTTAGGAAGATCACTTTGGCAGCAGTGTGAAGGATAGATTAGCGTCATGATAGACTCAAGGCAGGGAGAAAAACCAGCAGGCTATTGAAATAGTCCAGGCTTGAGGCGATAAGGGCTTGCACCAGTGTGGCAACTGTGTGACTGGAGAGAAAGGGGAGACATGTTGTGGCTATAGAAATATCAAGTCTTGGCAACAGATTGGATATTGGGGCGGGGGGAGTGAAGAATTGAAGATGACACTTAACTTGCAAGTGTTGGGTGACTGGGAGGATGGTGAAGCCCTTGACACTATTGGCTCACCACCTGGCCTATTCCATCTCCAAGCTGGTTGCCTGGACACCTCAGGATGATAATCTGACTGAACTCGGTGGTTAGTGTACTCCCACCATGGGTGGAGCAGCAAGTTGCACAATGGATAGAGCACCGGGCTTGGAATCAGGAAGACTCATCTTCATGAGTTCAAATCTGGCCTCAGACACTTACTAGCTGTGTGACCCTGGGCAAGTTCCTTCATCCTGTTGGTCCCAGTTTCCTCATCTGTAAAATGGGCTGAACTAGAGAAGGAAATGGCAGAGCACTCCAGTATCTTTGCCAAGAAAACCCCAAATGAGGTCACAAAGAATCAGACATGACTGGACAACAACAACAACAGCAACAACAAACAACCACCACATCCTATTATACTCTCCCCATCCTTGACTATCAGTATTCAAATCCCATTTTCCATCCTCTTTTGATCCAACCCCCCTCTTTTCTTCCTTCCTCAGTGAGTTCAGTGCCTCATGCTATTTCTTTCTTCCCCAACTCCTGGCCTTTTACCAGAGGACTTTAACATACATATTGGTACTTCCTCAAATACCTTAATTTCCCAGTTCTTCAGTTTACTAATTTTCTGTGCATGATGTCCCCACCTGTCCCACCTCAGCTAAACACACAGATAGTCATACCCTTCCTTTTGGCACCACTGACGTAATATTTTATCTTTTTATCTTTTCCTCTGGCTTATAACCTCTAGCCCTATTCTTCATCCTTACTATGACCTCCAGTTCTTCCACCCCTCTGTATTTTCCCAAGTTTTCCCATTTTCCATCAACTGGCTACATTCTCCTCCCTTCCCTTCCTTCCCCATCTTGACTCGTTGGTGAATCATTTCAGTTGTATATTATCCTTTACTCTCAGGTCCCTTGTTCCCTTATCTCATCACTGACCGTGACCTGCCAAGCCCCAGCCTTGGATTGCACTCACCATCTGCTGCTTTTGTATGAAGGGAAGTTCACAAAACCATGCTCGTTGTGTTTACTACAAATTTGTTACATAATCTCAACTGGGCCCTCACTGCGTCAAGGCAATTATTTTATACCGCCCTAATTAATCCACTATCCCACTCACTACAACAACTTTTCCAAGCCTTTTCAAACCTCCCATGACTTTTCCTCCCCCCCACCCTCTCAGCTGAGAGCCTTACCTAACATTTCACTGAAAATATTGAGCCCACAAGCCCACAAACTCCCCCTTTCCCCCTCCTTTTCATCTCATATCACTCAGATGCCTTCCACTGCTCTCTCTTCCCTGTTATGTGTACAAAAGTTATGTAGACAACTCCTGGTATGATGTTTGAGCAGCGAAGAAGTAAGTAGAGGCAGCTTCTTCTGAAACCTGATCATGAAATGTTATGCAAACTTCTCATCCTTTCAGGAACAATGAGGAAAGAAATAAGAATACAAACAAAAAAAGTCAAGTCAAGAGAGCCAACATCAAGACCAAACTTCACCCCCTTCTCCCATCCCACCCAGTGCCTTCTCTCTGAGATGATGTTCTACTTACAAAGTTGTCTTCCTTGTCTCACATGAAGTTTGCTGTGGCAAACTCCTTTACATGCACATGTGACCAAACTCCACCCCATATTTTCCAGCAGATTGACTCCTCTCTATCACTAATTTTCAGCCTCTTCTTATCTGTTAGTTGCTTCCCTGATACTTACAAACACTTGCATGGCTCCTCCCCCAATGAAAAAAAAAAACCAAACAAAAAAACCCAACCCTTACCTGTTCTGATCATCCTCACTAGCTTATTGATTTAGCATTGTTATGTATGTATGTTTTTTGGCATCATATAATACTCTTTATTTGTCTCTTAAATGTTTTCTAATTTGAATTTTCTTTTTTTATTAGTCTGTTTTTTCCTTTAAATTTGACTTCTTTTTCTTGATATTTGGAGTTTTTTACCTTTATCTTTGTCATTCTGTAGGTTTCTATTTATGTGCCCGAGTGGGTCAAAATTAACATTTCTTTTTCCTACTACCTCTACTTAAAGTATTTACTGATTTAGTCCACAGTGGAAAATTTTCTTTAATTAAGTCCCTAAGTACAATGTCTAATATTTTTTCCTTTAAGAATCCTTTGGGATACCCTTAATCTGTTGTTTATACATCTTGCTTTGTCTTCCAAATATATTTTGTTCTACATATCCTTTATTTGCTTTGTCAGTTCTATTGGAAAGCATGGATTTGAACCCAGGTCCTCTGACCAGCTCTCTCCCATCCCACCCCACCCTCCAACCCATCCCCAAACATGAAGTAGAATTTTCCAAAGTGTGAAGTGAGGAGGAAGGAACCAGTCTTGGTTCCCAGCATGAGCATCCAAGCACTGTGACAAATCTCAAGCATTAGGGGATGCCCCTGGGTTAAGCCTCAGACCCATGTGCTTACCTTCATTGCTGATCTGTATGGCATGGAAGTGTAATTCAGTTCCTAACTGATGCTGATTAAGATTAGAAAATATCAAATGCTTTTAGCCCCTGACTATTGTCTCATTTTGTGGAGGCTGAGGAGTGAGAATCTGTGCCACCCTCAACTGAGGTAAAGCTGGGAACTTCTTGGACATATCTGAAAGCTGCTCTGTGATGGTAGGCAGCACCTGGTGCTTTGGTGTACCCTGGGGGAGGGGGAGGGGGAGGGCAAGGGAAGACCAGTGATTTGATTCCAGGTAGACTCTGTTGTATGTACCTGTCTACTCATCTACAGATGGGTTGTTCTTCTAAAGCAGATGACTTCAGGCTAGCCAGCCCAAGGTTGAAGCAGATGGTGTGGGAAAGGATCCCCCCAGCTCTATAGCTTTGGCCTAATCTGGCAGAGAGAAATGGGAGGAGGTGAAAGGAGGTACCAAAGGGGGCATCACATCAGGTCTAGGTCATTGCCAGCTTTGACGCACCCAGGACTACTGGAAAGCATTGCTTGGAGGCACCAGCAGTCATTATAGTCTCTCCCTGCCTCTTGTTGGCTCTCTTGACTTGACTTTTTTGTTTGTATTTTTATTTATTTCCTCATTGTCCCTGAAAGGATGAGAGGTTTGAGCAGCATTTCTTGATCAGGTTTCAGAAGAAGCTGGCTCTACTTAACTTCTTTACTGCTCAAACATCATGTCTACATAACTTTTGTACACATGTCAAACCTTGGAATCATCTTTGGCTCTAGTTTTCTGGTATATTAAGCACCTTAAGGGTAAAGACCAGTCTTTTTGTTTTTCTCTGGGCCCCACGGTGCCTAGTACTGAACTGAGCACATACAGAGTAGGTATTCAATAAATTGACTGAAGGATTGTGAAGTACTCTGCGAATATTACATTTATTTTTTATACTAGAAACCTATGTCACCCATGGCCTAGTTTCCAAAACTTTGGGCTTACATAGTCCTGGGGCTTACCCCCAAAACATCACTTTCTCTTTCACTTGCATTTGCCCCCCCCCCACTCCAGAACTGACCCTGAGAAATGTTTGTCTCCATTATTTGTGCTTTCCAGTTCCCACAGAGTTATTTAGGTGCATAGGAGGGGCATAGACCAGCTTTGAACAGGGGAATGTAGAGATGGTAGATACCACTTAGGGAATATGGGGTTTTTGTTTTCAACTCATGTGATTTTTACCTTAAATCAATCCATTGGGAAGCATTTATTAAGCACCTGATATGTGTTAGGCACTGTGTTAAGGTCTGGGACTGCTACGACAAAAATGAAACATTATCTTCCCTCAAGGAGCTTACAATCTAATAGGAGGAGTCAACACACACACACACACACACACACACACATACATATGTAATATATACAAAATAAGTATCAAGTAGTTTGGAAAGAGAGTGCATTAGCACCTCACAGATTCAAAGAAAGGCTTCATGTAAATCAAGCATTCTTAGGCTTTTTTTGTGCCAGCAATCCCTTTGGCAGACTGGTGAAGC
The DNA here is from genome assembly GCF_900497805.2 of Vombatus ursinus. Lineage (NCBI taxonomy): Eukaryota > Metazoa > Chordata > Mammalia > Diprotodontia > Vombatidae > Vombatus > Vombatus ursinus. The sequence goes on from NW_020947122.1 coordinate 3,277,743, forward strand.
CTATGGCTTTCTTCTCAAAAAAATGTTTTTAAATGAATAAAATAAAATACATCAGATTACAAAGAAAACCAGTTATATTGTAGTTGTTATTCAGTTGTTTCAGTTGTGTCCGACCCTTTGTGCCCCATTTGGGGTTTTCTTGGCAAAGACACTAAAGTGGTTTGCCATTTCCTTATCCAGCTCATTTTGCAGATGAGGAACTGAGGCAAATAGAATTAAATGACTTGCCCAGGGTCACACAACTAATAAATGTCTGAGGCCAGATTTGAACTCAGTAAGAGTCTTCCTGACTCCAAGCCCAGCACTCTATCCACGGTGCCACCTAGCTGCCCTATATTGTACATTCTTTCTCTCTCTGTCTCTGTCTCTGTCTCTGTCTCTGTCTCTCCCTCTCTGTCTCTCCCTCTCTGTCTCTCTCTGTCTGTCTCCTGTCTCTGTCTCTCTCTCTGTCTCTGTCTGTCTGTCTCTCTCTCTCTGTATATATATGTAGGTAAACACACATCTTACAGTTCAGGGATTCTGGGTTAAAAACTCCTCTGATAGGGTAACACTGGAGCTGAGTCTAGAAGGAAACCAGGGATAACAAGGGGCAGAGATGAGGAGGGAAGTGTATTCAGGGCCGGTGGGCAGCCAGTGCAAAGGCAGGAAGACAGGAGGTGCGGAGTGTTGTGTGTGTTCAAAACAGCTACTAGCCCAATAGGATCACAGATTGTGAGAGAAGTTATGTGTAAGAAGAGCGGAAAGTTAGGTTGGGATTGTAAAGGGCTTTAAATGGCAAACAGAGAAATTTACATTCACTTTTAGAAACAATAGGGAGCCGCTGGAGTTTACTGAGTACGGGAAGGATATGGTTTGACTTGCAGTTTAGGAAAATCACTTTGCTGTGCGGAGAATAGATCGGAGTGATGAAAGGCATAAAGTAGGAAAAACAAACAGGAGGCTACTGCAGTAGGCTCAGGAAGAGGTTATGAGGTCCTTGTAAGATGTTGTGAAGATGGAAATGACAAGATTTGGCAACTAATTAGGTAAGGAGTCAGTGATTATTAATACTGAGGTTTCAAACCTGAGTGACTGGAGTGGTGGTGCCTTTGACAGTAATAGAAAAATTTGGGAAAGCACGAGTTTTGAGAAAGATACTGAATTCTGTTTCGGATATGCTGAATTTGAGATGCCTTTGGGTAGTTGTCGACATGTGACTAGAACCTCGGAAGAGATACTACGGCTAGATATATAGTAAGTTGTAAAAACATTTTTTGGGATTTTGTAAGAATTTTAGTTAACACGCATATTAAATCAACCAAGAAGGGTTATATGGCTTAGTGGATAGAGTGCTGGACTTGTATTCTGGAAGACCTGGGTTCAAATATTGCCTCTGACAATAATTAGCTATATATTCATAAGCTTGTTACTTAATTTCTCTGAAGACTATAAATTAGAGCTGGGTAACAATTTGCATCACAGTCTGCATTATTGAAAAGCATTTCCATACCAAAGAAATTATAGATCCTGGATAACTATCTAGGAAACTTCTTTTTTAAAAAATTATATTTCTATGGGTTCAATTATCATTTCTATGCAGATGACTCCCGAATCTGTATGTCCTTCCATAATTTTTCTCCTGAACTCCAGTTCAGCATTACTCACTGCCTGCCATATGTTGCAAAATGTGTATCTTGTAGAAACCTGGAACTTCCCTCTCCAGTTTATCCTCCATGTAACTGCCAAAACTATTCTCTGCTCAAACATCTTCTGTGGTTCCCTTTTACCTTTAGAATAAAATAAAAAATCCTTAAACTAGCATTGAAAGCATCCATGGTCTGTCCCCAGATTACTTTTGCAGCAATATTTCACATTGTTTTCATTCAGGCATTCCCTGTTCTAGCCAAACTGGATTATTACCTGTTTCCTGAGCTGAATTTTTGATCTACCTCTTCCATGCATCTGTTTCCCATGCCATGTCTGGAGTAGATTCTCTCCTTGTCTCCTTCAAAGCTTAGCTCAGGCATAACTTCTTTCATAAAGACTTCCCTGATCCTTGTCCTTTCTTCCTCCTTGAATTATTTGTGTGTATACATATACATATTATATGCATATATATAATATATACATATATTTGTGTACACATATTATATATATGTGTGTGTCTGTATGTGTACACACAAACACACATTTTTATATCCCCCAGCAGAATATAAGCAGCTTAAGGGCAGGGGCTATTTAATTTTTGTTTTTGCATCTTTATAGCAAAGTACCTTGCACATAGCAAATATTTTGTATTTTTCCTCATCTTAAAATGTTGCTTGAAATATCCCCCTTTATAAGTTTGTATTATTCAATCCTTGTCTCAGAAATGTTCTTTTTGTAACAGTATATTCAGAAATAATTTGTTTTCTGGACATATGTATAATTATTTGCTTTCAATAATAGAATTGTATTGATTATTAGGTTTTTGAAGTATGTTGGAGTTCCTAATATCATCAGATAATATTGTTTGACTATATATACAGAAATGCTTTATGTTATATCATTAAACAATAGCCATACCAAATTACTGGTCCTGTCCACTAGCAGCTTTTATCAATATGTGCCATTTGTGACTTGAACTGATGTGTGAAATTTATTTCCTTGGTTCTAAAGAAAAATATTTTTTAAAAAGCCCCCAAATGCTTTGAGCAATGACAGCATCCCTAGAATGAGTATATACCATACCAGAGTGACTATTGAAGGGCATTCTTCATTTCAATATATGATAGCTGCTATTTTGTTAAAGAAAAACAAAAACCACAAACCCAACAATCCTGGTCTCAATACTTTATGATCACATCTTACATATGGCCAAACATAATATGAGTTAGGTTTCCAAGTGACATTTCCAATTAAAAAGGCATTTATCTAAGTTTTTTCCCCCCTTGCTAAAATAATTTTTTCTATATAAAATCTGTTACTTTACATTTTGTTCTAGGACTCTCATTTATCTTTACCATAGAACCTTGTCAAATGCTTTCTAAAAAAATTGGACTTCATCTGCCAAATGTCCCTTATCTCTTACACGTCATCATATTTTCAAAAAATTCCTGCAGATAAATTTTAAAGGATGACGTTCCCATGCTCAGGCTCAAAAATAGGTGGTTTAAAAATTGTGCCCTTCTATATTCTCACATAACCCTCAAAATATTTATGACCAGGAAGCTTTCTTACAGCATTCTTCATCTTATAAGTTTTAACTGAGTTGTGATAATTAAAACTTAAATTAAAAAAAAAAACTTTAAAATTTTTATCTGTTAGTGTCCTGGAGGTAGGAAACCTGTGTTCAAAGGCCAGTCCTGCCACTTACTAGCTATGTGTTCTATAGCAAATAACTTCTCAGGAACTCCATTTCCTCATTTGAACAATGAAATGATTAGACTAAATGATTACTCTTTCTGTTTTAACATTCTGTGATTTTTAAAAAATATTTTGTAGAATAGTACTATATTATTTTGCACAAATATAAGACTTTCTTAATTTGCTTAGTTGCTCAGGGTACCCGTAGATGAGTTTGTCCTTTGTCTCCTATGCAATTAAATTTTAAAAGACCTTCTGAGCTGGTGTTTCTGAAGAAGGATCTGCATATTCATGCAGCCTATGGTGGAATGGACCTGGGATAGAATCCTCATGTAACTTAAGCACTAAACCCTGCTCTACAGATAAGCAGAACTCATAATATTTTTTCCTGAATGTGAGAAAGGTATTGATCATGATAGATAGTCAAGAGGTAAAATATCCTATTATGTGTATAGCAATGCTAAATTATTTCCCATACTTGTTTATATATGAAAATTTAATTTATACCATTTTGGTAGTTTTTGAGATTTTCAAGCAGGCAAGCATACACAAAACCTAAAAAGTTCAAAACTGATTTCTTAAATTTTAATATAGACTACTAATTAAAAAGCAAATTTGTTGAAATCTGTTAGAAATCATATCCCAAGCATTCCCATTCTTGCAAAAGCAAGAAATGTTAAGAAAGTTGCAAAATACTAACCTTAACAAAAGAAAATGGAAATCTATATACAACTTGAAAGAGTGATAATAGGAAAATGTTGATAGCTCAGCACACTAGTTGTTCATTTGCAGTTAAGCAACAATATTCAAAAAGGACAGTTGGTTTAATTTGTATTATACACTCCTATCCTATTCTCCAACTAGACTATAGTCTAGTAAGCTCTATAGAGATTAGAGGATTATGTTTTATCTACATTGACTATCTTATCTAGTACTCAGTATAGCAACTGGAAGAACTCCCCAAGAGTTCCCACACAGTGGATTCCCCCATAAAAGATTATCCTAGATAGCCGAAGTATCTTACTCCACACCATAGCTCACAAGCCCCTAATATGCTCATCTTCCCTAATCAGCCCAGGGACATAGTCAAAAGCAAAGGCATTTCCTGAAATAGTATAATAACAAAAAATAGCAATAAAATGCTTCCTCTCATAAACCTGAGCCACACTCTCCAAGAAGTAAACACACTATTAGTGAAAAGAGTGGACACCTGTAGTGGGGGGTTTATGTGAAGGTAGGTACCCGTAAACAACATGCAGAGAGATACACATGTAGTAAAACATGTGGCCAGGCATGGAAGGGCATGTGTGTGGAAGGACAGCTCATGCCTCCAACACTACAGAGTTGCTAGCATCTTCTGGAGATGCCCCACGGTTGCTCCTCCTGGGACTGGTCTTTGTGTGCAGTCTCTGCTAGGCATGTACTATCTGTCAGACATGTGGTCATTGTTTACTGGTAGTCTCACGTGACTGCTGCCCAGTGTTATTCTGCATGTCCTGTGATGTCCTTGGTCAGTGTCAGGCAGAGCTCTCATAGCACCAAGTTGTGTGGCTTTTCTTTGCTTTCATTTTTTGCTGGAGTCCTTGCCTTGAATGTTATTCTTCTTCATAGAGGATGAGTAGGGTATTTCATTGGCTTTTTACATTGACAGTATGGATGATTTTTATCTCTTCAAATTTTGGAAAATCAAAACACCAACACAAATATACCAAGTCATTGAACTAGCGAGGAGAAGAAAAAACACCTTCAGTGGCTTTTACCTCATAAGAAGTTGCCCTGTTTCTTAGAGGCTTGGCTAGAATGACCATTATCTCTCCAAAAGGAGATTCCTCTGCTCAGGTAGCAAGCTCTTTGGAATAAAGCCAAAAGTACAGTTATTTAGTGAATTTAGATTGAATTCTACAGTTCGTTGACTTGTATTTCCTGACCACCAAGGCCCCCCTCCTCTATCAAGAGTCTCTGTCTGATTTAGAGTTGGAAAATCCTGACAGAAGTTCTACAAAACTGGCTCTTGTCAATTAAAAACTTCTGATCAGCTTCTTCCAGCTGATCAATTAGTCAATCAATAAGCATTCATCATCTCCCTACTATGGCCAGATATAATATTAGGTGCTGGGGATATGTAGATATCTACTCTAGAAGAGCTTGCATTCCCCTAAGGGGATATAACTTGTTGACAGATAAAGAAATGGGAGAAGTTAGAGACTTATAGACTATGAAGAAACCTCACCCTTATACCATGAACATTGTATTTAAAACAGTGCCTTGATAGGCCCTGAATATGGCAAGCACCAAATAAATAAAGGCTATATTCAAAATAAATATATAAGGTGGGGGTGTTAAATTGGAAACCACTATAAACCAGGGAACCAGGAAACACCTCTTGACACAGATAGTGCTTGAGATGAACCTTGAAGAAAACTGGGATTCCAAGAGTCTGGGGTAAGAAGGGAGAGTATTCCAGGCATGAAAGCAACCTGTGTAAGAGCATATTTCCCTATGTCCCGCCCGGTTGCACTATATTGGGACTTCCCTGATGGCATCATGCCTCTCTATTGGGTACTTTCCTCCCACCCCTTTTCAGCTTTCTTTTGGGTGTCATATTCTCCTTGTAGATTGTAAGCTCTTTGAGGGCAGGGACTTCATTTCTTTTTTCATATTTGTATCCACAGTTTTTTTTTAGCACAATGAGTGGCACACAGGAGCTAAGTAAACCATTACTGAATAAATTTCATGTTCAGGGAATAGCAAGGAGGATGATTCAGCTGTAGCACAGAATGTGTTTAGAGGAGTAATATTATAATCAGGCTGAAAAGATAGGCTGGAGCCAGGTAAAGGGTTTTAAATATCAAACAGAGGAATTTGTATTTTTTCCTATGGGCAACTGGGGAGTCACTGATGCTTTTTGAGCTGTTTTTTAACTCTAATTCAATATCAATTAGGTATGTCCTCTGTTCTTTGTGATGTACCATATTGTCACCCATTTGTGCTAGTCAGACTTCCTCAGGTTTTTTGGCTCCTCTCTTTGTAAACCTCTATAATAAACTGTCCATATGTGCCACAAAATCAGATGGTTTCTCCCCTCTACACTTAAAGGAACTATAGCGAAAGAGCATATGTTTTCCAAGCTGCTTCACCACCACAAATATTCTCTCTACTCTTTGCAGGCAGGTGACTGAAGTGTTGTAACCTTCAGACTCTGCCCCAGTCCAAAAGCTGGTACTTCTAACAGCTGATCCTTCTTTGGGTGCTTAGTTGCTTGTCAGTTCTGCACTATTTCAGTTACTTGACTGATCCAGGAGTTCAATAGTTCTTCCATAAGAGGAAGGATCTTTTCTGTTCCTGAGAAGGTCCCCATATTAAGATGGCAGATACCCCTGTGCTGAGAGAAACCCACACCCATTATCGTCCATGGCTTCACTCCCTTTTCTGAACTTAAATTATTTCATTGGTCAGCTATTCTAATCTATCTCCTAGCAAACTTACTCACTGTGACCCCTCAACCCTTTAGTTCTTTCTCAGGCATCATCCCTGCACTGGATACATTCTCCGCCTTCCCCATCTTGATCCCTTTGTGAATCAGCTCAGCTCCTCATTGTCCTCTTTTCTTCAATCCATTGCCACCTTGCCCTATGGCCAACGTTTCTCTGCCAGCCCTGGATTACTCCTACCATCTCCCCACCTTCACTCCTACACTCATGATGTCGAATGAAAACAGAGAAAATCATAAAACCATGTGGTTTTGTAACATAATCTCAACTGGGCCCTCACTCCAGCAAGGCAATCCTTTTACATCTCCTTGTCACTCACTGTCACTTTCACCACAGTGGTGTTCCTCAAACCTTTCAGACCTTCCTCTCCACCTCCACCTCCACTTATCTGAGAACATTGCTATAGATTTCGCTGAAAAAACTGAGGTCATTTCCCAGAGTTTCCTCTTCTCTCTCTAACTTACATCTTTCAGATGCCTTCCCTCACCGTCTCCTCTTTCACCCTGTAATGAGATGGCTCTTCTCTTTGCCAAAGCAAACCCTTCTACATGCACAAGTGATCACATTCTATCCCACCTTTTCTAGCAGATTCCCTACTCTATCCTCTCCACTTTCTCACATCTTTGATTTCTCATTTATTGGCTGCTTCCCTACTGCCCACAAACATACCAATAGCTCCTCCATTCTCAAAAAACTCTCACTTGACCATCCATCCCCACTAACTATTGTCCTCTATCTCTCCTCCCTTTTGTGGCTACATGTCTTGAGAAGATCGTGCCCTTACTTCCTTTCCTCTCAGTCTCTCAACTCTCTGCAATCTGGCTTCAGACCTCATCATTCAAAAATGCTTACTCTAGAGTTACTAACAATCTCTTGATATACAAATCTAATGGCCTTTTTTCTCAATCATCATACTTCTTGAGCTGTCTGCATCATCACCCTCTTCTCCTTGATATTACCTTCTTTCTAGGTTTTCATGACACTTTTCTCTCCTGGTTTTCCTCTTACCTATCTGACCTCAATCCTCCTCAGTTTCCTTTATGGATTTTCATCCAGGTCACACCACTAGTGATGGGTATCATACAAGTTTATGTTCTGAACCTTTTTCTCTTTTCCCTCTATACTGTTTCACTTTATGATTTCATCAACTCCCATGGATTCAATTATCATCTCTATACTCATGATTCTCAAACTTACTTTACCAGTTCTAACCTCTCTGCTGATCTCCAGTCCCACATCCCCAACTGCCTGTAATAGGACATCTCATACTGGCTGTCCTGTAGACATCTTAAATTCAGCTGTCCAAAACTGAACTCCTAATCTTTTTCCCCAAACCCTACCCCCTTCCAAACTTCCCTGTTACTGTCAGGTATCATCCTTGACTCCTCACCCTCACCCCCCTATCCAATCTGTTATCCAGGCCTGTACATTTTACTTTCATAACATTTCTTCTCTCTTGTGACAATGCCACCATCCTGACAGGGGGCCCTCTCCCCTCACAACTGGCGCATAGTTGGTACTTAAATTAATTGACTGACCATTCAGAGACTCTGTTCTCAAGCTGTTGAAAAGAGTTTTCATCTTCAGAGAGAGGCTTAGATGATCAAGTTTTCAAGTATATTCTAAAAATTTTCTCTTACTGTAACTTTTATAATAGCCTTCTCATTCAAAATATGTATAGAAAGTTTGAGGGTTTTATCTAGGTTGTATTTTCTCCACTGTTGTCCCTTGAAGGCAAGGAATAAGGATGAAACTGGTGTCTAAAAATAGAATTTGGACTTTTGTAAGGCTGGTGAGAATATGTTTGACAGGTGTCTTACAAATGTAATCCAAAAGTCTTTAAGTTAAAAAGGATAGGGAGGCAGTGGATTAAGTGGCCAAGTCAAGGGCAGTGAACTGGGAATACAAATATAAGCAGAAAGAAAGGCAATCCCTCCTGCTTTTAAGGAGTTTACATTTTAATGGGAAGCTGCATATAAAAGGTGGCTTACAAGGGTAGCTCTACATGGTAGAGAGTGTTCCTTGGAGATAAGTCCACCATACAATCTGGAGAGTAATATGGGAGACCTGGCTCTCCTTAAAATGGAGGTTCTGGAAGGAATCAGCCAATCAGAGGGAGAGGCCATAGGGGCAAAAGGTACTTCCAATGTGAGAAATAATCCAGGAGTGGAGTGAATTTCCAAAGTGAAGAGGTTTCTATGGTGTGGAAGAGAAAGTCCTGTGGAGTTGAATTAGCTGCATAGCCTAGAGAAGAGTAAAGACATGGTTGGCTTATCTCCTACTTAAAACGGAGGTTCTGGGAAGAATCAGCTGGTCAGAAGGAGAGGCTGCAAGAGTGGAAGGTACTTCCATTGTGGTTAAAGAAAATGATCACACAGTTCTCAGAAGAATAATCAAAACCAAAAATAATCAAATAGAACACTGCTCTAAATCACTAAAAATAAAACAAATGTAAATCCAAACAACTCTGAAGTTTCACTTTGCGTGTAGGAAAACTGGAAAAAATGACAAAAGATGAGCACAGTTGATGTTGAGATTATGGAAAAACAGGTATATTGAGTCCCTGTTGAACTGTCCAACCATCCTGGAAAGCAATTTAGAATTGTGCTGAGAAAGTGATGAAAGTGTTCATATCCTCTGACTCATTCCACTGTTAGGGCATAGTCAGTGACAAAAAAGGCTTCTCAAACACCAAAATATTTATAGCAGTACATTTTGTGGTAGTAAAAAAATGAATGTCTACCAATATGATTCTACATGCCTGTGAAAAGTATTAGCAACTGGTGAATTCAAGTCACCTGGCCCAGGTAAATTATATTCTCAAGTACTGAAATAACAGGTGTAATTGCTGAGCTAGTCAGTAATATTTGAAAAATCATGGAAACTGAGCACAGTATCACGAGTTAGGAGAAGGGCAAAAATCCTGATTTTCTAAAAAGCTGGGGAGGGAGAGGAGGAACCAACAGGATCCACAAACTGTAGTCCAGTGAACTTGACTTTGATTGCTGGGAAAAAGCAGAATCATTAAAAAGATGATTGGTGAACATCTACAAAAGGAAGCTGTGATTACAAAGAGCCAGGATGACCTTCATGCAATTCCAAAGGACTCATGATGAAAAAAATGCTATCCACCTCCAAAGAGAGAAGTGATGAACTCTTGGGTGCAATTTGAAGTATAATTTTATCACTTTATTTTTCTTACTTTTTTTGTGATATGACTAACATAGAAATATTTTTGTATGATTTCACATATATAATTGATATCATATTGCTTGCCTTCTGAGCAGATGGGGAAGAGGGTAGGAGGCAGGGAGAAAATTTGGAACTTAAATTAAAAAAAAGAATATTTAAAAAATAAAATTAAAAAAGAATAGGTCATGCCAGAATAATATTTCCTTTTTCATAGAATAATTACACTGGTAGGTCAGGGAAATGTTGTAGGTAAGTGGTATTAAACTGTAATAGAAATTAAACTGTAATAGAAATTCCTTACGATAGGGATCCCTGTGTGCCACACATTGTATTTTTATTTATTTTGTCAAAAATTTCCCAATTACATTTAATCTGGTTCCTGGCACTCTGGAGTGTTGTGGGCTCTATGTGAGAGTGTTTGACACTTTTACTGTGGGTAACTCCTACAAAACTGTCTATACTTGTTGTTCTACTTCCTTCCTCTCACTCAACCCTCTGCAATCTGGTTTCCAACTTCATCATTCAACTGAAACTCCTGTCTCCACAGTTACCAATGATCTTTTTTTTTTATTAAAAGTTTTCAATTAACAAACATTTTCTCCATCCAAACAGATGTGTCTCATTTTATATATTTAGTCCATCACCCCTCTACCATGAAGTAGGCAGTAGTCTTCATTTTTGGTCTTCTGGAATCATAGCTATTCATTGCATTGATCAGAGTTCTTCAGTCTTTCAGAGATGTTCATTTTAGCTTTGTTGTTGTTATAGTAGAAATTATCTTCCTGGTTCTGCTCACTTTGTATGTCTTTATATAAGTGTATGTGAGTCTTCCCAGATTTCTCTTAAAACTTGCCCTTTCATCATTCCTTACAGTGTAATAATATGCCATTACATTAATGTACCACAATTTTTTATAGATAGTCCCCAATTGATGGGCATTTCCTTAATTTCCACCTTCTTTGCCACCACAGAAAGAACTACTATAAATATTTTTTTATATATTAGTTCTTATCTTTGATCTCTTTGGGATATAGGCATGGAAGTGATATCACATTAAACGCCATATATAGTTTAGTAACTTTTTTTTTTACATTAGTTCCAAATTTCTTTCCACGATAGTTGTAACAATTCATAATCTGACAATATATCACTTGACCTGTTTTTTTTCCATAACCCCTTCACCATTTGTTATTTTCCTTTTTTTGTCACTGTTACCAATCTGATGGGTGTGAAATGGAATCTCAGTTGCTTTAATTTTCATTTCTCTCATTGTGATTTGGGGCGTATTTTCATTTGGTTGTTAGTAGCTTGGATTTCTCCCTTTGAGAACTACCTGTTCATATCCTTTGACCATTTATCAATTGGGGAATGACTTTTTTTTTAAATAAATTCTAATCATTTCTTTACATATCTTGGAAATGAGACTTATATCTGAGAAACTTGATGAGCAATGATTTGTTAACTGCCAAAGCTGATGGTCTTTTCTCAGTCTTCAACTTTTCTTGATGTCTCCACAGCATTTAACACTGTTGACTCCTACTGAATCTGTTTCCTCTGTGGGTTTTCATAACTCTTCTCTCTCAGTTTTCATCCTCCATGTCTAGTTGCTTCTTTTCGGACTCTTTTGTGGGATCACCCATATCTCTGTGGTAATTCCTCAAAGCTTTAACCTGGCCCCTCTTCTCCCTCTTTAAAAAAAAAATTGATGTTTTTGTTTTCACATTACAAAAATTTGCAGTTAATCCCCACTCCATGAAATGTTTCTTGTAACAAATTAGAGACAGCTGGATGGCATAGTGGATAGAGTGCTGGGCCTGGAGTGAGAAAGTTTCATTTTCCTGAGTTCAAATCTGGCCCTAGACACTTGCTAGCTATCGCGTAACCCTGGGCAAGTCACTTAACTTTGTCTGCCTCAGTTTTGTCATCTGCTAAATGAGCTGGAGAAGGTAATGGCAAACCATTCCGGTATCTTTGCCAAGAAAACCCCAAATGGGGTTAGGAAGAGTTCAACACGACTGAAAAAGACTCAAAAACAACAAAGTAACACAAGTAAAATCAATAATTCAATGGCCTCGTCTGAAAATGTATGCGACGTTACATATCTGTTGTCTCCCCATCTATTTTTCTATGAACAGAAATATATCTTCTCTCCTTCTCACCCCTAAACCTTCTGAAAAAAATATGGAAAAAATCCTCACAACAAATAGTCAAGCCAAACACATTCTCTCTAATGGCTATTTGTGTGTGTATATACATTTACATATACACAGTCAATTCTCAACATTCATATGTTTAACTTTTGTGACATCAAGCATTTGAGCAATTTTATTAGTAACCTCCTTTTCACCTTTGTGTTGGTAGCTGCTCACATTTGCAGCTATGTACAATAGAGAAAAAAACCGAGAGGTATGAGGTGCACAGGTTTGTGCAGCAGCTGACAAATGAGGAGTTACATGTGATAGCTCAGGAAAGGTCTTCAGGACAGCGAAGATGATGATGTCGGACAAGCTCTTAAGATTGTGCCACTCACAGTTTCCAAGCTTGAGCGGTGGCTTGGCATAACTGACTAGCTGACTAGAGACATCAAGGCTGCCAGTCCCATCATCAATCATAGCATCAAGGTTAAATGTCAGTTCACCTCTATCTGCCATGCTTCCATACTGCAAGATTCTTAAAGATCTCAAATGGTGCATGAAGCAGACGTTGCTGATGGATAATTTCAAGCTGGTATGTCCTTGACTATCTCCAATGCCATCCACCAATTGTGAAGGACAGAGTTGGAAGTTATGTCAAGATCTCACCAGCCCCAGCATCTTCCAACAGCAGCTACCAAAGTCCCAGCAATCTCTCCCATGGTTTTCAGAGGGTAGCCAATGTACAGAAGTTCACAGCAGCATAAATACAGTATAATGCTCTCACGCTGCTATCTGATGCAGTGGAAGATAAGATTCAGGTTAAAAAATGTAGCTTTAAGAATTTTATTAGCCACATGGTACTATAGATTTCATGTGTTATGGAAAGTGAATATTGACTGAAATCAATATTTTTTTGGTTGAGAGGTCATAGAATTTTAAGGAATTACTAGTGACAAAAAATATTTTTGCATATTACCAATTTTATTTTATGTACTGTGTTTCATGGATTATTTCATGGTTACCATCTTAGGAAAAGTACATATTATTAGAATTAATGTTTTGCTATAAAGAATTGTATGTAGAAAAGTGTATTTTCAGCAATTTTTAGTAAAAGCTTATAGTTTTTGGTGGTCATGGGAGCCTAATTCCCTATTTCCATAGGATCAATGTATCAACATTCATATTTTTTTTACTTTTTTGCCATTTTTTAGAAATATTACTTCCATGAAAGTTGAGAATTGACTGTATATATGTGTATATATACACACACATATATATTAACATATATGTATGTATATATCTCATTCTGCACCCTAAATCTGTCACCTCTTTGTCATGTATAGCATGCTTCATTATTGGTCATCTAAAATCATGAATGGTCTTTGAATTGATCATAGTTCTTATAGCTTTCAAAGTTATTTAATTTAACAGTGATATTGTTATGTAAATTGTTTTGGTTCTGCTCATTCATCTTTCATTAGTTTATTGTTTTGGTTCTGCTCATTCATCTTTCATTAGTTTATTAAAGTCTTCAAAAATTGTTCATTTTTAATAAATACAGTAAACTCAGGGCAGAACAATTTATATTGTAACATAAGTGTTATAGAATGGTATAACTTTTTCTCTATAGAGCCTTTCTCCTGGTGACTTTAATCACCAGGATTCAATTATCATCTGTGTAGCTAGCTTTAGTCTGCCTTTGGGTTGTTTCAAACTGAACTCATTATCTTCTCCCATAAATCCATCCTATTCTGAACTTTCTTTCACTGTTGAAAGTACCACCATCCTTCTAAGCCACCTATAGATCTTAACCCAGTTGTTATCTTTGACTCTTCACTCTTGCTCATCGCATATATCCAAACAGTTACCAAATCTTGTTGTTGTTATTCCGCAACATCTCTCTCATGTTGTTCTCTCCACTCACTTTGCTATCTCTCCAGATCATGCCTTTATCACCTCTTGCTGGACTATTACTAGGCTTTTAATTGGTCTGCCTACTTAAATCTTTCCCTACTCCAATCCATCCTCCACACAGCTACCAAAGTGATTTTTCCAAAGTGTAGGTCTAATCATGTCAATCTCCTACTTAATAAACTCCTCTGATTCCCTTTTGCCTCTAAGAACAAATACAAGCTTTTCTACTTAGCATTGAAAGCCCTTCACAATTTGACTTCACTCTACCAGCTTGATGGTGTCTTGGATGGAACATCGTACTTGGAGTTAGGATAAATGAAATTTAAATCCCATAGACACTTCTTAGCTGGGGAACCCATAAGCAAGGTGCTTAACCTCTTTCAGCCTCAATTCATCCATAAAATGGGGACGATAATAAAGAATATGTCATAGATGCATTGTATGTATAGCATCTATACCTACTTTGTATAGTGGTTCTCAGTAAATAGACCAGAGGGTCCCAATGCTAATTTAAAAGGCAACATATTTTTATAAGTAAATAAAGTGTACGAAGGCATTTATATTTTCTGAAAAACGACTTTGGCAAAACAAGGCACAACATTAGAAGGTCAACTATGTTGACAAAAATGGTCAGCACACCATGACGCAGAAGAATAATTTCATGGTTTTCCAGATAACTATTTTTGAATAATTTCCTGAAGTGTTATACAATGCTGATAAAACTATTTTGTCAATGTTTACAAAAGTCTACCTTAGTCTAGGTCCTAGTAAATCAACTCTGCCCTATATTTAAAGAGACTAACTCAGGTTGATAATGTTTCAGACATTCATAAACCAAAACCTTTAACTAATAACAGAAGTGAATTTTCTTGGTTGGATGGACACATTTATTTCTGGTTTCATCATATTTTTGTACTTGCCACGAAAGAACATTTCAGACCCCTACATTTACCTAAAGATAGCAAGGTTTTTTGTTTGTTTATGCTAGATAATTATAGGGTAGAATTAGTATCTGGTATTATTTTACGTTCTTACTAACTCATTGATTTAATCTGTGTACCACAGCGTTATTCAGAATATGAAATGTTATTCTTGAGACAATTGATACATTATGCAGAAACTACACTCAGCTTTTAATTTTGTTAAAATATTTAAGATGCAATGTTTAATGTTGATTTTACCTAGAATTCTAAAGTCAAACAAAAGGAAAAATGTGAGAGAACTGCAATTTGGTTTGGAAAAGTTTCTTCTGATAAAGATGAGGACTATGCAAATTATGGAATAGGTCACCAAAAATACCTTAGCATCAATTCTCCAAACTGATAGATGAATCTCCCTCACAGATAGGATGTTGATACTAAAATATCATTCACAAACAGTGTGAAATAGAATGAGTTGAAGCTGTTGAGGAAGTAAATGTTATTGCCTTATGTAGGTGATACAGAAAGAGTAGATATTTTGAATGCTGATGACACTAATAATGACCATAAAAGAGAACCTTCTGAAGGGCAGAAAGAAGGATATTTTGAGAAGGATATTTCATTCTTTGATTCAGTAATTAAAATTTCCAACAGGTAGTTGAACCTCTGAAAGTCCAACAGGATAAGAATGACATATTTATAACAGGAATTCTGAAGCTGAGGTCCCAGGTGTGCATGAGGAGATTTTAGGGGGACCATGAACTTGCATGGGGGAAAATCACATTTTTATTTTTATCAACCTCTCAAAGCATCATTTCTGAGAAGAGTTCCGTAAGCTTTACCAGACTATCAAAGGGAGGTCCATGATACACAAAAAGGTTAAGAACTCCTGATAGAGAAGGTCTCCCAAGTCAAGGAACTTTTTACAATGTTAAAAAAAGTGTTTAGTTCATCACTTCCCAAGTTACTGGGACTAGCAGGTCTTGTTTGGAGGGAGCACTCTGCCTGTCCATAGATTTGTTTGGAAAGTTTGCACTTTACAAATCTTAAAGCATCGTATAAATGTAACCCTTGTCACAGATGCTCTCATCATACTGTTTTTCAAGTTTGGTCTGTCGTTGGGTACTGTCTCAGCCTACTGAAGAAGAGAATGCTTCTACTCTAGTCACAGGCATAGTTCTCCCTGAGTTATAAAACTAGTGATGTATTATCTGAGATTATTCCCCTGTGTTGCTGCTACTACTGCTGACTCTGGCATCACAAAAGCTCATCCAGAGGTCGGGAATCTCACCAGGAGAGTCACAATCACCAATACCAGCTATATACTAAAATCAGATTATCTTCTTACTTACAGATACCCAGGAGAGGTATTCCCCTGATGAGTAATATTCTATATGTCCATATTCTAGAATGGACAAAATACTCTAATTTTTCTAGAATTATCTTTCCTGAGTTCCAACGAATCTTTCTGGTATAACTAGGTAGGATTGTTCAAATCATCCAAGGAAACTACCTCCACACCTATAATGCAGGCAGTTGGAAAGGAAGAAACAGTTTTGAAAGACCAGACACATAAACACATTCATTATTATTATTGCTGCTATTGTTGTAAGCATTAATATGATTGTTGTTGACACAGAATAGAGCAGAGGCCCCTAGTCTTGTTCAGTGGATGATCCTGATGACTTAAAAGGAGGGGGAGAGGTTTATGCTAGACTTATACACTGTTGACTTGAGGCCTACATTACAATTCTGCCTACACATTGTAGAAGACAGAGTTAATAGATACCAGGCCACACTCTCTTCTTATCCTTTATTCCCTTTCCCCAAACAAAAAGTACATACATCTTAACTACAGTTCACGGATTAACCAAGTTATCGATGGATTGTTTTCTCCAGTTGTAAATTTAGGCAGAAAACAGAGAATGTACAGCATCTCTACTCTTCTCTCATTTAGGTTTGGATGGCTTGAAAACAGAACCTTTTAACTAATTGTTTGTCTGGCATCAGGATACGATGTCCAGAAGTATAGACATGGTCTTTTCTCAGGTTGAGCTACTCCCAAAGTACTTCTGTAGATTTTTGGTGTTTTGTGTTCTAATATCCTATGTTACCCTATGTCACAATCAAGGTGACTAGCACTGATTTACTTCAAACATGTTTTGACTAATGATAAAAAATCTTTTTCAGTATGCTATCGTGGGAAGGACACTTAGATTGGCAATCAAGAGATCTATCTGGGTTTTAGCCCTGATTACGCGACTTCTTTTTCCTGATCTATAAAGTGCTACATTAGTTTTTAATTATTGTAATAAGAGCTAGAACGAGCCATAGTGATAATTTAACCCAGCCTTCCTCATTATGCAGATAAAGAAACTAGGGCCTAGAACCTAGACAAGGTTTAGCCCACTGCAGATCACCCAGGTGTAGTAAGTAATAAACATTTCCAGGATTCACCGTTCTAGCTAAATATTTTCTACTATATCACACTGTCTCTTCCTTTCTAACTTTAAAATTCCATTATTTTAATTTTATTCAATATGAAAATATGTACAAGATCACATTCATTAATGTAAGTTCTATCTTTGTCACAATTAGCATTTATGCTCATAACCCACCTAAGGCCTGTGCTCATCTAAAAATTTCACATTAATGATATTTAATCTATTAGTTATGAAATGAGCTTTAAGTTGGAAATAAATTGCTCTCCATATTTATTATTCAGTTAGTGGTGGAATATTTTGAGAAAATAATGATTGGAACGAATTGAAACTATTTGGAGCAATACGATAACTACTTTTCTCATCTTCACATTTAAGTGTTTTTTAGCATTTTTTCAAAGTTTTCTCTAATTTTTAGATCTTCCACATGTGAGGCTGAGCTTCAGGAATTAATGGAACAAATTGACATCATGGTAAGCAACAAAAAAATGGATTGGGAAAGAAAGATGCGGGCTTTGGAGACAAGGCTGGATCTTCGAGATCAAGAGTTGGCAAATGCACAAAACTGTTTGGACCAAAAAGGTCAAGAGGTACTTCATATATATTGTTTATACATAGTCATAAACTGTTAGTAAATCAATAATTTATGATTTTGGTAAATAATGTTTATTATATAATAACAAATTTTTGTTAATCATAGGGACCATTATTTTTATTTTTAATTAAAGTTTAATTTTTTTCAATTACCAAAAATCTGTCTTTTCCACCTCTGCCATCACCCCCCCCAATTGAGATCAGAAGAAAAAAAAGAAACAGAAAAACAGAAACCCTGTTACAAACATGTATAGTCAAACAAAACCAATTTCTGCATTGGCCATCTCTCCTTTCTCTCTCTTCCTTTCAGTCTCTCTATTTGTGTCTCTCTTTCTCCATAGACGTATGCACATGCATACATATATGTGTGTGTAAATATATGTGTGTGTGTACATATATGTGTCTCCCTCTACATATGGGTATATTCTGCACTCTGAGTCTTAAAGCATGTTTCATTATTAGTCCTCTGGAATCATGCTTGGTCATTAAGCTGAGTTCCTAAGTCTTTCAAAGTTGTTGATCTTCACAATACTGCCCTCATATAAATTTTTCTCCTGGTTCCATTCACTTCATTCAGCATCAGGTCATAGAAATCTTACCAGGTTTCTCTGAAACCATTCCCTCCGTCAGCTCTTATGAGCACAATGCTTATTCCTTCAAGTGTACATGTTATGATTTGCTCAGCCATTCCCCAATTTATGGCTCCTCCTCACACTCCCATTCATTGTCACCTCAAAAAGAGAGGTAAGTATTTTTGTACATCTTTATGGTCTCTTTAGCTCAGGACTGACCCTCCCTGATTCTGCCCTTCCTCTAATCCTCCCTTTCCTTCCAATTTCCCTGTTGAGTGACATATATTTTTGGCCCCAACTGCATTCCAGCATGTGTGGACCTTCTTCCCTCCTTGAACCAGTTTAGACAACAGTGAGGCTCGAGTGGCAATCACTCTCCCACCCCTTCCTCGTTGTTTGTATAAACTTCTACTTGTGCATTCCAGTCATGTGAGATAAATTTCCCTAGTCTTCCCATCATCCCTGCCTCCCCAACACTATATTCCTCTTTTCCTCCCTTTCTATTTTCTTTTTAAGATCATCAAGAAATAACAGAACCACTGCCAGGCCTTCTGTCTAATTAGACTCCTTCTGTGACTCCTGATGATGATAGGATTCAGAGGAATCACATGTATCATATCTCCATAATAGAATGTATGCAATTTATCCTTGTTCAGTCCTTTATCATTGTTCATTTGTATTTACCTTTCTATGTTTCTCTACATACCTGTATTTGAACTTCAAAGTTTCTACCCAGCTTTGGTCTCTTCATCAAGGGTTCTTGGAAGTCTTCTATTTCCTGAAAGACCCATTTTTTTTTTCTCCCTGGAGGATGATACTCAGTTTTGCTGAGTTAGGTTATTTTTGGCTATAAGCCCATATCCTTTGTCTTCGAGAATACTGTATTCCAACCTTTAGCACCTTAATATTGGGACTGCTAAATTGAGTGTGTCCAGACTGTTAGAACCTTGGTATTTAAATTCTTTCTTCTTGGCTCTTGCGCGTACTTTTTCTTTGACCTGGAAGCTCTGGATTTTGGCTGGAATGTTCCTAGAGGTTTCCATTTAGGGGTTCTTTTAGGAGATGACCACTAAATTCTGACTATTTCTACTTTACTCTCTGATTCCAAGAGACTAGGGCAGTTTTCCTTTATGACTCCTTGAATTTTGGTCTAATTTTGGTCATGGCCTTCAGTTAGTCCAGTTAATTTTTTTTCCTCATTGATCTGTTTTCCAGGCCAGTTGCTTTTGCTGAGAATACATTTTCTTCTGTATTTCCAGCCTTTTGACTTTGATTTAATATTCCTTATTGTCTCATGGAGTCATTGGCTTTTATTTGGTCCATTCTAATTTTCAGACAGTTTGATGCTTGGGCAGGGTTTTATACATCTTGTACCAAACTATTAATTCCCTTTCCAATTCTCACTTCCATAGCTCTCATTTCTTTTTCATTTATTTTTAAATTAACTCTTTTTAAAACTCCTGTTTCATTTCTTTCATAAATTCTGTGAATTATGAATTCTGTGAACTTATGAATTTGTGCCCCACGCTATGTTTTTCTTTGCATTGTTGCTCATGGATAATGTTGGAGTCATTCTCTTTTTCCGGGTTTGTTTCTTTGTGGGATTCTTTTTTGTTTGTTGGCTCATTCTTCTAGTCTAATTTTAGACTTTGGATATCAGGGCTTGCCTCTGAGCAGCTCTTGGAAAGAAGGTATGGACTGGTTCTGTTCTTGCTTTCTCTGGAGTGCTGAATGTTGTGTTATTCTAGGATCTCAGAGCCAGGCTGGGGACCTGCAAACTTTCCATGTTTCCAGAGTAGCCTGATCCAGGGCAAAGTTTGGTCTCTCCCTTCTATTCTGAGACCTGCAAATTCCTGATTTGGTTTTGGTTGGGTCTGCTGCTGGGCTCAGCCAACTGAGAAGTTCTGCTTGTTCAGATGATAGAATCGCAGGCTTCCATTTGATCTGGGATTCCTTCCCTGGTCATTCGCCTGGTGGCTTCAGATCAGGCTCCATGCATACAAGCCGCACCTGCTGCATTTCTGGACTTCCTCTTCTCCCAATACGCTGCCCAGGGCACCGCAACTGCTCCTTACCCTTGACTACCACCTGCTACCTGAAGACCTAGGTCCCCTTCTCAGTCAGCCCTGGGTCTATGACCCAGAACTGGTTAACACATGACCCAATTGCCAACAACTGTACAAAGAGGCAATGCTTTAGTCTGGGTCTGAAACTTCTTCTTGCCAAGATGGCCAGACTTGTCCTGAGCTGGGATGCTCTGTAGTGCTTTCTTGGCCAGACTACCATCCCCATTGTTGGAAGACCTCTGTCTCCATGTGCAGACTTGGGGCAGATGAATGATTCATGGTGACTTTTTCTTGAATTTTCCAATCAGGATTCAGTTTGATGCATTTTCTAGATCTGTCTGAAGGAGAATGGGGGAGGTGCTTGTTTGGTTTCTTCCTGCTACTCCACTATCCTGGCTTTGCCCTTCCCCCCCCAGACTGTATAAAATATATATATATATATACACATATACATATGTATACATATATACATATACATATGCATATATGTATACATAATATATATTTCCCCCCAATTGCATGTAAAAACAATTTTTTTAAACATTTTTTAAAGTTGAGTTCCAAATTCTATCCTTCCCTCCCTCTCCTCCCCCCCATGAGACAGCAAGCAATCAGATATATATGTGTAATTATATAAAACATTTCTATATTAGTCATTTTGTACATGAAGACTCAAAAGAACAAAAAAAGGAAAAAAGTGAAAAATAGCATGCTTCAGTTGAACAATATCAGTTCTTTCTCTGGAAGCAGATAGCATGCATCATCATTAGTTCTTTGGGATTGTCTTGGATCATTGTATTGCCAAGAATAGCTAAGTCATTCACAGTTCTTCGTTAAACAATGTTGCTGGTACTGTGTACAACATTCTCCTGGTTCTGTTCACTTCACTTTGCATCAGTTCATGCAAGTTTGTCCAGGTTTTTCTGAAATCATCCTGCTTGTCACTACTTATAGCACAATAATATTCTGTTACAATCATTTTTAACTTTGTATCACTTACCATCTAAAATGATGTTTTGAGTATAGTAGACTGTTGACAAATGTTTGATGAATTGAATGACTTATCATCATCATCACTGAGTTATCATAATCATTATTAATAACATTTACTCTCTGAAATAGCTGTCTGCAACGGTGTTATGCTTACAGTAGTTAAAGAAGCATAGTTCATGTCCTTTGGAAACTTGTAATCACAGACTAACATTATTGATGTAAAAAGACAGATCAAAGACATTTAGACAAACGAACAACTATTAAACATAAATGCATTAAATATTTACATTATTTTCAAGCAAAGAGTGGGTTGAGATTAGGGTATTTATTTTTTATTTATTTAACTCATGTAGAGTGAAGGTATTATGGTAGTTCTATCCTTAGGTAGACTTAAAAGATGTCAGTTTTCTAATTAGGGAGAAGGAAAGGGGAATAAGTATTTATATGATATTTACTATGTGCCAGGCACTGTAGAGATGAAAAAAAAAGGGAGAAAGGGAGGGAGAGTAAGAGGGAGGGAGGGAGGAAGGGAGGGAGGACTAGAGCACTTTTTGTGAATACAGATACCAGATGAAGTTCCCTTAGTGACCAATTAGAAATTTAAATCTAGAGTTAATTTTAATTACTAATTTTAAATGTGCATAGGATTATTCTGAACTTTCATTATGTATCAGCATGACACTATCCTAATATCAAACAGTGGTATAGTAAGGCATAAACCAAGTTTAGTTTTTAAGAGTATAATTATTACCAATTTGTTTTGAAAACTGTAGTACAAATATTTAGCCTTGTGTTGATACAGGAGTTAAACCTGACTTCCACTTCTCTTTTTTCAATTACTTATCTTTTACACATTTTCTATCCTATCAGACAAAACGTAGCAGAATATTCAAATTATTATCTTGATACAGGTGGGGTTACTTCGACAGAAATTGGACAGTCTGGAAAAATGTAACTATGTAATGACTCAGAACTATGAAGGACAACTTCAAAACCTTAAATCTCAAGTAAGAAAACTTACTGCTTCTGGGTTAATGTAGTAAAACTGTTGTGCTTTCTTGTTATTATAAATTCATTTAATTTCATTAAAATCAGTAGTCTCCTTAGTATTAGCAAAAATGGTCTGTCCTATGGTATTAATAGTCAATACCACATAGTTTAGCATGTAATTGCTCTTTGTTTCATGTCCCAAGTCGTCAGCTACACATCCCATGGCAGGTATAATGACTCTTAGGGCCACTAAAGAATTGCTGTGATGCTTTGAATATTATCCCACTTCTAGAAGCTTAAATTAATACTTCATTCTAAGCACCTTACTAGGGAATGAATTACAAACAGGGCAAGATAGTACTTATGATCTTTACTGCCCCCTAACAAGTTTGAGTTTGCAAACTAGTTCTTAAACAGTTGGTTAATTCCTTCTAATCACTATGCTTGGAATTTAGGTAGCTGCTATGATCCAGTTAAACTTATTTAGTTCTCTAAACATAGAAATCAATTAAAATTCAGAGTACAAAAATTTAACTACTCACTACAATAACTAATTGTAAGCAAAATGTATATAATATGGATCAACATTTTAAAAATACAAAAACCTAAATGTAAATTTTTCTTTCTTTTCTCACAGTGCCTGTTTCAATCTTTGCTTAAGCAAACTGGCTTTTTTTTTTTGCTTTCATAACTCATACTTTTGAAAAGCCTCACATATTGTGATAATTTACATCCAAAGTAAACTCTCCCTTATGACAAAGAAAAAACAATGAAGCGTTGAGTCTTTGATACTAAACCTATGTCCAACAGTGTAGACAATATTCTGTCCTAGTAGGCCCCCATTTCTCTTCCATGAAGGAGGAAGTATGTTTCATTATTAAAGATATTTGTGAACTATCAAGCTTTCTAAGGTAGAACACTATACCTTATCAGGAGTTAAAAATGCCTTGACAGACTTTTCTCAGGGTTGCTAGTGATTTTCAGGATTGGACCTCTGCAGTGAATACAAAGATCTCATTGGCAAGACTATAAGGAAGAAATGGCCTTCCTTTGTCCAGTGAGATTCTACCACTTTGGACATTTGACCCAAATAATTTCTAGGACCCTTCCCTCTGTCACTTTTCAATAGTTCATATAAAAAGTGATGTATGACATGAACTGTTTGTAGTGTATTGGACATAACATTGAGAAAAGCATGAGGAAAGATTATTGCAGGTATTAGATCAGTTTAAAAAACCACTGGTCTAAAACTGTCAGTTGATAAGTATAGTTTCTTTAGAGCCTCACATTGTATCTTAGCAGGGAGGAAAATACTATCCCTGAAAAGATGTAATTGCACATCACTTGCCGACATCTGAAGAATTTTTGAAAGCTAAGGATGATTCTAGGATCCAGTGCTGTTCCTGGAAATTTATCAAAAACTATACCATCATTGCAAAGTGTCTCAACAATCTCATCCATGTGTACATGGTTGAGAAGAACCAAAAAAGGAAGGACAATAAAAGGGTTCATCCGGCTTGAATCTCATGGCACCATTTGGACATCATTGGAACAGGATCTGATCTGGCCTTTACTGTTTCCTTTCCTTGTCTCACATATTCATCCACATTGGCTTTTGTAGATGTAAATAAATCTTTTGTTTGCATGGGTGTATCAGCCTAGAGAACTTAAAAGCAGTTTGATATCAAATAGCCAACAGAAACTTACCACTACAGACCTCCCTGATAGGGAAACTCATTATCCAGTCTAGGGGTGGGGAACATGTGGCCCTTTAGGTCCTCAAGTGAGACCCTTTGACTGAATCCAAACTTCACAGAACAAATCCGGGATTTGAGGACCTAGAAGGCCACGTGTGGCCTCAAGACTGCAGGTTCCCTACCCCTGATCCAGTCCATCTATTGGTATTCGTGACTTTGAAGTGGGCAGTCAGGACTATATTTACAGAACTTGATTACAAATGGGAATGGACAATAATTTATTGACATAGTTTGATGAGTGCTGTTACATGCTGCCGGCCAAAGATGATTAGCATCACCGGCCAACTGAGTTCAAGGTTACTTTGCTTGCCAGAGAAGACCAACGTTTTAGATGCAATTGTGCTATGTCATAGTCCCTATGCATCAGAAACCTTAATGATGCTCATAGAAAGAGTGATGATGATCTATGTGACATGGAGGGATCAGAATCACTCATGCACAAAGAGTGAAACTGAGAAGCTGGGACTTTCTCTAGACAGGGTGGCATAATAGATGTAAATGGACTGAATATACCTTCCCTGATTGTTCTTTGGTGATTGGTAGTGCGTGTTGCTGCAGAATGAAGGTTTACAAGAAGTGATCTAAAGAAAAAAGAGCATGGCTCTCAGAAAGCCAAGTTTAGCTTCTCTAGGGTGCTATACTATTGAAGGACTGGAAGAAGTTGAAACTATTACTGTATTAGTATATTGAATTACAATTGATCCCTATAAGGGGAATGAGAAGGCAGTTGATACATCCAAGGCCCACTGATTCATGCCTATTAAAATCCTCTATGATGGTTCTAGACACTTGGGCCAACACAAAACTCTTGAGCTGTTGCAAAATATTGGTCCAAAATTGCAGCAGATACATATGAGAAATGTGAGACCTATGTTCTGTGTGTACAAAGTAAAGCACTACCAACTTAAGCTGCTTCCTTGGAGAACCTGAAGACTTTGAAATTGATCTGCATAGATTTTTTTATCTGTGGAAGGGAATAAGAAGAACATAAACAGCATTGTAGTAATGTTGGGTCACTTCAGCCATTATGAACAGGCCTACCTAAGCAGGAACGATAATACTTCCACATTAGGGTTAGTACTGTGGGAGAAGTATTTCTACATGTATCCCTGCTAGAATTCATTCTGATGAAGGTCCCAATTTTGAAAGTAAGCTACTTAAGAAAATACTATACTTGGCAAGAATCAAGAAATGTAAAAGTAGATCAGTTTTGCACACTATTTTATGTGCTTGGTGCCTCAAAACCTGAATAGAAAGCTCAGTGGCTATTTTAATACATGCATAATATATCACAGTGATTGCCTAATGACTGCTTATTAATCTTTGTTTGAAAGTCTCAGAGACGGACAAGTACATTGTTTGAGTGAGAGAGGCCTGCTACCTAGCTATGGCCTCAGTTCACAAGAGCTCAGAGAGAAATAGGTTCTAACTAGCCCAATGGCATTATGCTTGAGTTTGCTGTCAGGAGCTCCAACTAGGGAACATATTGTTACATGAAATCTTGGTATCCAGGAAAACATAAGGTAGTGGGCCAGTGAAGAGCTACCACATTCCAAATAATTAAAATATTGGGCAGTATTTCAGTCTACAAAATATCATTGGAAAACAGGGATGGGCAATGATGAAACATCTCAACCACCTGGTGCTCTTAGGGAAGCTAGTTATATTCCCTGGTAAAAAGGAGGACAAAAATGATGGAAAGTTGAGAAATCTGACTCCAAGAAGACACCATCCTTGATCCTGCTATCAAGGTGATCTTCTTTAAGCATGGGTCTTACCATATCATCTCTCCCTGAAAAACACACACACACACACACACACACACTCAATAACTCCAGGGGATCCCTTTCATCTCTAGGATCAAATAAAATACGCTCTGTTTCTCATTTAAAGCCCTTCATAACCTGCCCACCCTCCTTACCTTTCTAGTCTTCTTACACTTTACATTTCTTTACGTGCTCTTCAAAACAGTGACACTGCCCTCTTTGCAGTTCCTTACACAGGACACTCCATCTCCTAACTGGGATTTTCTCTAACTGTCCTCTATGTCTGGAATGTTGTCCCTCCTCATCCCTGCCTCCCAGCTTCCTTTAAGTCCTATCCAAAATTTTACCTTGAACAGGAAGCCTTTCTCAACTTCCTTAATTCTAGTACCTTCTCTATAGTGAATATTTCCAATTCATCCTGCATATAGCTTATTTATGTATAGTTGTTTGCATGTTGCCTCCCTCATTAAATTTATGTCTTCTTGACAGCAGGGACTGTCTTTTGCCTTTCTTTGAATGCCCAACACATAATACAGTGCCTGGTACATAGCTGGCATTTAATGTTTATCAACTGACTCACTGACTCTTTCATTTAGTGGCCTCATCAGCATTCAATGATGGTATCTATGCAGGTAACTCCTAGATCTAGTCTAGGTCCAATCTTTTTCTTAACTTCTAGTCCCACATTACCAGTGTGGGCTGTTGGCATCTTAGACTCCATCTGTCAGAAGCAGAACTTGTTATTTTTTCTCCCCAACCTATCCCTTTTCTGAACTTCCCCTTTACTGCTAACAGTACCATCACTCTTCTAGTTATCTAGCTTGGCAACCTTAGTGACTCCTCATTCTCGTCCCACAAATACAATCAATTGCTAAATCTTGTTGTTTCCTCCTCTACAACATCTCTAGTTTATAGTCCGTTCTCTTTATTCACATAGCCATCCCCCTAATTCAGACCCTAAGTACTTCAGGCTTGAACTATTGCAATTGCCTCCTAATTGTTCTTCCTGCCTCAAGACTCTTTCCCACTCTAATCCACCCTCAGGTGCCAGAGTGATTTTCCTCAAATGCAGATCTGACCATGTCGCCTCCCTACTCAATTAACTCTACTGGTTCCATCTTACCTCTAGGATCAAATACAGATTCCTCAGTCATTTAAAACTCTTCATAAGATGGCTCTTTCCTACCTCTCCAGGCTCCTTACACACTCCTCCTCTCCCTTCACTCTGCAGAGTCCAGCCATACTGGCCTATTTGCAGTTCCTCATACAAGACTCTCCTCCTGTTTCCATGCCCTTGAACACTCTCTCTCACGCCAAGAATGCTCTCCCTCCTCATCTCTAAGACTTAGGTCAAGCCATTCTTGGCAGGAAGCTTTTCTTGGTCCCTTCAACTGCCACTGTGTAACCTTGAATCTGCTTTTAAAGTGTCTTGTACAAGTGTCATGTATATATATACATAGATGTACATGTTGTCGGCCCTGATAGAATATAAGTTTCCTGAGGGTAGCGAATATTTAATTTTTGTCTTTGTATATCTAGTGCTTGTCCCATTGTTTGTCTTATGGTAGTCTTTTATTGTCTGTTAATTGATTACTCATTATAGAAATGTCAGCAGATGTGTTCTACTTTTTTTGTCCAATTGTTGTTTTTTCTGGTTCACTAAGTGCTCTTAGGACTATAGGACTTAATCTTACCCAGTGGTGTGCTGGTAAATGTATAACAGTAGCTCTCCATAAAAAATGTACACATGACATACTTTTACATTTTTAGCTCCAGCTCTATATAAAACTGGACCCTTGTTTGCTAACCTCTGGTCTAGACAATCAGCAAAACAATAAATCAAGTCCTGTTTGTAGCATTTGCAGATTTCCAAGGTGTAAATGCTTACACTGAAAATTTAATAATCAGCTCTTTTAAGCCAATTGTAGCTGGCTCCAGCACACTGTTGGTCTTACCCAGTCTTTCTGGGCACTCTTTCCCTTTGCCACTGCTATTTCATGATGTTCCACTGACTATAATCATTTACCATCTTCTTCCCTAACATTTTTGCCAATGATTTTGCTCTAAACTATGGTTGTCTTTATGCCTTGTCTCGACTTGGCAGGAGAACTGCTTGAAGCAGTTTGTTTCTTGGGTTCTTTTGGCCTCTCATGAAGCAGGTATTTTTTACATCACTTCAATTTCTTTAAAAAATGGTTATAATCAAAATCAATGTATTTTCCATTATCCATTTCTCATTTTCTAGTATCAGTAACTTGTTTGTATAAAGCTGCTTAAATCTTTTGCAATTGCATGAAATATATTCTTCTCAGCTGTATAATTTCTTCTAATTTGATATTGATTTTGACTCATTCTAAATCAGGTTCTCAGACTTTTTGGTCCTTAATATGCTTAAAATTATTGAGGACCCCAAAGAGATTTTGTTTTTATGGATTCTTATAATGCCATAGCAGTAAGAAAGTAATTTTGACTTCATGGATCCCTCAGTCCCAGAATTTTGACCACAAAGACTAGCAGGGTTACACACTTTGAAAACCTCTATTCTTAATAGTGACATGACTGTACACAACTAGCTAATTAATAGATGGCTTCCACAATGGTAACTGGTCCTGTCTGTTAGGATATTGCCAATTTCATTTTCTGTGATGTTGTTCAATAATCATCATGTTGGAGACTTGACCGTTGTTTGTTGGATATATTGTAGTGGGGATTTCTTTGTGAATACGTTGGAACATATGGTCACTGAGGTCCCTTCCAACTCTCATATTTTATAATTCTGATGTCCTTAAGCACTACTTTTGAAGTTCATTATCAACTCTCAGTAAGGCTTCTGAGGAAGTTTAAGTCTTGGACTTCTTAATTGTATTAATCCCAAACCTTAACATATTTTTCACTGACCTCCTCTATGTCTACCTTTACATTGAGGTCATCAAGTAGCAGTATATATGTTGACTTGCTTGAAATACACTTTTCAAATTTCTTTAAGAATTTTTCTCCTTCTTTGTTTCCTTGTACCACTTTTGTGGAGAAAGTTCCAGGGATTAGAAACCCCATTATAACAGTAATGATCAAGCTTTTCTCTCCATTCTCCAACATTGAGTAACCAATACTAAATGAATGGTAATATGGTAAACATTACCCCTGCACCACCAAAAGGTGAAAGCAAATCCCAAGATGTAACTCACATATATTTTGATGGGATTTTTTGAAGCATGTGATGAACAGGGAATTCAGAGAGCATGAGAGCTGCCAAGGCCTTCTTGGCAGGTGCTTCCAAATTCCAGGGTATATTCCTCTGGGCCTGTAGAGTTTCTGTTCCCCTGCCAATACAAGCACCAGTATCTATGTGAGGATAGAAAGATAATTCTTTAGCAGCAAAGCAATTTGTGGCTGGATTGCTCTTGATTACGTAGAGAAAAAAATCCACTTCTGATGTCAGTCCTTATCAGTAACGCCTTTGATGCGCAAGTTTTCTTGAAGATTTATGAGTGTTTATTGGTCAGGGAGCACCTTCCTTGGGACAGTCTTTTCCACATTCATGATTGATCTGTGGAAAAACTCAGCCTTAACATAAATTCAGGACACTCAGCAGTCTGAGATGCAGGCTGTTTGGAGGAAAACCTAGGATGGCTGGTTCCTGCAGTTAACCTAAAGATGATATACAGTCAGTGACAGTGGGAAGTGATGGTTATCTCAACATGGATTGAGTGTGCTTAGCTTTGGTACTAATAAGTATTCTGAGAACAACCTTGGTAGAAGCTGCTGTTACCTTAGAGTGAGGGTGGGAGGGTACCAAAGCCTGCTACCAAAATTGGAAGAAAGACCAAAAAAAAACTATTGCACTTTTGACAAGCAAATTTGTGAGGATATAGTCAGCTGTGCTTCAAAGAAAACTATTCTTAACATGAAAGCAAAAAAATTATAAATAAGCCATACTTAATACAAAAGGAGTCTCTAAAAATGGATGTCTAACTTTCAGTTATAATAGGAAACAAATAATAATAACAAAAATAACAATAACAATATTGGTTTGAACCATCACTTAGCCTCACTTCTTTAGGTAGAAATTCATACATCAGTAGCAACTTGAACCATGAGGTGACAATAAAAAAAGACCACTCAAGACACTTTTGCAGTAGATGTTGGCATATGGTAGTCTTCATGGTGCTTGTTTTGCTCACCATGACTAGCACAAGGCTAGTATCCCAGGAGATGATGTTTCCTGTTGTCTTTAAATATGGTATGAACCCAACTCCACTATTTTTTCCAGTTACTTTTCAAAGGAGAACCTGTGAGTCACCATTCCATTTAGCTACAATTTCTTCATGTTTTCTGGTTTTGTCTCTAGTAAATACCTATGTTGATATTGTTCATTTCTCTCAGTAATATGCCAGCTCATTAATCATTGGACAAGGATTTCACTTTCAGAATACTAACAACTAATTTTTACAGAAGATCTAAAGATTGTATAGTTCTCAACTCTGTCACCTTTTCCACCCATTGGACACTGCTGTTGAAGAAAGGGACCCCAGAGGACTGAGTTTTCTTTGTTTCAGGGGTTGTCATAGCTAGAAAATTCATCACCTAATGATTACCCTGATGGTACTGAGCTTCTTTCTATTTAGATGATACTCCTCAAATAGCCGACACAGTCTTCTGCTGGTACCATACTTAAAGCATTTCTTCAACCAGCTCCAGAGTCAGTGCTTTGCTGGCATAATCTTTAAGAGCTCAGGATTACCTCCTCACCATAAAGAGGCTTCAGAGTAGGGTGTTTTGTGTGTGGGTATGTGTGTGCATGGGTGTGTGTGTGATGGGTTGAATTTGCTCCAGAGAACTCAATAAATCATATTGAGATTAATTAGTTTTATACGAAGTTTTCTTTGAACTTCGAAAGAGGACATAGTCTTCCAGAAAGAATAGGGTCTCTTTTGTACCTCCACCTCCTCATGTTACAATCTGCTTTCTAAACCTCTGTGGATTTTTTGTGACAGTGCTCTCTCTTCTGCTTCTACCTGTTTGATCAATCTTTCTTAGTCTCCTTTGCTGTATTTTCATCTATGCTCTGCCCATTAACTACGGGTGTTCCTCTATCCTGGACCACTTCTTTTTTCTCTACTATCTCGGTTGCTGATTTCATCTATTTCCATAGATTCAATAATCATCTTTATCCTGATAATTCCCAGGTCTATGGTATCTAGCTCTGGACTTTCCTGAGCTCCCAGTGCACATTACCCACTACCTCTCAGACATTTCAAACCAAATTGATTATCTTTCCCCACAAACTCATACCTATTCTGAAATTCTTTATTACTATTGAAGTTGCCACCATCCTTCTAAGTTACTCAAATTCACAACCTCTGTGGTATCCTCCCCTCTTCACTCTCAATCACCCCATATATCCAAATGCTTGCCAAATCTTGTTTCTGTCCCTACAACATCTCTCATATATCCATTTGCTATACTCACACAGCCACCTCCTTAGTTAGTTTGGCCTCTCATCACTTCTTGCCCTGATCATTACAATAGCCTTCTAATTGGTCTGCCTACCTTAAGTCTCTTCTCACTCCAATCCATCACCCATACAGCTACCAAAGTGATTTTCTTAACTCTCTATTGACTACAGGAACCAAATATAAGCTCTTCTGTTTGGCATTTAAAGTCCTTCAAAACCTGGCCCCAATATACTAGCTGGTGACATAGTAGATAAAGCG
Source organism: Vombatus ursinus (assembly GCF_900497805.2). Classification (NCBI taxonomy): domain Eukaryota; kingdom Metazoa; phylum Chordata; class Mammalia; order Diprotodontia; family Vombatidae; genus Vombatus; species Vombatus ursinus. The sequence goes on from NW_020947122.1 coordinate 3,309,612, forward strand.
CTGGATTTGGAGCCAGGAAAACACGAGTTTGAGTCCTGCCCCATGCACTTATTAACTAAACAAGTCACCATGGGCAAGTAATTTAACCTTCTCAGTCTCAATTTCCTTAACTGAAAAATAAGGAAATAATCTCATCTTTCTCATAGGGTTGTTGTGAGGATAAAATGAAAGCATCTGTAGACCTTAAAGTACTAGTTAAGTGTTAGCTATCATCATCATAATCATCATCTTCATCATCATCATCTTCAACATCATCATTATTACTATCATCTTTCTTGCCTTTTTGTACATTTTTTAAATACACAGTATGTTCCAGTCACACTGACCTTTGTATTCCCCATGTATGGCACTCCATTTTCCTTTTTTCGTGCAAGTTGTTTCCCATGTGTAAAGGCCTCTCTGCTGACATCTGATTCATAGAATCCATGGTTTCCTTCAAGCCTCGACTTCTATGGGAACCCTTTCCTGAAGAGTGGTTGCTAGTGCCTCCCCCCCAAATCACTTTATATCAATTTTGTGTGTGCACACATACACACACAAATTGTATCATACATATTTTTTTCTCCCACGTGGTCTTTGAAAGCAGGAACTCTATTGTCATTGTATCCCTAATATCTAGAACATAAGAGGAACTTAATAAATGTGTATTGATTGATTCATTCTTAGAAACTACTTAAACTGCTCTCCTATTGCCAAGGTCACCAATGATTTCCTAATTGCCAAATCCATTGGCCACTTCTCAGTCCTCATTCTGCTTGACTTTTCTAAAGCATTTGATACTATTGATCACTCTCTCCTTCTCGATATTCTCTCCTTCCTTGGATTCTTTGATATTACTCTCTTTTGGTTTTCCTCTTACCTTTCCAGTGACTATTTCTTGGTGTCTTTCAATGCTTCTTCTCCACCTTCTAACCCTCTAAATGTGAGCATTATCCACACTTCTATCCTCAACCTTCTCTCTACATTCTCTTTTGGAATTTCAATTGCCAAGGGGTTCTTATCTCTATGCAGGTGGCTCCTGAATCTATATTTTCATCCCACACATCTTTCCTGAGCTCCAAAATGTAATTTAAATTGCTTGTTAGACATGCCTACCTTGTTATCTCACTGGAACTTCAAACTCAACATATCCAAACTTGAGTGGGGTAACATTGTATGTTAAGGAGACATCTCTATATGTAGAAGAAATCTAGGAATAAGAATGGGAGAAATGGTGGTGAGCATTTGGGTGAAAATGAACAGAGAGAGAAACATAGGTAATTTTGTCATCAAAGACTACCACAAACACCCTAAACAGGAAGAAGAAATAAATTAGGCAAGCTTGGCAAAGAGTCATGATATAGTAGTGACAGAGGACTTAGACATCTTCTGAAGTTCTCTTTGTCTTCCAAAAACAGAATTACTAATTATTCTTGACATAATGATAATTTCATTCTTCAAAAGGTTGTCACTCAGTCAATAAGCATTTATGAAGTGCTTCCAACCTCATTATTCCATCAAAACTTTTCTAACCAAAGTTACCAGTAATTTCTTTATTGCCAAATCCAAAGACTTTTTTTTATACTCCCTTTCCTCAATCTCTCTGTAGCTTTTGACACTGTTGATCACCCTCTCTTCCTTGATACTATCTTTTCTTTAGGTTTTCAGGACATCACTCTCCCCTGGTTCTCCTTCTGTCTATTGGACCACTCTATCTCAGTCTCCTTTGCTGGATCTTTGTCTCGATCATGTCCTTGAGCCATCAGTATCTCATAGGGTTCTGTCCTGGGCCTTCTTCTCTTCTCCCTCTATACTACTTCACTTGGTAATCTCATCAGCACCCATTTAGTTGCCATCTTTATGCTGATGATTCTCAAATCTACCTATCCTGCCTGTACCTCTCTGTTGACCTTCTGTCTCACACCTCCAACTGCTTTTCATATGTCTCAAACTGGATGTGCAGTAGACATCTTAAACTCAACATGTCTAAAATTGAACTTATTACCTTTCCCTTTAAACCTTCCCCAAGTTCTACCCAGCCTGTAGAGGGTAACACCATTATCTCAGTACCTCAGGCTTTCAACCTAGGTGTCCTCAGATCCTCATTATCTTTTATCCCCCATATCCAATCTATTTCCAAGGCTTGTCGAATTCACCTTTGCAGCATCTTTCAAATGTGTCCCCTTTCTCTCCTCTGACCTTGTCACCACTCTGGTGCAGGGCTTCATCATCTTATGCCTGCATTACTGCAAATAGCCTGCTAGTGGGTCTGCCTGCATAAAGTCTTTCCCCACTCCAATTCATTCTCTGTTCAGTCACCAAAGTTATTTTCTATGTCACTCTCCTACTCAATAAATTCTCTGTGGCTCCCTATCACTTCCAAAATGAAATATAAAATCATCTGTCTGTCACTCAAAGCCCTTCATAACCTAACCCCTGCCTACCTTTACAGTCTTTTTACACCTTATTCTCCACCATGTATTTTTTGATCCAATGATAATGGTTGTTCCACAAGCAAGACACTCCAGCTCTTGGTTCTGGACATTTTCTCTCACTGTTCTCTGTGCCTGGAATATTCTCCTTCCTCAATTCTACCTACTGGCCTCCCCAGCTTGTTTTCAGTCCCAACTAAAGTCCCATCTTCTAGGAAACTTTTTCCAACCCCTCTTGATCCTAGTATCTTCCCTTGTTTAATTATTTCCTATTTATCCTGTATATAGTTAACTTGTATGTATTGCTTTGTTTATCACTCTCCACCACTTAGATTGTGAGTTCCTTTATGGCAGTAATTCTCTTCTGCCTCTTTTTTATAACCTCAGTGCTTAGTACAGTGCCAGGCATTTAATAAATGTTTATTTGACTTACTGACTACTTACTATGTGCAAACACTATGCTAAGTAAAGGACTACGGATAAAAAAGAAGTAATAACACATTCCCTGCCATTAAGGAACTAACATTCTAATGGAGGAGACCACCATTTTATGTTAAAAAAAATAGAAGGACATATCAGATACATACAGTGTAAATTAAAGGTAATCTCAGAAGAGAGATACTAGCAGTGGGGCAGGGGTGGTGAGAAGTTGGAGAGGACAAAGAGACTAGAAAAGGCCTCCTATAGAAGGTAGGATCTGAGATGAGGGTTGAGGGAAGCTAGGGGGCAGAATTGAGAGAAGCAGAGCCTTCCAAGCATGGAGAATAGACATTGAAAAGCCACAGAGTCGGGAGATGGAGTATCATGATCCCAAAACGGCAAGAAGGCTACGTAGAGTGTGGATATGTGTAAGAAAACTGGAAAAGTAGGAAGGAACTAAATAATTAAGGGTTTTAAATGCCAAGGAGAGGGTTTGATATTTGATCCTACAGGTCATAGGAAGCCACTAGAGGTCATTGATCAGGGAAGTGACACAGTCAGAGCTGAGTGGAGGATGGATTAGAGGAAGAGAGACCGAAGGCAGGGAGACCAACCAAAGGCGATTGCAGTGGTCTAGGCAGGAGGTGGTAGGGCCTGCATAAGATCAGCAGTGTCAAAAGAGAGGAGCGGGCTGATCTGAGAGATGCTATGAAGGCAGAAACAACAGACCTCAACAACTGATTGGGTATGGGAGGTGAGTGTGAAAAAATAGTCAAGAATGAAAGTGAAGTTGTGAGATTGTATGACTGGGAGAATGGTGGCTTTCTGGATTTGATTCTCACCAGTAGGGTACTAATTTCTGCAAGAGAAAAAATGGTAACCTTGGGGAGAAGTGTGATACTTTCCTCTTAGAATTTGTGATCAAGCAAAGAAAGGCCAGATGTCTTTTGGCATGCACTTTTGATCTGAAGAAAGCAGATTTCAAAGTGTTCAGAGGAAGGATAGGATCTCATCAACTAAAACTGTGCAGAAGTTAACTGATTGTAAAGGGATGAGGAAAGGAAAAAGCATTTATTTAGCACCTACTATGTGCCAGGAACTGCGCTAAGAACTTTACAAATTTTATCTCAGTTGATTCTCACAACCCCAGGAGGTAGGTGCTATTATCATCTCCATTATACAGTTGAGAAAACTAAGGCAGACAGAGGTTAAGAACTTGTTCAAGGTCACACAACTAATAAGTTTCTGAGTCTGGATTTGAATTCAGGTCTTCCTGACCCCAGACTAAGTGCTTTATCTACTGTGCTACCTAGCTGCATACTCTCACACAGGATTTGTCTGAAGAAATTGATATGGATACACTGAGAATTCGCCAACCAACTTAATTTTAAAGATTATCTCTGGAAAAGGGAACCAAGGAAACACAATATGATGTATCCATAAATATGGCATGATCCTGTGGGAACAGGGTGCAGAAGATCAGATTTAGCTAAAGTGGGCAAGGAATACTGAGGATGGGAGAAAGGGTTTGTGGTTATATGTTTGTTTGTAACTGGACAAGGGGACAAGGAGATCAAAGAAGACAGAACCATTGCTTCAGGTGTGTGGGACAATGCCAATCAGCAACCACAGGGCTATGCGTTTTTTTATTTTATTTGCGTTTTCTTTGTGCAATCCAATGACCTTTGCTTAAGAAGAGACACAGAGGACCCAGAGCCCCGAAGCTCTTAATGAATTCAACCTGTCCAGATAAGCCTCAACCGCAGGTACCAAAAGAATTGAATGATGTGATTGCTGAAGGTCTGTTAGTGATATTTGAAAGATTGTGGAGAATAGGAATGGTATTCACAGGACTAGAGAAGGGAATTGCTGTCGCATTTTTAAGGGGGGCAGGGACTAAGGGGAAAAACGGCGACGGAAAGAGAGAGCAAGAGAGAGACAGACAAAGACAGAACTGTATAAATTATAAGCCAATAAATTGACTTCATTTCTTGGGGAAATTCTTGAATCTTACATTTGGTTCAAGAAATTAACTTTCCAAATACAAGATTAAGGAAGGCATACATAGACAGCAGTTGATCTCAAAAAGATACAAAAGTTTTAGTAGACCTCAAGCTTGATTTGAGTCCATAGTATAATGTGGCTGACCCTTATGCACGTGCTCTCTTGTGATAGCCAGATATGGATTACTGGATTACTTGCTGTTTGAAGACTTTCTCTTGTATTCTTCTACCTTTGAGTATGCATACATATATCATCCTGCCACATCTAGAATCAACTTACTTAGCATCAATACTGAATGAAAATTTTTAAGGGCCTGCTCAGGCACATAGTATTACATGATTCTTATTCCTTCTTTGTTTTATTTAATTGAATTGAAACTAAAGTATTGAAACAGTCTTGCTTATTATTATTTTTATATAATTATATGTATTTACACATCAACATCATTGAAACTGAAATGACCTAGAAATTTTCACCATTTTTTTCAGAATAAATTAAAAGTTAAGGTTTTTTTCAATACATTATGAACTAGTTATTCCATAGATCTAGTTATTGAAATAAAAATTGTTAACACAAGATGGCAGTAAACAAAATTTTTTTTAAATATTATTTTAAATATTGTAGGGTTCCTAAAATGTAGTTAAGGGAAATTTGAAGGAACATTTGTCAAGTGATCAATGTTGGAAATTAAAGAAGTTTCAGATTTACATCAAAGCTCAATTGTGTTCAGCTTTAGTAACTTAATTTCAATAACTAGCTCCATAGTTATATATTGAAATGCTTATGCTTTGCAGGATTTGCCAATTATGACAAATTGTTAAAGTAGTGCATTTGAAAAAAGAAATGAAGCCAAGTTATGGTAGGAATAGCAAATAGACTTTAAACATTAATATTTCCTTTTGTTGATAGTTTTCTAAACTGACAAATAGCTTTGAAAAGCTGAGATTGCACCAAATGAAACAATGTGGGACTCTTAACAAAGATGAAATTCCATTTGAATTGAGCAACATAAACCAAAAATTAGAGGTAAGATATATGTTCATAACTACGTTCATTGGTATTAAAGATTGATTTTTGTTATTGGCTGTTAATATTGAATGTAATGTATGGAATAGCTTGCTTATATGGCAGCAAATACCATTCCCAATCAGTCTTGCTCTAAGTATGTTCTTTTTGTTGTTTTTTTTTTTGCTTAGGCCATTGGGGCTAAGTGACTTGCCCAGGGTCACACAGCTATTAAGTGTCAAGTGTCTGAGGCTGGATTTGAACTCAGGTCCTTCTGTCTGAGTATATTCTTTTTAGTTTTATGTCCCTTTGGTGAATTAGAACAGTGATTTGAGGTAACATCTGAATACATCAAGCCATTTTTTCAGAACCAAAACAAAAGTTCTTGAAAGCTTGGAATCTATAGCTGTGGAATACACTTCAGAAACACCCTATTTGTCTGTAATCATTGGGTACTGAAATTTGGATGAAGATATGCAGCAGTTTTTAGGACAGAATTTGGGCTGTACTTTTTTGAAAGATAGTAGCACTTTACAGTGATATTTGATAAACGAGCATACCATGATATTTATGAATTAATGCATTCTGTCCCCCCAAAATCTGCATGTGGCTTTTCTGCCTTGCCAATTCCAATCAATACCTAGAGCAGTGGCATGGTTCTAACATGGTTTCTCAAACATCCATGTTTCATAGAATCATCGAGGCCTTCTAGAGAAATGATATATTCAAATATTTGTGTGCTTTAACAGAATGTAACATATTTCAAAGAGAAGCCTCCAATACTGCTTTTCGAAAACATTGTTAACATAGCGTAATCAAGCTCTGTAAAGTCTCAGTGTTGTGCTGGAATATTATTTGACCATTGCAACTGTGGAGTTTACACAGGTGTTCTTATGGACACCCATAACATTCTTTTGCTCAACATTGTGTTTTTCCCCAAGCCAGTGAATCATGTTAAGCAAGGTATATCATGGATAAAGATCAAGCCAATTATTGTCTATTTCGCTAAATATTCTTATAAGTCTTACATGAAAGAATTAAATAAATATAAACTATACATTACCTGAAGCAGAATCTTAAAATTAATTTTTAAGCTTTTTAAAATTTGACTTTATTTTACTTCTAGAGGTCATAGTTTCCCTATAGAATCATAATCTGGAATCATAGTAAAATCAATGGTAAAAGATGGTTATATAAAAAATTTTCACCTTACATGCATTTGTCTAGATGTAAAGCCACATAAATTAATTGATTACAGGAACAGTTTATGTGTTTATACTTGCTTGTAACTACTTACAAAAAAATAATATTTAGAGCTGAGCTTCCCTGGGTTTAGTGTAAACCTAAATATTCATTTGGTTTGGAAATACAAATTTGTATCATTGGTGGGGGGAAGATTTATTTCATCAGTATAGGGAATTCCTAGTATGGAAACTCCCATAAGCCACGGAGCCCTTGGCCACTTATCCTGGAATGAGATCCTTGGATGGACCTCTGGCTCCAATTCATTTCAACAAATATGTATTAAGCACCACAATGTGAAAGGCACTGGGTCAGCAACTTGGGAATACAAAAATGAAGAGCACAATTCCTGTCTTCAAGGAGCTCACATTTTACTCCGGGTATCTTTTATCCAGGGAGGGGAAGGTGTGGGAAGGGGGAGAGAGGCAAGGCAGGATATAGGACACGTATACCAAAAATGTAATGTTTTCGTTATTTCTTCCCCCCAAAACAAAACAAAGCAAAACCAGTTCTTAGCTGTTGACCAGATCCCAGGATTACATAACTACTGGACTGAAGTCCTGACTACGAGTTTAGAAGATTGAGGTGATCAGAAAGTGCCTGATGGCTAAAAGTCCCATAGTCTGGGCATTTCTAATCTTTTTCATAATCCCATACTCTTATACAGCCTTGTATCATGATTGCTTAGGATATGAATTTAGCACAAAGCTAATTAGCTCTAAGTAATTCAGAAGCATGCCAGGGAATAAAATCTTTTTATAATGATTTTGGTTTCTTCAATGAATTGTAATAAATATTAGTATGCCTTGAAAAATATGAAATGCTTTAGTCCTGCCAGAATTTGAGCTTGTATCTTTAAGTATTCTTTTCAAAATTATGAATAAAACACAGATGATATTGGTCTAGATATAATTCACATAGAAATATCAACTAATTATTAAAATAGAACCTTATGAATAAAACAGATGATATTTGTCTAGATATAATTAATGTAGGAATATCATCTAATTATTAAAGTAGAACCTTTTACTTTGTACAAATGAAGACATTAATTACAAGTTATCTGATTTCATATTAGTAAGAGAGGTATAGTGGAATGAATATTATATTGGGAATCAGGAAGTTCATTTTCCAATATTAGCTCCTCCTGTAGCTAACTGCATGACTAGGCAAATCACTTCCCCTCTCTGGGTCTCAGTTTCCTCATCCTCTGTGTTGGGAGGAACAGAGGAGGGCAGTGGGAAACAACAGTAAGGTAAATTGGACTTTAAAGTTGCTTCCAGCTCTGACATTCTGTAATTCAGCAGGAATATTAGCATTGGGAAGCATTATAGAGATCATCTAGTCCCCTTCCCTCACCTAATAAATGAAGCCTAGAAAGCTTTAGTTACTTACCTAACATTAAATAGCTAAATTGAAGCACATCTCTTCTTTATTTTGTCGTAATATATGCATTTAACAATAATCATAACTAATATTGATAATGCACTTTAATGTTTATAAAGCACTTTACATACTTTATTTCATTTGATCTCCCATGAAGTAGTACAGTTATTATATTATTCTCATTTGCAGATGAGAAAGCTGAGGTTAAGAATGGTTCAGTGTCTTTCATGACCAAGTTCATACTATACATGTCATGAAGCTGAATGGTCATCTCAGGGTTCTTGTGTCCAGAGCTCCCCTGGAAACTTCTGGGGGCTTCAAGGACAGTATGACTCAGTGTTTTGGGCTTTGGGGAAGATGAATTTCCCATGTGATCCTGGTCATAGTATGGCCTGGCTCAAATGTGATCAGAAGCAGACAAGAAGTTTATCATTCCCAAAGGCCCAAGCAACGAACCATATTGTCCTTGAAGCCCCTAGAAGTTTCCAGGGGAGATCTGGGTACATGCTTCATGAGATAACCTCACTGGGCTCATTAAGCCTCGCTACACTAGTAAGTATCAACGATTCAAACCCAGGTCTCCCTTGACTTCAGATCTATCACTTTTCTCACTATAACATGCTGCCTCCTAAAAAAGCACTGAAATTTTAATGAGACCTCATAAAAACTCTGTGCTGTTCAATTTGAAGATGGTTGATAATGGCAGTGACTTGTGTTGGAACTTGTGGATTTATGAGATAAAAATTGAGCAAATTTTATCAAAGGTTATCCAAAACAATTCATTGAAAACCGTGAAACACCTCGTTCTTTTTCTAAGTGTGGTATAGCTTTCATTTTCTAACTCAGTATATTGATTCTGCAACCATATTAAAGTAATGCCAACATATGTTATAGCTGAACCAAACTGGAGCCCTGACAATCCAATAATTTCAGTCATCTTTGTGATTAATCTCAATGACTGTGACCAAATGCACTGGGTAGCAAACTACACCTATTAAGATAACCAATGTAATCAGATCAGCCATGCTGCAGACTGGCCATTTTATGTATAATTGAGTCTATAACCAGACACAGTTACTATGGAGTTTTTTTTTCTACCGTATTGTTGCCATAGTTTTATTTCCAAATTTTAGCAGAAGATCTTTTAATTCTAGAAAGTGGAAACAACTGAAAATAAAATGTCAACTCATTCATTCAGCCTACAAGCATTTATTAAGCACCTACTCAATTGTCCAACACAAATATAAGCACAGTAGAAAATTTAAAAAAGAAAGACGACCCAACCGTTGCTTGTGAGTGACATTTAATTCAAGGAGACAAGATGTTAGGGCCAATCCCCAAAAGAATTGTGAAAGAGGTGAAACTTGTCTATGAGCACCCAGCCAATGTTCCTTCTAAGTTTGGTAGGATATGAACAGATGAGTATGCTCCATGAGCAGACAATAGTGTTTGGCCAATAAATCAATCTTTCCCTATTTAATGGTTCCTTCTCTGCTTCCTACAAACACCCCAATGTCTTCCTCATCCTTAAATATTCACTAGATTCTAAAATCCCTTCCACCTACTGTTCTATATCTCTTCCCACACTCCCCCTCAGCTAAGTTACTTGAAAAAGGCATCTAACTACACTAAATATCCCCTCTTCCTTTCTCATTCCCTTCTAAACTCTTTGTACTTTGACTTCTGATCTTATCTTTCAACTGAAATTTCTTTCTCCAAGGGATCTCTCCCAGTGGTCTCTTAATTGCCAAGTCTAAAAGCCTTTTCTGAATCTTCATCCACTGATCACTTCTTCTTCCTGAATAAATGTCCTTTCTCAAGATTTTCCTGATAGTGCTCTCTTGGTTCTCCTACATATTTTACCGCTCTTTTTTACTCTCCTTTACTGAATCTTAATCTATGTTATGTACCTCCTATGTGTCTGGCCCCCAAGGCTCGGTCCTTGGCCCTCTTCTTTTTTCTCTGCAAACTGTCTCATTTGGTGATCTCATCAACTCCCATGGATTCAATTATCATCTCTACGCCAATCACTCCTAGATCTGTATACCTAGCCTTAGTCTCTCACCAACTGGTTATTGGACATTTAGAAATGGATGTCTTAAAAGCATCTCAAATGCAACATATCCCAAACAGACTTTTTTCCCCAAAAAACTTACCCTAAGACTATTGAGTATTCTCTAATGCTATTCCCTAATACTAATACTATTCCCTAATGCTATTAACCATACAGTCACCTAGATTCACAATCTTGGTGTCATCCCAAGTCCTCACTCTCACTCATCCCATTTATCTAATCAGTTGCCAAATCTTGTTTCTATCTCCATGACACCTCTTACTCACCCATTCCCTACACTCACACCGTCATCTCCCTAATTCAGGCCCTGGTTTGCTTACCTGTATCTCTCCCCATTCCAATCTATCCTTTACCAAAATGATTTTGCCAAAGTGTAGTTCTGACCATGACAGCCACCTACTCAGGAAACTCAAGTGACTCTAGGAGCAAATATCTCCTTTGTTTGGTATTTAAAGCTTTTCACAACTTGACTGCTACCTGTATCACCTTTCTTTTAGAACCTTACTCTTCCCCGCCCCATGCAGTCTATGACCCAATCATACTGTCCTACTTGGTGTTCCCCTCACATAACACTCCCATCTCCTCTCTCCATTCTTTTCTACCAGCCATTTCCTATGCCTGAAATGTTCTTCTTCCTCATGTTCACTTCTTAGAACCTTGAATTCCTTTAGAACCCAGATTAAGTACTACCCTTTCCAGGAGGCCTTTCTACAACTCCCAGCTGTAAATACCTTCCTCTAAAGGTATTTACTTCCTCTACCTACTTGATATGTATTTTGTATGTACCAATTCATATATATATATATATATATGTGTGTGTGTGTATATATATATATATATATATATATATATATATATATATTGGTTCCCCCATTAGAATGTAAAATCTTTCATGGAAGAGACTATTTTTGCTTTTTATTTGTATCAACAGCAGTTAACACATAGCACTTATTAAATGCTTGTTGATTATTTAACAATAAGGAATCACTGCTTGGCCCAAGAGACTCAGGGTGCTTGCCCCTCACCCTTCTCCATTAAGAGGAACTCATTTGTTCTGGACCCATGTAGGTAGTCTGGACTGGGTTCAGTCCTAGGGGAGCCTGGCCTTTAATGAGAGGTCTTAGATCCCTTTTTCTTATACTTTTTTGGCCTTCAAAACCTTCATTTTGGTGCCCTGGAATGATTTACTTAAAGCTTAGGTTTTGGTTCATGTCTCATATAGAAAGATACTTAATGTACGATACTAATCACGTACGAGACAGGTATTTATTTCCTACACAAAAAAGCAATGTTAAAATACAGAAGATATAGCAAGCACTGACAAGACTTTAGCAAACACTTACTTATAACTTTTAACTATTTTTATAATCTGCCAAGAGGTTGAGTCATAAACATGAGAACAAAAAGCAGTTTGTGGGAGGACTGCATAAGTGTTGCTATATCTCACTTCAGCTTTACACTGCCCCAAAACCTCCCTGTCCACGTCTTCTGTCAATCCCCGCCAGGAACTGAGTTCATTCTCTAGCCAGTTGTCATCTTCTACAAGAAGCACTAGACTAGTTAGTTGGCTATACAGCTTTGACCAAAGAACCTGGGACTGTCAAACAGCTTGGACTCACAGGCTGGCTTCCAAGCTTAGCCATGTTCATTTCAGGATCAATACTTGCTCGCCTAAGATCAGGAAAGAGCAAACACAAAAAATGCAACCTCAAACCCAGGACCAGGCTTGCTTAGGCAGGACATGGGCTTTAGCTGCTGGGTGATCACATAGTGACTGATGCTTTCTTCCTCTCTCCCTAACACCTTCTGGGAAATCTCAGAGGTACACAATGCCCCCTGGAAGGGAGAAGGAATCAGGGACTATGGGCAGTCAACCCTTTTGTTAAAGATCCACTGAGTCACTGAGTCCACTGGCTCTTCCGGTTCAGGGACTGATAAAGGGATTGTTTGATCAAAGTGCCAGACTCACTCAGCATGGACCTGCAGAAAGTAAAACTCTGATCATGTTCCTGGAACCCTGGGTTACAAATGATTGAAACTGTAGTATGATCAAACGATTGAAATCACAAGTATGCTTATTGTGCCTCAGTTCTTAAAAAGTGCTTTGCCCTTCTATCTCACATAGTTACTGTCCCATCTGACTCTTTCCCTTCTTTGCTGACTCTTAAAAATATTTTATTTTTTCCCAATTACATGTAAAAATAATTTTTAACATTCATCTTTAAAAAAATTCTGAGTTCCAGATTCTCTCCCTACCTCTCTTATTCTCTCCCCCGCCACTGAGAAGGCAAGTAATTTTATATAGGTTATATATGTTGTCATGCAAAACATGTTTCCATGTTAGTCATGTTGTGAAAGAAAATACAGACAAAAAAAAACCAAGAAAAAATAAAGAAAAAGTATGCTTCAATCTGCATTCAAACTCCATCAGTTCTGTCTTTAGAAATAGATGACATTTTTCATCATAAGTCCTTTAGAATTATCTTGGATTACTGTATTGCTGAGACTAAGCAAAGTCATTAACAGTTAATATTCATACTATATTGCTGTTACTATATACAATGTTCTCCTGGTTCTGCTCATTTCACTTTGCATTAATTCATGTTAGTCTTTTCTGGTTTTTCTGAGACCTTCCTCCCTGTCATTTCTTATAGCACAATAGTATTCCATCACAGTCACATACAAGAACTTGTTCAGTCAGCCCCCAATTGTTGCCCATCCCTTCAGTTTTCAATTCTTTGCCACAACTAACAGAGCTGCTATAAAAATTTTTGGACATATTTTTGTTTTTTATCTCTTTGGGATACAGACCTAGTAATGATATTTCTTGGACAAAGGGTATGCATAGTTTTTGGTCAAAGGGTATGCATGGTTTTATAGCCCTTTGGACATAGTTTCTTTTTTTTTTTTTATTGGTGAGGCAATCGGGGTTAAGTGACTTGCCCAGGGTCACACAGCTAGTAAGTGTCAAGCATCTTGGGCCAGATTTGAACTAAGGTCCTCCTGACTCCAAGGCTCTATCCACTGTGCCACCTAGCTGCCCCTGGGCATAGTTCCAAATTTCCCTATAAAATGGTTGAATCAGGGGGGCAGAGCCAAGATGGCGGAGAGAAAGCAGTGACTGTCTTGAGCTCTCTCCCAAAGCCCTCCAAATACCTAAAAAAAGTCTCTAAACAAATTCTAGAACAGCAGAACCCACAAAAAGACAGAGTGAAACAGATTTCCAGCCAAAGACAGCCTGGCTGGTTGATCAGAAAGGTATATCGCGCCAGGTGGGGAGAGGAGCTCATTTCGATGTGAGTGCACAGGCCTCAGCGACCCTGGAGCAGGCCTCTGAGGACTGAATCACAGGCAGCTGTGGCAGTTTCCAGACTTCTCAACCCCTGAACGCCAAAGGCAACTTAGAAGGTCAGTGGGAAAAGTCTGTGACTGCAGTGAGAGAGGAGCTAGGTCTCAGCCGCAAGTCTCGAGTGCGGCCCCGGGGCCGCGGCTTTTTCCTGAGCTTCCAGCACACAGACTGAGGGGGAATCGAGTGGCTGATCAGAGGGGGATTGCAAAGATCTCTTTGCTAGTGCTGAGGCAGGAATCTCTTGTTTTGCCCGTGCTTGGATCTGGGTCACAGTTCTGAGGGGCAGTCCTGAAGCAAGGAGGAGTGCTGGTGCAGTGGAGCTTGTTGTGGTGGTGGAGAGAAAACACCTTGCCCCTTATCATACGACCTTGGAAGAACTGAAAATTTACAGGTCCCTAAAAGTACCTCTGAAAACAGCTGTACAAACCCCTGAAGCTTAGGACAGTACACTCTTCACATTGGAAGCAGAGTTTTACCTTAACAAAGAGTTTAAAACTCAAATAATTGGACGGGATCATGAGTAAGCAGCGCAAAAAGAGTCAGACTATATTATCTTACTTTGGTGACAAAGAAGATCAAAACATACAACCAGAAGAAGACAACAAAGTCAAAGCTCCTACATCCAAAGCCTCCAAGAAAAATATGAATCAGTCCCAGGCCTTAGAAGAGCTCAAAAGGCATTTTGAGAAGCAAGTAAGAGAAGCAGAGGAAAAACTGGGAAGAGAAATGAGAGTGATGCAAGAAAATCATGAAAAACAAGTTAACAGCTTGCTAAAGGAGACCCAAAAAAAATTGAAGAAAATAACACCTTAAAAAATTGCCTAACCCAAATGGCAAAAGAGGTCCAAAACCCCTATGAGGAGAATGCCCTAAAAAGCAAAATTGCCAGACAGAAAAGGAAGTCCAAAAGATTACTGAAGAAAATACTTCCTTAAAAATTAGAATAGAGCAATTGGAAGCTAGTGACTTTATGAGAAATCAAGACACTGTAAAACAAATCCAAAAGAATGAAAAATTAGAAAACAATGTGAAATATCTCATTGGAAAAACAACTGACCTGGAAAATAGATCCAAGAGAGAGAATTTAAAAATTATTGGACTATCTGAAAGCCATAATCAAAAAAAGATCCTAGACATAATCTTTCAAAAAATTATCAAGGAAAACTGTCCTGGTATTTTAGAACAGAGGGCACAATAGAAATTGAAAGAATCCACCGATCTCCTCCTGAAAGAGATCCCCAAAGGAAAACTCCTAGGAATATTGTAGCCAAATTCCAGAGTTCCCAGGTCAAGGAGAAAATATTACAAGCAGACAGAAAGAAACAATTCAAGTATTGTGGAAACACAATCAGGATAACACAAGATTTAGCTGCTTCTACATTAAGGGACCGCAGGGCATGGAATATAATATTCTGGAGAGCAAAGGAGATAGGATTACAACCAAGAACCACCTACCCAGCAAAAATGAGTATAATCCTGCAGGGGAAAAAATAGTCATTCAGTGAAATAGAGGACTTTCAAGCATTCTTGATGAAAAGACCAGAATTGAATAGAAAATTTGATTTTCAAATACAAGACTCAAGTGGAACATGAAGAGGTAAACAGGAAAGAGAAAATCATAAGAGACTTATTAAGGTTGAACTGTTTACATTCCTGCATGGAAAGATGATATTTGTAACTCATGAGACCTTTGTCAGTATTAGGGTAGTTGAAGGGGAAAAAATTATATGTATGTATATATAGATATAGATGGATAGAGGGCACAGGGTAAGTTGAAAATGAAGGGGTCCTGTCTGGAGAATAAAATTAAGAGGTGAGAGAGGAATATACTAGGAGAAGGAGAAAGGGAGAGGTAGAATGGGGTAAATTATCTCACAAAAAAAAACAGAAAAGAAAAGGGTCTTACAGTGAAGGGGAAATGGGGGAAGGTGAGAGGGAATGAGTGAATCTTATTCTCATAGGATTTGACTTAAGGAGGGAATAACACACACACTCAATTGGGTGTGGAAATCTGTCTTACCCTACAGGAAAATGGGGGGGGAGGGGACAAGAGAGTAGGGGAATGATAGAGAGGAGGGTAGATTGGGAAAGGGAGTAATCACAAGCAAATACTTCTGAGGAGGGACGGGGTCAAAAGAAAGAATAGAATAAATGGGGGGGTGGGATAGGATTAAGGGAAATAGAGTTAGTTTTTCACAGCATGTCTACTATGGAAGTGTTTTGCATAACTGCACATATATAACCTATATGTAGTTGCTTGCCTTATCAATGAGGGTGGGTGGGGAGGGAGGAAGGGAGAAAATTTGGAACCCAAAGTTTTAAAAACACATGTTTAAAAAAAGTTTTCACATACAACTGGGAAATAAGAAATACAGGAAATGGGGTATAGAAATCCATCCTGCCCTACAGGAAAATTGAAGGGGAAGGGGATAAGAGAAGGGGGGGAGAGATAGAAGGGAAGGCAAACTAGGGGAAGGGGTATTTAGAGTGCATGCCATCTTGGGGTGGGGAGAGGGATGAGATAGGGTGAAAATTTGGAACTCAAAATCTTGTGGAAGTAAATGTTGAAAACAAAAAATAAATAAAAGTTACCACAAAAAAATAGTTGAATCAGTTCACAACTCCACCAACAGTGCATTTATGTCTCAATTTTCCTACATCCCCTCTAACATTTGGAATTTCCCTTTTCTGTCATATTAGCTAGTCTGGTAGGTGTGGGGTGGTAGGTAGCTCAGAGTTGTTTTAAGTTGTATTTCTCTAATCAATAGTTATTTATAGCATTTTTCCTATACCTATGGATAGCTTTGATTACTTTATCTAAAAACTGCCTGTTCATATCCTTTGACCACTTATCAGTTGAGGAATGACTCTGATTTCTATAAATTTGATTCGGTTCTCTACATACATTCCCCAGTTCTGATTACTATTATATATTTCTCTCTATCCTATTTCCCTCTATTTATCCTACTCTCTCTTCTTTCATCCTGTCCTTTCTCAAAAATGTTTTGCTTCTGACTTTTACTTCCCCTAATTTGCCCTCCTTTCTATCAGCTCTGCTCCTTCTCTTTTCTCCTCCCCTCCTACTTTCCTGTACAATAAGATAAGATTTCTATACCCATTTGAGTATGTATGTTATTCTCTCCTTTAGCCAATTCCTATGAAAGGTTCACATGCTCCCCCCCCCACCTCCACTATATTTCCCTCCACGGTAAAAGCTCTTTTGCATTAGATAATAGAACTGTAACCAGGGTCCCAGCTCCCTTGGGGTGGCAAACTCTGGTAGACTAGTGCTGCTCCTCACCCAGGACTACAACCCAGATCCAAGTATGGGCAAAGTGACAGAGTCCTGCTCCCAGTGCCAGGAAAGGGACCTCTGAAACCTCCTTCTGACCAGTTGTTTGACCCCCTTACCATCTGAAGGCTGAGAAGTTTAGAAACTGCCACTGCCACCACTGATTCAACTGCCTCCATGGCACATCCTGTGCTGGGTTGCTCTCCACTCTCATTCTGGTGCAACAGACCTTTCCTGCTGACCTTTTAAATTGTCTTGTGCTAGAAAATTGTTTCACCTTGTCCTTTTGTGGGTTCTGCTGCTCCAGAATTTGTTTTTAGGCATTATTTAAAGGTGTTTTGAGAGGTGTTTGGGGGAGAACTCAGGTGAGTTTCCTGCCTCTTCTCTGTCATCTTGGCTCCATTGAAGGTTGCTTAAACCTCCATTTCTTAGATACCCCTTTGTTCCTCAGATCTTTAAAGTCTGATTTCTGTATCCATTACTCTATCACAGTGGTGTTCTAAGATCATAAATAACCCTTCTTTTTTATTTTCTTTTTCTTTTTTTTTTTTTGGTGAGGCAATGGGGTTAAGTGACTTGCCCAAGGTCACACAGCTAGTTAAGTGTCAAGTGTTTGAGGTCAGATTAGAACTCAGGTCCTCCTGACTCCAAGGCCAGAGCTCTATCCGCTGCACCACCTAGCTGCCCCTATAAATGGCCCTTCTAATAACTAGCTCAAATGTCTCTTGTTTCATTCCTCATCTTCCTTTACCTCTCTGAAGTATTTGTGAAAACATGGTAACTAAATACATTCACTGGACTCACAGAAGCAAGGGAAATAACCAGAATAACTAGTAATTATGCCACAATTCTGACACATGGTGATGGCATTTCACAACCAGTAAGGAAATGTGCTGTGTTGTCTGTTTATGACTCTTCCCCTCTGCTCACTCCCCTGGAAGTCTCACGCATAACAGCTATGCTTGGTACCTACTCCAGAGTCAGTTCATCTGAAGGGTGAACTAAAGATGATTTAGTAATTCAGTAAGCCTGAACTGCATACCTATGGAAATATTCTAGGACTGCTTCATCCCTAATACATTTTTCATTCATTATAGCTCCACTGGCACCATAGAAACTGTCTTCCTCCTTGCCCTGCCAGTCTGAAGGAATTGGTACAAGTTGCACATAAGCTCATGAAGCAAGCTGTCTTTGCAAAAGTGGTTTTACTGCAAAAGTAGCCTCACGATGTAACAGTAGCCAGCCTTCCATTATTATAGGAAATGACATCCCTCTTTCACTTAAATTTACTTTAGTATCTTTTCTCATCTTTAAATAGTGGTAGAAGACACTAACCTTCTCTAGACATTGTAACCTGACATTTAAAACTCAAACCCAATCCATTCCTCTTCCCCCTTTCTCTCCTCCCCTCCCCTTTCTTCTCCTCTGAGGATACAGAGAGTATAGAATTGACAGATGGAGCACCAGAGAAGTGGAAGGCTGAAACATTCAACCAATTACAGCTTTTGATATATGTTAATGCCCATGGAGTAATAGAGTTAACTATTACTCTATTAGTATTATTATCTATACTATGCTCTAATAATATTACTAGTAGAGGATAGCCAGTCAGTGCCCATTGATGGAGTAGGTGTAATATATTCCTTGTATATAAACTTAATGTGCCACAGAAGCAGTGTAGTACAGTGGAGAGTCCTGCATTCAAAGTCAGAAGACCTAGGTTCAAATCCCAATTCTGCCACTACCATCTGTGTGACTTTGGGAAAGTCACTTAATCAGTCTGAATCTGTAAAATGAGAATGTTAGTCCTCAAAGGTCCTTTCTAGCTCTAAACCTAGCGTTCCAAGAACCTAACTTTTCTGAGGTGTTCCTCATCTATCACATGATCTTGAAAATCTTTACACCTCGGAAGAAAACCTAGTGATCCAGTCAATAAACCCAGCATTGTGTGTGTAGAGACAGAAGGAAGACTGGCCTAATAAGGGTGAAGAAAAATAATTTGAGATGAGAAAGGTGTAGACCTCATTAATAATTTGAATATCAAATTTTGGAGTGAATTCATAGACACTTCACCATTTATATAGCATCTTGCTTTGTAAAGTCAATATTAGTTTTACTTTTGTGACTGGAAGTATTTATGGTGTAAGGGAAAGGAATGATAAATTGTATTTGAAATCATCGATTCAACAAGTGGAAGCTAATAAAAGATGTCTCACAGATGTCAAGAAATAATAAAACAAAAGCATGAAAAAGCATGAAAAAAAGAAGACAATGTGAAATATCCCATTAGTAAACAACTGATTGAGAAGATGTGGGAAACTTGGAACACTAATGCATTGTTGGTGGAGTTGTGAACTGATCCAACCAGTGTGTAGAGCAATTTGGAACTTTGCCCAAAGGGCTATAAAACTGTGCATACCCTTTGACCCAGCAATACCACTTCTAGGTCTATATCCCAAAGAGATCACAGAAATAGGAAAAGGACTCACATCTACAAAAAAAAGCGTAGCAGCTCTTTTTGTGGTGGCCGAAAATTGGAAATTGAGGGGATGCCCATCAATTGGGGAATGGCTGAACTAATTGTAGTATTTGAATGTAATGGAATACTATTGTTCCATAAGAAATGATGAGCAGGCGGATTTCAGAAAAACCTGGAAAGATGTATTACATAAACTGATGCTGAGTGAAGTGAGTAGAACCAGGAGAACATTGTACACAGTAACAGCCACACTGTGCGATGACTAACTTTGATAGGTTTAGCTCTTCTCAACAGTGCAAGGATCTAAGACAACTCCAAAAGACTCATGATGGAAAATGCTATCAACATTCAGAAAAAGAACTATGGTGTCTGAATGCAGATGGAAGCATACTATTTGCTCTCTCTTTTTGTTGTTATTTTGTTTCTTCTTTCTCGTGTTTTTTTCCATTGGTTCTAATTCTTCTTTACAACATGACTAATGTGAAAATATGTTTACTATGAATGTATATGTATAGCCTCTGTCAGGCTGCATGCCATCTTGGGGAGGGGGAAGGGGAGGGAAGAGGAGAAAATTTAGAACTCAAAATCTTATGGAAATGAATGTTGAAAACTAAAAATAAATAAATAAATTTTAAAAAAGAAATTGTCAATTTATGCAAATTTTAGAAGGTAGGAAAATAGTCACATTGGTATGTAAATAAAAGCATTGCTATTAATTCAGATTTTGTAATTTGTGCATATTCACCATATTACTAATATCATGTAAGTACAAAAAATGAATTAAAGTGGTAATCTTACTATTTGAACAACTACTAATACTTGATGAATTTTTCTCAATAAAATTTTGTTTCTGCTACATATTTTCCATAAAAAAAATTTATTGAATTATTGGTAACTGGAATATTAACCAGAGAGATTTTTTTTGATGATTTAAAAAAGTTACATGTTTAAAACATTTTTATGTATGGATTTAATTGAATAGGATTTCACTGGATTTCAGATCCAGTGGGTTTTGGCTTTTTTCTGCAAACACAAAAAGAGAGATCTGATAATGATTCTAGGTAGAGAAGTATCATCTATGCTTTCTTTTACTCATAGGTGATAAAGCAAATAAGTAGCATACAATTAAAAGTTATTAAGCACTTATTTTGCTCAATACTATGAGGACACACAAAAATAAATGAGATATGGTTACTATCCTTAATTAACTTTTATCTAATTGGTAAGATAAGATATATAGATATATTGACGTAAGGGAAAGGTGAATCATGTCTTCTCTTCCTTAGATACACAAATAACGACAGTTTGAAATAGAAGTAACTAGTGCAAAAGAGTAGAACAAAGTTCTACAGTGTTAATAAGAGAACAAGCACTTTGGGCTAGGGTGATCAGAGGAGGTTTCATGAAGAAAGTTGTATCTGATGCTGGACTTTGAAAGATAAATTTTATCAGTTGGCAAAGGATTGGTGTGTGTGCAGGTGGTGGGGAGATTCTGGGATTATGAATCGGAATAAACAAAGACATGGAGGTAGGGAAGCATAGGATATGTTTGGGAAATGGAGCATTGGGTTTATGAAAGGAAATAATATAATTTAAATAGTATTAATAATAATTAAATGGCATATGCTTTTTCAGTAGACAGTGAGGAATGAGTGAAAATTTTTGATGAGAAAGAGAAAAGGCATTGAAGTTTTACTTTTCAGAAAGTAGAATTGTAATGACAGAATGAATCATTGTGCATTTTGCCTCAAATTTATCATTTCACCATACTTCTGTTTATTCCTTATTTTTTTCAAAGGAATTTAGAGCAAAATCAAGAGAATGGGACAAGCAAGAAATACTATATCAGAACCATCTGGTTTCTTTAGATGCCCAACAAAAATTGTTATCTGAGAAGTGTAATCAATTTCAGGTACAATATTTAAGCAGCTCTTCTGAATTAAAAAAATTAAAGATTAAAACATTGCTATCATTTACTACCTAGGATGTAATCAATTCATTGAGTTGGATACCACTTCTCTATGCTACTCTCTAAATCTAATTTACAAAGAAGGTACTGACCTGCATTGAAAGAGGGAGTTTCCTTATTTGGGAGTTTCCTATACTAATAAAATCACATTCTAGTGTCTATTCTCTATGTAACTCATGTGTCAGAAATTCCTAGGACATAAAAGGGCCCAGTACTCTTTGAGATATTTTCCCATTTCTTTTGACTCAAAAGTCAAGAAAATGTAATGAGAAAATAATATGGCAATGGAAATGCAAAATAACATTTTGAAAGAAATATTTTGAAAAATGAAATTGGAATGTGGTGATGTATTAGATATTGAAGAGGAGAGAGGAAGAGAAGTCAATGGATGACTCCAAGTTTTAAGCTCAGGTAACCGAAGGAAGTTATCCAGTTGGCACCATTAAGAGAAAGAAAGCATTTTTGAAGAATTGATTTGGGTATGTATTCTGTCTTGGGATAGGGTGTTAGAGAATGAGAAACTTTATCTTTGATAGTGCAAATTAAGATATCCAGGTGGAAAAGTTCAGAAAGCAGGTGGGATTGGAGATGTCAGGGCTGTGGATATAAAATTTAGAATCATTCTCATAAAGGTGATATTTGAATCAATCATGATATATGAGATCTCTGAGTAAATAAGTCTTCTAAAGGCAGAGTGCCAAGGACCAGACTTTAAAGAATAGCTCCATTAAGTGGGTGGGAGGAGCAATGGGAGACAGAAGACTTTTTAGATCCTGAATGACAGAAAACCATGAGGTCCAAGAGAGAATTTAGAAAAGGAGTGATAAACTGCTTCCTATGTTGCAGGAAGGTTAAGGAGATGGTGAACTTTACTAAGTTTAAAGGTTCTATTAGGAAGTCACTGGTGACCTGTTAGAGTGCAGAAGAAACAGTGAGTGGTGAGAAAATAAGCCCTGTGGAGTAGGCCAGTTATTAAGAAGTTTATTAGTGAAAACAAGAACAAAAATTGGATTATGGGTAGAGTAGGTAGTAGAGCCAAATGAAGATTTGTTTGTTGTTGTTTTTTTTTAAGATGGAGAAACATAATTATTTAAAGGACAGAAGGAAACAATGGAAAGGGAAAGGTTGAAGAGTGAGGGGATAATTAAGGGAACAAAGTATCAGAAGAAAGGAGAGGAAGGAGAGACAATGGAGAGATGAAGACATTACCTTTCAAAAAATAATACGTCAGATTATTTTTTCTAATTTTTTTTGGTATTTCTTATTCTTTTGTTAGTCTAAAGATGTTTTTCTTTGATTTCTATACTTTTTCTTGTCTTTCAGAAACAGGCCCAAAGTTACCAATCTCAACTAAATGGGAAAAAGCAGTGTCTAGAAGATGCCAGTCTTAACAACCCTGAACTTGCTCTGTTGACCTGTGAACCAGATATTAGTAGTGATACTGTTGAAAGAGATGAATTCATTATTGAAAAACTGAAGTCAGCTGTGAGTGAAATAGCAATAAGTAGGAATAAATTACAAGATGAAAATCAGAAGCTTCTACAAGAACTGAAAATGTACCAAAGACAGTGCCAGGTGAAGAAATGAATGTTTTTGTTTTAACTCGTATTAACTAAAAACTAAATAAATGGTGACCTCAACAAAACCAGAAACAGGTTGGGAGGCTACTTTTAGAGAGTATGTGTGTATATGTGTGATGTCTATACACACCTGAGAGGTCATCTAGTCCAACCCATACCTGACCAAGAATCTGCTCCACGTCAATATGTAGGCATGTAGTCATGGAACCTATGCTTGAATACAGAAAGAGGAGCCCATTACCTCTCAAGGGAGACTAATCCACTTTGGGGCAGCTCAGATTATTAATAAATCTTTCCTCACTTCAGGCAGAAAGAGCATGAAAAAGAAGGCACAGAGACAGGAAAGTACATGACATTTTCAGAGAAGAATGAGTAACCCAGTTTGGCAAGGACAGCACTTTAGCCACTGCACCACATTGCCCCTCAATTTTACATTAAAATTGGATATATCTCTATCCTGAAAGGGGGGAAACAGTGTCTAGACTCTGTTTGCACATGCAATATGCAGTACTCTTGGTCTACTTAGAAAATAATACTCAGAATAATATTTTTGCTTCTTTAGTCATTACCCTTCTAAAGTTTACATACTTTTGCTCCATTCTAATTTTTAAGGAAGTCTTTTCTGCAGTGACCTTTTGGACTTCCTTTTCCATTTGACTAATTTTGCTTTTTAGAGCATTCTTCTCCTCATTGGCTTTTTGGACCTCTTTTGCCATTTGGGTTAAGCTATTTTTTAAGGTGTTATTTTCTGCAGTATTTTTGGAGTCTCCTTTAGCAAGCTGTTGACTTGTTTTTCATGATTTTCTTACACCACTATCATTTCTCTTTCCAGTTTTTCCTCTACTTCTCTTATTTGCTTCTCAAAATCCTTTTTGAGCTCTTCCAAGGCCTGAGACTGATTCATATTTTTCTTTTTCTTTTTTTTTTGCATTTTTTTTCCTTTTAGGCAATTGGGGTTAAGTGACTTGCCCAGGGTCACACAGCTAGTAAGTGTCAAGTGTTTTGTCTGAGGCCGAATTTGAACTCAGGTCCTCCTGACTTCAGGGCCAGTGCTCTATCTACTGTGCCACCTAGATGCCTCTCATTCATATTTTTCTTGGAGGCTTTGGATGTAGTAGGAGCTTTGACTTTGTTGTCTTCTTCTGGTTGTGTGTTTTGATCTTCTTTGTCACCAAAGTAAGATGCTATAGTCTGACTTTTTTTGTGCTGTTTGCTCATGATCCCAGCTAATTATTTGCCTTTTAAACTCTTTGTTAAGGTAGGAGTCTGCTTCCATTGTGGAGAATGTACTATCCCAAGCTTTGGGGGTTTTGTGCAGCTGTTTTCAGAGATACTTCTAGGGACCTGTAAATTTTCAGTTTTTCCAAGGTGATATGATCAAAGGCAAGGTGTTTATTCCTTTCCTGGCCTGTGCTCTGGTCTATGAGTGATCATAAGCACTCTTTTCTGCCTTGGCACTGTGAGGACAATTCCCTCTCCACTGCCACCACAAGCTCCACCACACCAATGCTCCTCCACAGCCCAGAACCACCACCCAGAACTGTGACCCAGATCCACTCATGAGCAAAGAAAGAGAATCCTGCCTCAGCACCAGCAAAGAGATCCCTGCAATCCCCTCTGATCAGCCACTTGATTCCCCTTCCATCTGTGGCCACCTGCTGCCTGGGGCTGCACCAGGACTGGGGCCAGACCCTCCTTTCTCACGGTGATTACAACCCTTTCCAGCTGACCT
Source organism: Vombatus ursinus (assembly GCF_900497805.2). Taxonomy (NCBI): domain Eukaryota; kingdom Metazoa; phylum Chordata; class Mammalia; order Diprotodontia; family Vombatidae; genus Vombatus; species Vombatus ursinus. The sequence continues at coordinate 3,334,555 of NW_020947122.1, forward strand.
TCTAAGTTTGTCTTTGGCATTTGTGGGTTGAGAAGTCTGGAAACCGCCCCAGCTGCAGCTCCCCTTGATTCAGTCCCCTGAGGCTCCAGGTTTGCTGAGGCCTCATCCTTCTTGGTGTGGCCCATGATGAACTGCCCTCCTCTCCTAGCCTGTGTAGCAGACCTTCCCAATCAACCATCCAGGCTGTCTTGGACTGGAAATTTGTTTCACTCTGTCTTTTTATGGGTTCTGCAGCTCTAGAGTTTGTTTAGAGCCATTTTTTACAGGCATTTGGAGCGGTTTGGGGGAGAGTTCAAGCAAGTCACTGCTTTTACTACGCCATCTTGGCTCCACCCCCTAAAGTTTACATACTTTTTGGTCATCCTCAGTGTAGATCCATAATGAATGACATTCAAATACTTATAACTGGGCTTTTATGTAGAATTTTAAGATTTTTTTTTTTTTTGCTTTTTGGTGTAGCATTCTTTCTTTTTTTCTTTTTTTCTTCTTAAGTAACTTGCTCAGGATCACACAGCTAGTAAATATCAAATGTCTGAGACTGCCCCGAATTTTAAGATTATTGATCCCCATGTTATCTACCAGGCAAATTAAATTAATTTATTCTTTATTTTTTAACATTCTATTCTTTTTAAATTTTGAGTTTCAAATTCTCTCCTTTGCTTCCACCCCCCCCCCCACTGACAAGGCAGGCAATTTGATATCAATTATGTATGTGAAATCATGGAAAACATTTCCATATTAGCCATGTTTTTTTAAAGCAAAAAAAAAATTAAGGAGATGAGAACATTATACTTCAGTTTGCACTCAGAGTTCACAGTTCTCTCTTTGGAGGTAGAAAAAATTTTTTCATCAAGAGTCCTTTGGAACTGTCCTGGATCATTGCATTAATCAGAGTAGCCAAGTCTTTTACAACTGATCATCATTATAAATTTATTGTTACTGTGCACAGTGACCTCCCAGTTCTTCTCACTTCACTTCGCATCAATTCATATTGTTCTTGTCACGTTTTTCTGAAACCATGCCCCTCATCATTTCTTACAGCACACTAGTACTCCATCACAATCATATGCCAATTTGTTCAGCAATTCTCTAATTGATGAGCATCCTTTTGATTTCCAATTCTTAGCCACCACAAAAAGAGCTGCTATAAATATTTTTGTGCATGTAGGTGCTTTTCCTTTTTCTTTGATCTCTTTGGGGTGCAGACCTAGTAGTGGTATTGTTGTATCAAAGCCCTTTATGCCTAGTTCTAAACTGTTTTCCAGAATGGTTGGACACCATTAGTTCACTAGTGAACCTATTTTTCCCTCATCCCCTCCAGCATTTATCATTGCTGATAGGTATGAGGTGGTACCTCAGAGTTGTTTTAATTTGCATTTCTCTCATCAACAGTGATTTTAAAGCATTTTTTCATATGATTATAAATAGCTTTGATTTCTTCTTCTGGAAACTGTCTATATCCTTTGATCATTTATCAATTAGTCATTTATTTTTATAAATTTAACTCAGTTCTATACTTAGTATATATTTGGAAATGAGGCCTTTATCAGAGAACCTTTAAAAATTTTTTATATTACTTCATTGTCTATGGTACCTTTTAGCAAAATGTAGTTTCCCAGATTATTCCTTTTAATTATGTCTATTTATTTTCACTTTTGCTTTGTCTGAGATCATGATTGCTACTCCTGCCTTGCTTACTTCAGCTGAAGCCTATTAGATTCTGCTCCAGCCCTTTATCTTAACTCCGTGTATGTTTCTGTTTCAGGTTTGTCTCTTATAAACAACATATTGTTAGATTCTGGTTTCTAATTCCAGTCTGCTATCTGCTTCCATTTTATGAGTTAACTCATTCCCATTTACAGTTATGATTACTAATTGTGCTTCTCTCCATCTGATTTTCATATGTTTCTTCTTCTCTGTCTTTTTATCCTCTTCCGTCTCAAAAATATATTTTGCTTCTAATAATTGCCTCCCTTAATCTGCCCTCTGTTTTATCATCTCCACCCCCTTTCTCTTATTCCTTTCCCTTTCTCCTGTAGGGTAAGTTATATTTCTATGTACAACTGAGTCTGTATATATTCTTCCCTTTTAAACCAATTTCAATGAGACTGAGGTTCAAGTATCGCCCACCAGTCCCAGCCCCATTGTCCATATCCACTGTAAAAGCTCTTTCTCTTCTTTTATGTGAGGAAATTTTCCCCATTCTACCTCTTCCTTCCTCCTTTTCCCAGTACATCCCTCTTTCTCACTTCTTTTTTTTTCCCTTGGAGAGCATTCCAACATAATTAACTCATACCCATGCCTTCTATCTATGTAAATTCCTTTTAACTGCTCTAATAATGATAAAATTCTTAGCAGTTACAGGTGTCATCTTCCCTTATAGAAATGTAAATAGTTTAACTTAATTGAGACCTTTCTTGTTACTTTCTTGTTTACCTTTTTATGCTTCTCTTAAGTCTTATGTTTGAATGTCATATTTTCTATTTGGCTGTGGTATTTTTATCAGGAATCCTTGCAAGTCCTCTATTTTATTAAATGTCCATTTTCTCCCAAAGGATCATACTCAATTTTGCTGGTTAGGTTATTCTTGGTTCTAATTCTATTCCTTTGCTTTCTGGAATATCATATTCTAAGCCCTCCATTCTTTAATATGGAAACTGTGGCTCCATGATATTTGAATTATTTCTTTCTTGCTGCTTGAAGTGTTTTCTCTTTGACCTGGAAGCTCTGGAATTTGGCTATAATATCCCTGGGAGTTTTCATTTGGGGATCTCTTTTTGGAGGTAGTTACTGGATTCTTTCAATTTCTATTTTGCCCTCTGGATCTACAATACTGTGGTAGTTTTCCTTGATAATTTCTTGAAATATAATGTCTAGGCTCTTTCTTTGATCATGGCTTTCAGGTAGTCCAATAATTCTTAAATTATTTCTCTTTTACCTATTTTCAGGGTAGTTGTTTATCCAATGAGATATCTCACATTTTGTTCTTTTTTTTCATTCTTTTCATTTTGTTTTATTGTTTCTTGATACCTCATGGAGTCATTAGTTTCCACTTCACCAATTCTAAGTTTTAAGGAATTATTTTCTTCACTGAATTTTTGTGCCTCCTTTTCCATTTGGCCAATTCTACTTTTTTAAAAAGTTCTCTTCAGTTGGATTTTTGTGCCTCTTTTTACCATTTAACCAATTCTGTTTCTTAAAAAGGTGTTATTTTCTTCATTATTTTTGTGCCTCTTTTTATCATGCTATTGTCTTTTCATAATTTTCTTGCATCACTTATTTATTTTTTTCAATTTTTCTTCTACCACACTTATTTCTTTCTATAACTCTTCTAGGAGTTCTCGTTTGGTTTGGGTCCTATTAGGATTTTTCTTTGAGGCTTTGCTTGTATCTGCTTTCACATTGTTGTCTTCTTCTGAGTTTGTATCTTGGTCTTCCCTACCACTGTAGTAGCTTTTTATGGCCAAATTCTTTTTTGTTGTTTGCTTATTTTTCAGTCTTTTTCTAGATTTTGAACTTTAACATAAGATTGGGTTCTGCTCACCTGAGGTGTGGAGAGGTTCTGCTCACCTGAGGGGTGGAGAGGCACTGTCCCTAGCTTTCTGTGTGTGTGTGTGTGTGTGTGTGTGTGTGTGTGTGTGTGTGTTGCTGCTGCTGCTGCTGCTGTTGTTTTCAAGGCTAGTTCTTGGGGTCTGCAAGTTTTTGGTGCTTCCAAAGTGGTGTGATCCTGGGAGAAGTTTGGTCACTGCTCTTCTGGTTTATGCTCTGGTCTTTACTCAGGAAGGGTCCCTGACCTCCTGCAGCATCCAGAGCTAACACTCCTCTTTGCTTTGGAATTGTGACCAGGGTCCCTGTTACGTTTTGACTGACCACCAGTGCTCCTCTCTGCCCTGGAACTGTGACCCAGAACTGTGTGTGGGCAATAGAGTTGTCAGTCAGTGGCAGCTATACCCAGTACCAGCAAAAGGGTCCCCTGTAATCTCTTTCTGACTGGTTTTCCAACCCCCTTACTATCTCTAGGCTGAGTGTTCCTGAAGCTACTTCTGCTACTGCAGCCACGATTGCTTGTGTAGTACATGTGGGCACCCAACAGGCCTCCACCCAAGTGTCACAGACTTCTTCTGTGACCTCTCAAGTTTTCTTAAGCTGGAAAAAGAATCTTTTGTTGGCTTTGCCACTCTAAAATTTGATTTAAGATGTTATTTAAAGTTGTTTATGTTGTGAGAATTCAGCTCAGTGGCTGCTATCTTGGCCCCACCCACTAGGCACACTTTTGACTAATCAGACGAATTATAAACTTTTTTATTTATAAAGAATTTTTATGACATAAGAATACCTGAAAGTAAATGTACTAAGTTAGGTATGTAAGAACATGTTTAATTCCTCTTTTTTCCAAAACAGTCATATAAGAGGTAGTACTACATGCTTTGCAATGAATTCCTAAAAAGGATAAATGTTTTAATTTGAAATATTTTCACTTTACATAAAATTACTCTATATTTAAAAAAATGCAAATAGCATCTTAATCTTCACCTGAATTAGCTCCGACTTGAAATCTGCCTTCTTGGCCTTGGATGTCTCTAAGGTTGACAATTTATTCAGCTCCATTGAAATAAGAAGTTCACCATTAAATATTTGATTACTATATGATCTTCCCTCTTCAGCATTCATTTCAAAATGTCTCTTTCCTATCATCAGTTATAGTTACATCTTTTACCCCATTTCAACTGGTTTGAGGCACTAAAGTGTGAAGGATATTAGAATTCCTGAGGCATCAGGAGGCTGTATAGACTTCCTAAAAATACCTAGGTCAGTATATACAAGAATCATAGATTTGTTGGGGAGGGAAGTGGTAAAAGAAGAGAATGGAGAAGATGCATTGATGAAGAGTTTCTCTTACTTAGTGGAACTCAATCCATCTTCAGCCTGTTTGCTTTAGGAGACCTTCCTTTCAAATCTCAAGTGGCCCTCAAAGCCAGACTTCCTCCCACACCAGAGAATTTTTAGCTAATTCCAGTCCCTTGATAGTATGTAAATGAAGGTGCTAATACTTAAGTTTACAAAGTTCTCCATAGAAGAAAGAGTAATGTGAATACAGAAAGTGTGTTCCATATACACTCTGGTATAGGAGGAAGCCAAGATTTGATCAATTTCTTAAGGGAGAAGCTTTGTTGGAAAAAAAATGTGGTTGGTATCTCTGACTCAGAGCATATCCTTCTAGGTTTTATCCTTACTAGCATTTTTTTTAGGATAGTCATAATTTTTCTTAAACTTTCTTAATTAAACCTTTAATGGCAAAAATTTAGTTTCAGAAAATGGGTGAAAGAATTCTTAGGTTCATATCATAAGATGAGGCACCAACCCAAACAGGAAATCGGGGTATTTGCCTTTAAAATGAAGTTCAAAGAAAGCCCTCAAAACTTGGACTTTTCAAGACATGAGTAAGAATGAAAACATTTTTTAAAAACATTCTGGCAATGTTTGCCCATATTCCTAAAGAGGACTGACATTTTTCAAAAAATGTCATCATCAGTAAATCAGTTCTCTTGAGGAATATGGTCTTTCTATTTGAGGAAAAAGTTTGTCTTTTCTTGACTTTTTGTCCTTGCCAACCAACTACCTCACCAATTCAACATGATTCCCCTTGGTATTACTGCTAGGAGTCCTGTTTTTCCTCTGCCTCCTTTCTCTCACATCTGCTCTTAAATTCTTCTTAGGCAATTGTCTGGCCCTTCTTTTATGGATCAGCCTATAGTTCCTTTAGTAAGCAGGTCATCTAGTTTGGTTTTCCTTATTCCTAGTTTTTTTTTTTCCTTATTCTTTTCTTCTGTCTTTCCTTAGGTACTCAAAATGCCCTCAAGGAGAGTGGGCATCATCTGCTCACCAGGACTAGAGATTGTGCATGTGAATGCACATTAACAGAATAAAATTTGTTGCCCTACTGTTCTTTTGTCTTTTCTTAAAAACTCTAAAATACTTAAGACTTGACATTTGTGTTTTACTTGGGGAAAAATCCAATTCCCCCCTACACACCCACAAGTTGAAGATAGTCCCCTCAATTTGCATCATTTTTATGGCGGGGATACATTTTGTTACTGAATCCCCTCCCTCTACCCCTTTGCCAACCTTGCAAAGACAAGTCCTAAGTTTTGTGTTTTTACTGTATTGTTTTTAATTATCAGTCTTCAATTTCTCCTCTGGATCTTCCATGCAACTCTGTTTGCAGGCACTGGCTGATTGTTAAATAGTAATGGATCAGTAGCCATAGCTGGTTCTTCTCTATATAGCAGTAGAACCAGGGTAGAAGGAAAGACAACTGAACCTTCCTTTTCTTCATCTTCTAGAGTCCATAGCTACGAAGAGTATCAGTCTTGACGACATAATTTTCTAACCTTATTTATCATCCTCATAGTCATTAGATTTTATGAGAGTTTCAGTTACTCCAGGTATAGGACTATGCCTAGTTTCAATGATTCTATCATTCTTTGACAATCAGTTTGCAAAGCAGGAAGTTCATGTTCCAGTTTCAGAACAGTATACTTGTTTCAAATCAGGTTAAACTTCCATTCTATCACAAATTCTTTTTCCAGAGTTTGGTTCATTTCAAAACTGTTACCCCTTCCTCAAAAGATACTTACTGGTGATAGATATTGTGACCTGATTCTGAACCTTAAATTGGATTCATAATTTTAATTGGTATTTATACTTTTTTCATGATTTCTGAGTTGACATTTTTTGTAACAAGGTCATCCCCGGAATAAATTTCCTTAAAAAAACTAGTCTTAAAATTTCTACTTAAGCTTTGAGTAAACTTTGTAACTGAGAACTTAACAAAATCTTGTACCATCCATAGAAATTGTGTTGAGTTGTATAACATATTCAGAAATGCCTGATTATATTTTTAACCATTATGAATATTTAGAAAAGAATATAATATATCTGAACAAATTTAATACATAGAATGTCAACATTGAAAAGGACCTTGGAAATCAGTCATCTATCTTATTCAACCCTTAAGTGAATAAAAATATTCTCTCTAACATCCTGACAGGTGGTCATATAACCTCTGCTTGAAGGTGTCCAGTGATAGAAAACTCACTATGTCCATGCCTTCTTGAAGCCAATGTAGGCTAATGAAGGTGGAAGTGGTAACAGAGGGGGTGCGCCAGCCGAGAAGCCCAAGCCCCATAGATTCTATGGTGGCTTTTTAGGAAGCAGCAGCAACAGGGGAAAACTTTTCAGTTGATAGAGGTCAGCCTTGGCAAGCAAATAATAGGGCTTAAAACTCATAAAACAAAATACTCAAAACATTTCACCCTTTCCATCTTTGATATGTTATGACAAATTGAACCTATGTTCTTTGTTTAATCTATTACTTTTTCAGCCTAAAACTTAGACCTTGCTTCAAACCAATCCTACTTTCATTTAGCATTTCTAGTTCTGAAAGTACCTCAAGCCTTTGGCTTTTTCCACATCATTGACTTGTCTACCCATTTCCTTGTCTTGATTAGATATATATTCCTAACCTCCATCTACACTCAGAGTCCCTCCTCATCTTTTGTCATGTCCTATCTCTACCTTACAGTCCTCCCAGTATGGGAGATTCAGTCAGCAATATGGACCAGCTCTCTCCTGAACTCAGCCCCAGTAAGAGCCAGTATAATTTTGTCACACTACCCACCCCCCACCTAACTTTCCCATCTGAAAACAATAATGAGTACAGTATGAGAGTAGGTCAGAACTACAAGTACAAAATATAACCCAGCAGCTTGAGCTAGACAACCCTGTGGTAGGCAGGATAATCACATTGCATGAAGATGATATCTGACTGCCAGCCTAGAGAGGTGAGAGATCCCTAGGAAATAGAACTGAGCTACTCAGGTCTACCTCCAAGAAGGTCTTTGGTTGGACACTGGATTTTCCTGGGCTCACTGATTAACTGAAACTCTTCTTTTACTGGAGTTGTGCCTAGATAGTCTTTTTGATATCCCACCTAACACAGCAGGCCACCAATTAGGTCACTTCCTACCTGATAAATGACAAGACCCTTTTAAACTTCCAGAGCTTTCTTCAAAAGCTATGGATTTCTCTCCATGTCTTGCTTTGTGCATGAACAGTCAACAACTGACTCAATGATTCAATAGTATGTTATGACTTTTACAAAGCTATGTTTCTGTGAATTGCACAAGGTTTCCCCCATTCCTGAAATACAATACCTTCTCACCTTCATTTCTGAATGTTCATCTTTCTTAAGGCTCAGCTCTCCTGCTATCTCTTCTGAGAAATTTAATTGCCCCATTTGGTAATGATTTTCCCTCAGTTCTCAGATAGCAATTTGTTTATAACTCTTTAATTTATGTTTCATGTAATATTTCAGGTGTCTGGGTAGATTGTGTTTGACTTGGAGTCAAGAAGACTCCAATGGCAAGTTACTTTATCTCTCTCTGCCTCAGTTTCTTTTTCCATAAAATACAGATAATAATAGTACATATCTCTTAGAGTTGTTATGATGGTGTGGTGTTAACTGGGGGAGAATCTATGTTTTCTTGGTGTTAATTGTTAGGTCAAAATTAGCACAAGCAGTAGAGAATCAGTCCATGCTTTGCTACATGTCAGCTTCAGAGTGCACAATCAACTGAAAACAAAAAACCATGCACCAACTCTCCCTCCATTTTAGTCTTGACTTGTAACCTTTTCAAGTACTTATGATCTCTTAGCTGCCAGATCTAATGACCTTTTCTCAATCCTTATCATTCTTGACCTCTCCACAATCTTGGACGCTGTCAATTATCCTCTTCTCCTTGATATTCTCTTTTGCCTAGGTTTTCCTATCATTAGTTTCTCCTGGTTCTCTCGTACGTATAAATTGCTCTTTCTCAGTCTACTTTGTGCCTACTGACAGATCATTTTCTCTGAAAGGACTGACCTCAAGATGAATTGATTGGTTCAGTATGTTGGAAGGATGACTTTTAGGATGAGCTCCTTTGTGCTGATCAATAAAAGAAGCCAACAAACTACTTCTGGCTTTCTTTTTGCCTTTTCCCCTTTCTCCTTTTTTCTAGTCAGTCATTAATCATTTGTTGAGTGCCTTCTATAAACCAGGCACTGTGCTAAGAGCTAGAGGTACAAAGAAAGGCAAAAGACTTTGAGGAGCTCACAATCTAATGGAAGAGACAACAAGATAAACACTGGATAAACAGGAAATAAATAACGCAGGAGAAGGCACTAGAATTAGTGGGGAAAGGCTTCCTGCGGAAGGAAGTTGAGACTTGAAGGAAGCAAGAGAAGCCGGGAGGCAAGGATGAGAAGGGAGAGCATTCTAGGCATGGAGGACAGCCAGAGAAAATACCCAGAGCCAAGAGATGGAGTTCTTGTTTCTGGAACAGCAAGGAGGACAGTGTCGTTGGATCAAATAATATATGGGGGGATGCAAGGTGTAAGAAAACTAGAAAGGTATTGGGGGGATGGGTGGGCTAGGTTATGAAAGGCTTTGAACATGAAACAGAGGATTTTGTGTTTGATCCTGGAAGTGATAGGGTGCCAGTGGAGTTTATTTAGGCAGCTAGGTGGCACAGTAGATAGAATACCAGGCCTGGAGTCAAGAAGCTGCATCTTCCTGAGTTCAAATCTGACCTCAGATACTTATTAGCTGTATGACCTTGGGCAAGTCACTTAACCCTGTTTGCCTCAGTTTCCTTATCTGTAAGAAATGAGCTGGAGAAAGAAATGGCAAACCACTCCACTATCTTTGCCAAAAAAAAAAAAACAAACCCAAAAGGGGTCATGAAGAGTCAGACACGACTGAAAAACAATTATGAAAAAGACAGAGTTTATTGAGTGGGGGAGGGGGATGATAGGATTGGATTTACATTTTGGTAGCTGAATGGAGAATGAACTAGAGTGGGGAGAAACATAACAGGAGACCCACCAACAGACTATCGAGCATGAGGTAATGAGGGCCTGCATCAGGGTAGTGGCATATCAGAGTAGAAAAGTGAGGGGGTGTGTATTCAAGAGATGTTGCCAAGGGTGAACTTGACAGGGCTTAGCAACATATTGGATATTGGGGGGGGGGGGTAAGATATAGAGAGGAGCCAAGTCAAGGTAGTGAGCCTGGGGGACTGGGAGGGTGATGGTGCCCTTGACAGTCATGGGAAAGTTTGGAAGGTAGGAAGATGAGCAGGGAAAGATTGTTTTTTCCATAGAGATTGTAAGAATATAACAGGACAAGGCAGGAGCGTTAATGACTTGCTTTGAGGCAAAAGCACATGCTGAGTGGGATTCCCTATATGACTCAAGAAGGGAGTTCTGAATGCCATTCCTAATCCAAGCCTAAGGATTAGGTTAGATTTCCTAAGGATCATATGCCCAGAGTCTAGCCCTTGGGTCACCACAGCTTCAAGTGTCTGGAATCTGACCTTCTAGTTGGAGGATGATGAGGATTTCATACACATCTTGATCCCACAGTCTAGCCACCTAGCCAGAGAGGGGAGATTTATTGGGCAATATCATTTTGGAGGATTTCAGTTGTTCAGTTATTTTTCAGTCGCCAAAATGAACCCAAGTTTGAGAGTTTGAGGATCCAGCTTTCTATTCAAATAATGGGAATTTCCTGAGCTGTGTGCACCTCAGAGAGATAAAAGGATTACTGATATTGCTCCCAGAGGCGAAGGAACAGCAAGAGACTTAAACCATGATGAAGAGAGCCAAGGGACCTGAACTTTGCATTTCACAACTATTCAGATGGAGTGGGATCAATGGGAAGGGAGGTTCTGCATCTAGTCATATCAAATGTATTTCTGGAATGGTAAATCCAAGTTCTCAGAATAATACCATAAGGCTAAATGTCTGTGAGGATCATTTTGGGGATGGAGGATAAAAAGAGGGAAAGAGGGATTCAGTGAAATGTTAGAGTGTTGCTTGCCTTGCAACTCCAAACCTATTTCCCTTCTGGAGGAGCCCTAGTCCCAGAATGATGCTGAGTATGGAGGACTTTAGGACTCTTTGGAAAAGTGGTACCTACCAGAGAAGGAGGAAAGTTATATTGATTGTTATGTATTATTGTGAGAACTTTATGTACTTTCTGCATTTATTTATGAAATCTATGAGTATCTTGCATTTTTCACATCATCTGTAGGGTAAAATAAGACTGTCCTGTACCTAATAAATACATCAGCTACCCTGAGTGTTCTTACAGGATCTGGAGATCATTTACCCATGCCAATTATGGAGATTTCCCCTTATAAGGCCTGCATGGAGACATAACGAACCAATGATTAGAAGATGACAGAAAGATCATGTACAGTAAATGAGGGAAGTAAATGAGGTAAAGTACATAAGGTCAAAAGTTGCTCTGCAATATAGTGTCACTAGTTGGAGATCAAGAAGCAAGGAGACTGAGGCCAGTCAATCAAGTTTCATGGTAGAATGAAAAGAGTACATATATTGAGAAACAGAGGGCCTGAACTCAAATCCCAGCTCTGCTTCTTACCATCTTTCTGAACTTGATCAAATCACTTAACCCCTTTGGGTCTTTCTTTCTCTGTAAAATGAAGGCTTTGGTCCGATGCACACATATGTGTATATATTATATATGTATGTATATATGTGTGTAAAAATACATACATATATGTATGTATGTGACATCACCAATGTTCCTTCCATTTTTAATTCTATGATTCTTAATCACAGTATATTGATTATACTTTACAGACTTCTGTAAAAGACAGAAAAGACAAAAGATTCAAATGCTTTCAACCTCATATCCTTTACCACAATATATACATTCATTACTATTTCTCAAGACCTTAACTCAAACTTTTCTCTACATTTTGACAGATTCTATCTACCATTATGCAGCGAGCTGGATCATTTACAAAATGGGAATATTTCTGCACATGTGAATAAATGCTAAGATAGTTATTAGTGAATCTAACAGTAATAGAAATGAGAGCCAAGAAATTTCTCAGTTAATCTGAAGGGGCCTTATGGTGAAGGTGAATTTTGAAGAGCATATTTTTTTGGAAGGAAGGGACATGACATGATGGGAGGAAAGGAAAGGGCATGTCATCTGGGGAAGATAATATGTCCAGTGGCTAGGGTAAAAAAATAGTCAAGTTGTGTAATATGGTCAATAAGAATTTTAACTTGACTAGAGTGGAAAAAAATAAGGTTGGAAAGATAAAAATTCTTATCTAATGGTATACTAACTGGTCCTAAATGAGTACTTAAAATGTGTGAAAAGATTATATCTGAAGAAAATTACTTGCTGTCAATAGGAAGTTCTGGTTGGGACTAAAGGCTTGAGAGATTGCTGTGAAGGTTGTTGTAGTTAGCAAAGCTATATGAGACTTGTTGGCATGGAGATTTACCTAGGAGTGGAAATGAAGAATAAAAAGGAGTTATTTGAGACTCTTCAATAGTTATCTTTCATTATAAAAAAAGATATGTAATAGTATAAGTAATGATATCCAAATAAGGGAAGGATTTTCTGGAAAATAATACTTTTTTATATAGTTTGTGTCACTCAAAGGATTGAAATAATTTTCTTTGTATGTAAACCAGTAAGTTTTACTTTATTCTTAACAATATAGCTGATAAACAAACTAAGGGCTGTAATTCATTGTCTTCCTTTCCTCTTCAAATTATATTCTACTTGTTTTCTGGGTACTGACGGTCATAGATTTAGAAGGGAGCTGGGAGGCTATCAGGCTCAATCAAGCCCCTCCTTTTACAGATGCAGTTACATATCTACATGACATTGAGCTCAGGTGTTCTCATTCTAAACTAAGGGCCTTTTCTGCTGTACCTTGCTTTTGTGGATGTAAGCTCCTTGAAGGCAGTCATGGTTTCATTTTTGCTTTTGTATCCCTATCACCTTATACTTACTGGAAGTTTAATAAATATTTGTTGCTTTGGATTGAATTGAATATAACAGCCAAAATAGCCAGTGTTACCTCAGGCTGTGGGAAGAATTCAGAGCCCAGAACATGTGAGCTGTTCTCTGCCTTGGGCAGTCCACATTAAGAGTCTTGTGTTCAGTTCTGGCCACCATCTAGGAATAACACTGAGAAGCTATAGTGAGTGCATCCAGAGGAAGGCTGCCAGCACGGTAAAGAGCCCTTGGCCTAGGCCATGTGTTTCCACATGTCTTTGAAGTAACCTAGGGTGTTTAGCTGGAGCAGAAAAGAATTTGGGATGTGACAGCTATTTTCAGATATCAGGACTATCATATAAATGACAAATTCATCTTTTTCTTCTTTGCCCCAGAGGACAAAACTAAAAACAATGGGTGGAATTGCAGAGAGGCAGATTTCAACCTGATGTCAGAAAAACTTTCCTTACAACTAGAGCTTTGCTATGGTGAAATGCATTGGCACATATTCTAGGGGATTCCTTCTTCCTCACAGTCTTCAAGCAAAGGACGGTCATTTGTCAGGGAAGCTCTAGGAGATACTCTTCTTTAGGCACAGACTGGGCTAGTTGGCCGCTGAAGCTCCGTGGACCAGGATATGAGAACATGGGAAGTAATTTGCCCTAAATATCATTAGATGATTTCCCCCAAGTTTTCAGCTGTCCTAGGCACAGGGTAGGGACCCTGCGGCCTCAAGGTTGGCCCTCTAGGTCCTCAAGTGTGGCCTTTTGACTGAATCCAAACTTCACAGAACAAATCCCCTTAATAAAAGGATTTGTTCTGTAAAACTTGGACGCAGTCTAAAGGCTGAGGACCCAAGGACCTAGAGAGCCACATGTGGCCTGGAGGCTGCAGGTTCCCCACCCTGTCTAGGGATTGGGTAGCTGGTTAAACATAACCTGGACAGGAGTAGTTAGATATCACTTTTCCTACCACCAACATAATTATGGGAAAAATGAGCAAAAGTTAAATGCCGGGTTGCGTGGCACACTGCCCCTGAAACCGCACCGTACCCCAGTATCAGGTATACCAGAATGTATTCAATACCAATGAGAAGGCAGTGTTAACACCACATTCCCTGGATTCTGGATTTCATTTGGACAAAGATCTGACCCTTCCCCTCAAATCAAATCTCTTTCCTAGCAAGGTCCAAGAAGGAAGTATTCCTGGAATTCCTGCAGAAGACAAATCTGCAAAAGTGGTTCCTCTGTTCTTTCACTTTCTTTGCTTCAGCTCCCATGCAATTGGGGTGGGCTGCAGAGGGGGAACAGGGAGCTACAGTTCTGCTGTAACTTCTTAAGTCCTCAGTACAATTAACATATAGGATCAGCCTTTCTACCTCTTAACCTTGTCCTCCTGAATCAGCTGCATGAGCTGACATGTATCTGAAGAAGGCCTATACCTTTATGTGGATTTGGAAGAGACGAGTAGAAGATGGCTGTTCAGGTTGGGATTAGACTACCGGACTGCACCATTCAGACTTGGATGCTCCAGCAAATTTTTAGCTCTTCATGACCTCACCTATTCAGAATGTATTGGATGGGGAGAGAAGGGGTGAGGGAAGTAGGAGCGGTAGGAGTGTGTTATTATATGCTTTGATCAAAACCGTTCTCCAGCATCTGAACCAGAACTACCTGTTTACATAAATTTGAACATAAGGAACGAGAGAGTTCCAAGGGAATATAGAAGGTCATGATTGAGAATTGAGGGTTGGTATGAATGGAACTGTGAAAGATAAAGGAAGCATGTGAGTGGAGGTGAGTCCAGGGCAACAAGAAATCAGTGATAATTTTTGGAAATTACGGGCTACTACTGCCATTTTGTCTATTGATTTTCAGCCGTAACAATACACCTCACAAATCTCTGGCACTCAAGACTTTTGTTTTTTGGACTTTTGCCATTGAAAAGGCTTTTAAGGAATAAAAAAATAGTTCACCATGGCCCCTGGGTGGGCACCCAGGTGCTTTGTTGTTGAAACAGATTCCACAGTAGGACCTATCCTCTCTCAAGTTGAACCCTCTGCCAAAGTATTTCCCAGAAGTTATCTAAAGCCAAAGAACCCAATATCATTTGTTGTGGGGGAAATGCAGCTAGACATAAAGACAGCATTTACAACTTGGTGCTGTGACTCAGAAGTGGCCAAACACTCCATAGCTGTCTATGCTGACCACAAAAACCGTGAGTACCTTCGATGTACTAGAAAATTCAACTGGCAATAGATAAAACAGGCACTTTCCTTCAGCTGGTTCAGTTTCTCTATACTAGACATTCTAGGCTACCATAGACAGTAAGCAGAAGCCAGAATACCCACCACCACCCTTATCCTTCCACAAGCCCCCTATCTAAACAATATCAAATATAGATAATTCTTTAGTCATCAAGCTGGTCTGATAGAAAGAGGAGAGGACCCCTATTCTTAGGCCCAGTTGTCTACTATCCAGGAGGAGTCATTCTGCTCCCTGGTAGGAACGGGGATGACATTCAGGGGACTGTTTTGCCTGTGATGAAGGGCATATTAACCCCCTGAGGAGGCTTAATAAGCCATCCTGAGGTTACCATGACAGTAGGGCTATGGGGCACACAGAGTTATTCATGACCCTCCACACTAACACATGGTAATTCTCAAGGCCCTATCTCAGGTGCAGCCAATTTGTTCATTCTTGTTTAGTGAGGAGCAATAATGATGGAATTTTTCACTAAGCTGCTGCCTTCTCCAGGATATGATTCCATTTTGGTGGTTGTAGAAACCACTATGAAAATGGTTCACTTAATCTGGTTCCCCCAAAGTACCTAAGAGAGTTCAGCTTTTTCTCAAGGAAATTTTCCAACTGCTTGGCATCCTCTCCCATGTGAGGTCATCCAGCAACCCCCAATTTGCTTTGTTGTTTTCGTCTGCTCTGTTACCTGGCATCCAGGTTAAGTTTTATCTCTTCACTACCTTTCCCTACTCCCCATCCGCCATTTACTCCAAACCAGTAGCCAGTTAGAGAAGACCAAGAAACAGGACACTAGAGCAATATTTTCACTAACATTGTTCAGTGGAAAATGTCTTGGATTTGGAACTTGGGAGACCTGGGCTCAAATGCCAGTTGTGCAATTTACAATCTGTGTAACCTTGGACACATCATATGACCTCTCTGGGCCTCCCCTCATCTATGAGTAGAGGTGTGCTAGAATTGATGCCCTTTGAGGTCCCTTCATGTACTGTATAAATGATGTAAAACTCAAATACAGAGATCCCTGCTGGGGACATATTGATTTAGAAAACTAATTAACATTATGTTTTATTATATTTTTTATTTATGATGTTAAACATTTCCCAACTACATTTTAATCTAGTTGCTGGCTACACTTGGGAGACCTGCCTTTGACAATTCTGTTCCAGGGAAGGGAAATGGAAGAGAAAGCAACGATCATTTATATAGGGCCTATTATGTTTTAGGGGCAATTAAATAGCTCAGAAGATAGTGTACTGGGACTAGAGTCAAGAAGACTCATCTCTCTAAGTTCAAATCTGGCCTCAGACACTCACTAGCTGTGTGACCCTGGGCAAGTCACTTAACCCTATTTGCCTGAGTTTCCTCATCTGTAAAAAATGAGCTGGAGAAGAAAATGGCAAACTACTCCAGTTTGTTTGCCAAGAAAACCCCAATGGAGTCACAATGAATTAGACACAACTGAACAACATTATGTTCCAGGTATTGTGCTGAACGTTTTTCACAGATATTATCTTATTTGATCCTCACAACAACCCTGGAAGGTAGCTGCTATTATTATAATTGGGGAAACTGAGGCAAAGGTTAAGTAACTAGAGTCACACAGCCAGTCTCTGTCAGAGGCTGGATTTGAACTCAGGTCTTTATGACTCCAAGCCCAGTGCTCTATCCACTGAACCACCAGCTGCCTATAGATCCAGGCTCCTATGATCTTATCATCTCTAAAGTTTCTTCAAACTCTGAATCTATGATCTTATGTCCTGCACATCCAAAATACCTAAAATAAGCTAATAACAACAAAATCCCATGGCAAGCTTTGTGAGTAAAAGATCAGATTTGACAGAGTCATAGGATTTCTGGAATGACTTTGTAGGAAGTAAGTAGCTTGAACAGTAAAAGAGGTTTTCATTCAGAAGGTCATTAGGCTTAGAATTGGAAGGGATTTAGAGAAACTTTAGTTCAACCTTTTAATTTACAGATGAGGCAAAATTAAAATGGAGAACAATACCAGTAGTATATAACTCACAGGCAATGGCAAAGTCCAAATATAATTTTCTATGTAACGAAAACAAACTATATACTATTTACGAACCTTAACAAACTATCTACTATAATA
Organism: Vombatus ursinus; assembly: GCF_900497805.2. Classification (NCBI taxonomy): domain Eukaryota; kingdom Metazoa; phylum Chordata; class Mammalia; order Diprotodontia; family Vombatidae; genus Vombatus; species Vombatus ursinus. The sequence continues at coordinate 3,351,800 of NW_020947122.1, forward strand.
TAATGTCAATCATGTAGCCCCTTGAGGGCAGTTGTGTGGGGCAGTACATAGACTGCCAGGCCTGGAGTCAGGAAGACTCATTTTCATAAGTTCAAATCCAGACTAGCTGAGCAAGTCACTTAATCCTGTTCTCCTCAGTGTTTTCACCTATAAAATGTGCTGGAGAAGGAAATGGCAAACCACTGTAGCATCTCTGCCAAGAAAACCCCAAATGGGGTCATGAAGAGTCAGACACAACTGAAAATGACTGAACAACGATATAGCCTCTTATCAGAAAAGAGCTGATGGAAAGTACAGTTTGTCCCAGATTTCCAGAAGGCAGGACTGAAAAATGACAAACGTTATAATTACTCATTTTTTTCCGCCATAATACACTAATGACACATATGAGTTTGCAGTCTACTAAAAGCCATGGATCATTTGCAGCAGAACTTTTGTTTAGTCATTTCTCTCCTATCTTGTGATATTTATTGCTAGAACCCAAGTACAGAACTCTACGTTTATCTCTTTTAAAATTCACTTTATTAGATTTGGCCTTATGTTCTATCCTGACTCTGTCGTCCGTTTGAGATACCTCTCAATTGTTTGTAGTCCCCGAACCCACCCAAGGTGAGTGTGACATCTTCAGTTTTAAGTCACAGATAAAAAATATTAAACAGAGCAAGGGCTGAGCTTAGAGGCACTCCACTAGAGACTTCCTTCCAAGCTGATATCAGACCAGTCTCTGAGACCAGCTATTCAACTAATTTCATCTACCTAACTGTGTCATCCTCTAATTTACTCTCATTATCTTATCTGTGATGATCAAATGTGAAATTGCTTGAGAGACTTTATCACATGCTTTGCTTGAGCCTAGGTAAATAATACTGAGATCATTCACTTTGAGTCTAATAACTGTCAAAAAAAAAGGTTAGTCTGGCAAGCCCTCTTTTTAAAAAATTATTTATTTGTTTTTAGTTTTCAATATTCACTTCTACAAGATTTTGAGTTCTAAATTTTCTCCCCCTCCTTCTGCTCCCCCCTCCCCAAGACATGGCAAGCCGTCTTCTTCTTGATGAAGCCATACTAACTCTTCACTAGACACTAACTAAAACCATTCTTTTCATAGTACATTCTTTAATGTTGCAAGGAATTGAAGTCAAGGTCAGTAACCTATAATTTTCAGCATTGGTCTTTTTCTAATTCTGACGTACCGCTCCCATCCTTCATGATTTTTCCCACAATGCTGACAGTGGTTCTGAAGCCATGCTGGTCACTTCTTTCAGCACTAGCGTGTTGTTCACCAGAACCTGGTGACTTGAGCTCATCTAGGGAAGCTAATTACTCTCTTATGATCATCCTGCTTAACTTGATATCAAATTCCTATTATTTGGTTTTCTTTGTTTTTTTCTTTTCTAGATTGAGCAGCAACATAGCATTTTAGTGGGTAGTAAGCTGGTCTCAGAGCCAAAACAAAACAAAACAAAAAAAAAAACCTGATTCCAAGTCCCACTTCTGACATATACTGACTGTGAGGCCCTGGACAAATCCTCAGTGGTCTCTAAAGTAGGTCTACGGCCTGCCTTCTAGGGGGCTAGGCTAAGCAGGGGCTTATCTTCAACACAAACATACTTACTCTAAGCCTCTCACACTCTTCTCCTCCACCTCCTTTTCCCATGGTTTGATTTCCTAATTTTCCTCATTCTGTACTAGGAATTGGCTCTCCCAGGGCAATTCTGGAGAGGAAAGAGACCTAACCACTACCTGGACCCTCACAGCAGCAGCCATACTGGTGAAATTGAAAAAATTCCCCTACTTCTATCCCCCAGGTTACCTTGGGGCTGTGGCAGGTAAATCTTGGAGAATGAGTAGGCTCTGGCTCCCAGGCAATGACTGGTGAGTCAGAGGCTCACCTCACTTATTTTCACTTGAGGTAGGACAGAGTGAATCATTCAGGATATTCAGGCATGGATGGGCTGCAATATGTGTCACCAACTCTATTACATTCTCTTTTCCCCCAAACTCATCCATCTCCCAATGTTCCCCATTTCTATCAAGGTGATCACCATCCTCCCAGTCAGCCAGACTGTTGTCTTTGGCATCATCTCAATATCATGTTCTATTCCTCATTCTCACCCCACATATCTAATCATTTGCCAAATCCTGTTTCTACCTTCAAAACATCTTGCATCCATATTGTCTTCACCATTTACATGGCCATCTCCCAACTTCAGGCACTCACCATTTCTCAGCTGGTGTTGTAATAGCTATCTGATTGTTCTCTCTGTCTCAAGTCTCTATCCACCAGTCTGGATCCAGGTCCTTCAACTCTAAATCTAGCACACTTTCCACCACACCATGCTGACCTCTTTACATGATCGTACTGCATCTTTATATTCATCTTCAGTTAGCTTACACTTGCTTTCATTTTTTTGTAAATTTTTTGTTGGTCAGCGAGTTCCTTGTGAATCCACATTGGTTTTTTTTAGATATCTCTCCTCCTTATTCCCCTTGTAATAGCTTTTCTATGCAAGGAGGCAAATTTAATCTGACATGTATCACTGACACTTGGTAGGATGAGATGAATGACTCAAGTATAGCTCTGGAAGAGTAGAAAAGAATAGGTAAAAGGGGAGATGAGTGCAGTAGCTTTTTATCTTGAGAAGATATATCCATATGAAGAAACCCAAGAACCAAAGTAAATGAAAATCACAGGATCCCAAACAGAAGGGATTCTGTCAGAGTATTTACAAACCATCTGGACAGAAAGAGAAAATAGATGAGTTTAGGAACTAATCCTGCCTACTATATGCAACATTACACTGGGACCAAAAAAAATGAAAAGCAGTTCCTGTCCTCAAGGAGTTTACATTCTACTGGATAACAAACCAGTTCACAAGTTCTGGTTATGATATGATAGACAATGGAGAGCATGATATGGTGGTGATGGACAACTTTAGTAACTCAGACATCTGTTGGGAGATCTGTCTGCCTAAATTAGAGCAGCAGGTAATTACTAGATGTACATGATTGACAATTATATCATTCACAGCTCCCTTTTCCCATTCCTCTTATAAATGAAATAATGAAGGGAACTTCATCAATGGGATATTTTGAAGGAAGTGATCATGAATTTCTGAAAGAAGAAATTAAACTATCATGTGCACAAGGCCTTCATCTAGGTCTCTAATATTTCTTGGGTGTGGCCCTCAACTTGCCTCTCTGTCAACGAGTCAATCATTCATCCCTCACTTTCACTATATTACCAGTCATATTAATACAACACAAAATCACATCAGCTTTCTTGGTTGCTATATGACAATTTAATTCATCCCTAGGTCTTTTTCACTCAGACAATAGTTCAGTTCAATTCAATAGTTCAATTCAGCCCTAATCTTCTCTACTGCCTGTGTTTCTTTTAATCCAAGTATAAAACTTTACAAGTATCCCTATTAAAGTGCTTCTAACTAGATTTGGCTCTAACCTCTTTAGATGTTTTTGGATCTTTTATCATCCAGTAGATTGGCTGTCCCTCCTAACTTTATGCCATTCACAGTAAAAAGCATATATGGGGAACAGGTAGGTGGCACAGTGGACAGAGCACCAACCCTGGAGGCAGGAGGACCTGAGTTCAAATTCGGCCTCAGATACTTGACACTAACTGTGTGATCCTAGGCAAGTCACTTAACCCCAATTACCATACCAACCCCCCAAAAAACCCCATATAAGGCCATCCATATTTTCATCCAATCCATTAATAAACTGAGGCTCCAAGAAGTGACTTGCTCATAGTCACACTGCTGATTAGGTCTGGTCATTCAAACAATTCCAAATCCAACTAACCATATTACCATCCATTTCAAATCTTCCTTATCTTGTCCAAAAGGTTATTGTTAAGAGACTTTGCTAAATGCCTTGCTGAAACCCAGGTATATGTTATGTCTATGGCATTTTCCTCATCTACCAGTCTAGTAAGAAAGAAAAGGGAAATAAAGTAAGTTTGGCATGATCTGTTTTTGATATTTCCATAGTGACTCTTATTAACAACTTCCCTTTCTACATAATCCTTTCAGTTAAATTTGATTCACCATTTTATATTAAGTCCTTTCTCACAGGAGACTATGTTAGGTGATGGGCAAATGTCTATCATAGTATTTCTTTAAAAGATTATTAACAGAGAGGCCTTAATCTCCATTATTTCCATTTTAGGTCATGAATGTTGACTGAGAATGGATCAAATGATTTAGTCCTAAATGTTATTATTAAACTAGAAGTCCAGAGACCTGTTTTTAGAACCTCTTCTGCCATTAAGTTAATGTGTGACTGAGGGCAAATAATTTAAATGTGCTGGCCCTCAATTTCATCATCTTTAATATGGAGGTATTGCCCTATGAGATCTCTAGGGTTCTTTCTAGCTCGAAAGTTCTCTGACTTTTATGACTTATGACTTAGAGCTTTAATGAAACAGATTCTATAAACTTTGATTCTTATTTAACAAAATGCTTAACATTAGTTCATTTTTTAAAAGACTGTTTTATAAAATTGTTTTAATATATTCCATGAGATCATGAAATCTTAATATTACCATTAAATCATTTCGATTTTCTATTTAGACCATGGAAGCAGGACTTTCAGAGGTGAAAAATGAATTACAGTCACGTGATGATCTCTTGAGAGTTATAGAAATGGAACGACTGCAGTTACATAGAGAATTATTGAAAATAGGAGAGTACCAAAATTTTCAAGATAATCAAAAAAGGTATGTTCTTTAAATTCAATATTTATTTTTAGAAGGAATCATTAAACTCATAGTATTTACATGTTTCTTTGGGATTGATTTGATGCAAGAATAAAAAGTACCTATCTGCTAATTTATATGCTTATAGATAATACCATATTGTCAGATTTTTTAAAAAAATATATTTAACAGCTGGTTATTTAATCTTCAGTCTTTATTTAAAAAATGTTGGCTTTAGCCACTAGACATTAGAATAATTTGTGGATACACATTTCATATGTACTTAAAAGTTATCTCAAAGTCTTTTTTCTTTGGGATTTCATGGAAGTTGTAGTATAGATTTTTTTACTTTGTATGCAGATTGATTAAATAGTAACCATTTTTAAAAGATTTTATTCCTGCTTCCATATAATTAACAGTTTTCATTTCACAAATGCTATTTTAATTTTAGCCTCCCTGTCCATCGTTTTGTCATGTCATTGAAAGCTCATTAGGACAGATTTCCTTTCCCTATTTAGAATCATACAATTATGTGGGCATACCAGGTAACCACAAAGGAATTTGGACTACTAAAGATCATAACATGTTCATACTCGTGAATAACTAAACAACTTAACCGCTTGATTGTAACATTTCCTTAATATGTTAATTCTCATTAGTTAACCCTGGATCAAAGCTAGTCTTTTAAGAATCTAACTGTTTCATGGTGAAGTGGTATTTTTACTGCAAGTTCAACATTATATGATAGAGGTAGTAATTATAATATACATACCATGAGAAAGGATAGTAAAGGTCAACCTTATGACTTTGAAACATGAAACGACTGATAAACTGCAGCAACTTGGACAAACCCTGAATCATCTTCAATATTAAATGGCAAGATGGGACCCACAAAAATGATGTCTTAGAATAACAATCTACCAGTATAGAAGAAATGTCATTTAATCTTTGGAACAGGTTATACAATAGTAGTTTATTTATCAGGCAATCAACATTTATTTAATGTCCTATATGTAGAACATGGTCCATCCAGTCCAGTATTATCTCTAACCATGGCATCAGATACATTTTTTAAAGAAGAACATGACATTGACTTCAAAATGTTAGTGATATACCCCAGACATTGCTAATTTAAAAGTGTTTTAAAAGTTAAAAGTTCATTTTAGATTTACCATTCACGAAAGAATTTGAGGACATATTTGTATTTTCAGCCTATTAAAACTCTAAAGATTATTTGCTTTTACACATTTAAAATGAATGTTTTGTGTAAAATAGTATGTGTTTCATTTAAATATGCTTAGCATAGTGCCTGGTATGTAGCAGGTACTTAAGAAATGCTTGTTTTGTAGCAGGTACTTGATAAATGCCCAGTCAGAAGACTGGGCTTCAAATTTTTGCTCTGTTTATGTGACCTTGGGCAAATCACTTAGTCTTTTTGGGCCTCAGTTTTCTTTCTTTCTTTTTTAATATATTTTTGTTTCATTAAATATTTATCAATTTCATTTAAAATTTTTTTAACATTTATTTTTTTGAGTTCCAAATTCTCTCCCTTCCTCTTGCCCCTTCCTCCTGCCCCTCCCCTATCCCTTGAGAAATCAAATAATATGATACTGATTTACATGTAAAGTCATGCAAAACATATTTCTATATTAGCCATGTTGCAAAAGAAAACACACAAAAAATCCCCCAATAAAATAAAGTGAAACAAGTATGCTTCAACCTGTACTTAGAGTTCATCAGTTCTCTCTCTCTGAGGGTGGAAAGCATTTTTTTATCATGGGTCCTTTGGAATTGTCTTGGATCGTTGTCTTGATCAGAATAGCTAAGTCTTTCACAGCTGATCATTGTTACAATATTCCTGTTACTGTGTACAAGGTTTTCCTGGTTCTGTTCACTTCATTTTGCATCAGTTCATATAAGACTTACCAGGTTTTTCTGAAACCATCCTGCTCATCATTTCTCATAGCAGAATAATATTCCATCACAATCATATGTTACAATTTGTTCAGCCATTCCCCAAATGATGGGCATTCTCTTAATTTCTAATCTTCGCCACCACAAGAAGAGCTGCTATAAATATTTTCAAAAATATAGATCTTTTCCCCTTTCCTTTGATCTCTTTGGGATATGGACATAGTAGTGGTATTGCAGGGCCAATGCACAGTTTTATAGCCTTTTGGGCATAGTTCCAAAATGTTCTACAGAATGGCTAGACCAGTTCACAACTCCACCAACAATGCATTAGTGTCCCTATTTTCCCACATCACCTCCAGCATTTGTCATTTTCCATTTCTGTCATGTTAGCCAATTTGGTAGGCGTGAGGTGGTATCTCAGAATTGTTTCAATTTGCATTTCTTTAATCAACAGTGATTTAGACCATTTTTTCACGTGACTATTGATAGCTTTGCTTTCTTCTTCTGAAAACTGCCTGTTCATATCTTTTGACCATTTCTCAATCAGGAAATGGTTCTTATTTTAACAAATTCGGCTCAATTCTCTGCATATTTGAGAAATGAAGCCTTTATCAGAGAAACTTGCCATACATTTTTTTCTTTAGTTTCCTGTTTTTCTTCTAATTCTGGCTGCATTCATTTTGTTTGTACAAAAACTTTCTAATTTCATGTACTCGAAATCATCTATTTTACTTCCCATGGTCCTCTCTTTCTCTTGCTTAGTCATAGTCTTCTCTATATATCTAACAGGTAAATTTTTCCATGGTCACCTAATATACTTATGATATCATCCTTTATGTCTAAATCATCTGCCTATTTTGACCTTATCCTGGAGATGTTGGTCTGTACCATAGTTTCTGCCATACTGTTTTCCAGTTGTCCCACCAGGTTTATCAAATGGCTTTGGATGTATCAAATGCAGATTATTATGGTCATTTACTACTGTGCATTGTGTACCCAATATATTCCACTGATCCTCCACTCTATTTCTTAGTCAGTACTAGATTGTTTTGATGATTTTTGTTGTTCAGTTGTTTTTCAGTCATGTTCAACTCTTCATGATCCCATTTGGGGTTTTCTTGGCAAAGATATTGGAGAGGCTTGCTATTTCCTTCTCCAGCTCATTTTATAATTGAGGAAACTGAGGCAAACTGGGTGACTTGCCCAGAGTCACACAGCTAGTAAGTGTCTGAGGTCAGATTTGAATTCAGGAAAATGAAGCTTCCTGACTCCAGGTACTCTATCTACTGTGACACTTTGGCCACAAGTCACTTAACCCTGTTTGCCTCAATTTTCTCACCTGTAAAATGATCTGGGGAAGTAAATGGCAAAACACTCTACCAGTATCTTTGCCAAGAAAACCCCAAATAGGGTCATGAAGAGTTAGATACAACTGAACAACAACATTTGATGATTACCACTTAGTAATCTAGTTTGAAATCTGGTACTGCTCAGCTGGGCCTCAGTGTTCACCAATTGAAGAAGTTGAATTAGATATTCTCTAAGGTCTCAAGACCCTATGATCCTACTCTAAAACCTTCCTTTCACATCTCATCCCAATGACATATTCAATAATCTACATGTGAATAGGTGAAATGCCTCATTATTGACTGTAAATCAATATGTTCATAAAAGCACAGCATGTATCTAAAAATTTTACTGTTGAATGAGGTTTGTGTGTTCTAGAATTTGAATTCCTATCACATACATGTTTCCAAAGAACTACTGAATTTACCCTACAACATACAGTTACTAAATACAGCCCTTCAATGCTTCAGTGGATTGTGACCTCCCTGATGTGGGCTGCTATGAAGCAAATATAATTGTAACAGCATATCAAGTTGTTTCACTTTTATTCATTATTTGATTTTAATTTGAAGGCTTGAGCCGTCCTATTCACATATCCTCAAAGAACCAGAAAGAAAAGAGAAAGAGCTATTCTCCTTGACACCTGACCAGGCAAATCAGGAAAAGGAACTGAACAAGGTATGAAAAATAATTAGCTGAATTTTTGAAGGTAGGTCAAGAAATCTATCTCCCTTGGATTGAAATGGAATACACTTATTTTCACTCCTTCCTTTACTTTTCTATATTTCCTCAAGTTGTAACCTATGAAGTGTCTGGTTCTGACATTTCTTGGAGTGTCTCTTTCCTATACGCAGAAAAGTAACATAGCTTATTTTAGCAACCCAGAGAGAACACCCAGGGACATCCCATAGCCCCCTGCATAACCCATGGGACGTGGACACAAAACATTCACTCAGAGGTGATGTGCTTCCATTCAAGGGGAAGAGGCATTCTCTATTTCCATTCTGGTAATTTTCACCTTTCTTTCTAGCCTCGTGGTACATTACTCCCCACCCTGTACTCTGAGATCCAATCAAATGCCCCTCTCTCAGTTCCTCTCCCAGAGCTCTGGCTCCATTTCCCTCTACACCTCTGCCTCAGAATTTCTCTCTTCCTTCGGGATACGAATGGAAAGCCTTTCCAGATCTTCTCAGTTGCTAAGGCCCTTCCTCCCTAACTACCTTGTATATATTAGATTTATGTTACTTTTGTATGTATTTGAACTAGGGCGTATTGTCTTACCATTACTCCTCCCCACCCCAGTAAACTCAGGATGTGAGTAGGGATTTCTCCTTCTTTGTACTTGTATTCCCAGTGCCCAGCAGAGTGGCTGGCACATAGCAGGCTCTTGATAAATGCTGGAGTGATTGATTGATTGATTGATTGATTAATTGATTGATAAAAACAGGGATGGGATTCCCTTCATGGAATCTCTGACCTTTGGTACTAAGATTCAGGCATGATATGCCATGTTTTATGATCTCAACTGGCATTGTTAAAAAATTAATTGAAAAAATAGAATAGCTTTGCTTTAGCACTTTAAAACTAGGCCTCTGCTAAAGTCCCTGTCTTCGGCCTCCTCACTGATTTCTTGAAGACTATACCATTAGAGTGCAAGCTCCTCTTCCCCCCCTCACTTACATGTGAAAATCATTTTAACATTCTTTTTTTTTTCATATTCTGAGTTCCAAATTCTCTCCTTCTCTATCCTCCCCCCACATTGAAAAGACAAGCAATTTTACATAGGTTATACATGTATAGTCATGCAAAACACATGTCCATGTAAGTCATGCTATGAAAGAAAAAACAGAAAAAATCCAAGAAAAAGAAAACATATGCTTCAACCTGGAGCACAAGTTCTGGAAGTTTCTACTCCACTTGGGCCATGAACTTGGTAGATGGTGTGTCTGTTATCAGAAAACCAGCTTCCCCAAAAGCAGAGAGGCACATCATCGGGGTGGCCGAAGGGTGATGACTTTTCTAAAGAGCAAAAACTAAGTATTTGAGAGAAGATTGGAGAGGGGTTGCACTCTGTGTTGTGGGCCTTTCCAAGGCATACAACAAACGTCTCACATCCGTAAAGTGGCAGTCTTGGACTAACCTCTTAATCCTATGGCTTAGGTCCCCAAGCTCTATTGCATCCCATAGAACAAAAACAAACAAACAAAAACTGGCGAATATCAACGCTAAGCTATTGGTGGGGATCTTTGATAAGTTATGATAAGAGAAATGTTGCAAGACTGGAGGCAGGCAAATTGTCCCCATTCTTCATATTATAGGACTATGGGCTCAACTTGACACACTCATTTGGCTTGATTTGATTTTACTTTTTTGGGTATGGGTTTAACAAGATGGCTTCTGAGATTCCCTACAAGCCAAGATTCTGTGATTCTTTGATCCTAAATGCTATCTTATATGTCATTTTCTGGCAACGGTCACTGTAGGTGATATACCACTATCTATTTCCATCAACCATCTATGTCTCCATTGCCCCTTGGATCACATACAGTTTGTTTGTTTGGAGGCAATCAGGATTTAAGTGACTTGCCTATCTAGTAAGTGTCTGAGGCTGAATTTGAACTCAGGTCCTCCTAACTCCAGGGCAGGTTCTCTATCCACTGAACCACCTACCTGTCTCCACATACAGTTTTGAATCCTTGAAAAGCTAAATGTCAACAACTTTATTGATCTTTTAAAATGTGGCAGAATTAAATTTTTAAAATTAAATACTGCTGTTATACCATAAAATGTCATATGGTAAAGGGTGAACTAAGCAAATTCCAATACGGTTAACCTGATTCTTACTTTCATAGAATTAAGTTGGAAAATAAAACTTGGAATAATATAAGATTCTACTGATATGGCACTATTTGTTATTGAGGCAAAGATTATGAGGTCCAAATCCCTTCACAGTATCTTGGAGAATACTAGATAATGCAGTGGTAGGCAGGAAAGGTAACAAATGAATTGTACAAAAATAGCTTTATCTTCCGTGAAGAAACTAATAGTGAATTTGTATTCTCTCATAGCTGAACCAATTAAAAGCTCTCTATGTTGTGTTTTATTTCTAATCTCAATTCTCAAAATACAACTGCTCTAAGTTATTTCAATTAGAAATGAGCATTTTCAATGAGGTCTAAAGTCATTTGGAGCTCAAGTATATTAATCTTATTTAGAAAGTAATTTTTCAATAGAAGAGGTTACTTCAAGATCCCCATGTTATGAGAATAATATAAGTAGCATGGTACTTTTTATAATAGTGCATTCCATTTTATAGCTTAAGCATTTAATTTAAAAAACAAATGTGCTTAGGTAAATCCAATCAAATTTAATATTTTTACTAGTGAGGTTAGATAGTAAAAATTAGTCCTCTACTTCCTCCACTGTTCCTTTTTACATCTTGGATGAACAGCAAGAAATGACCATGGGGGAGCTTTTTCTTTTTCTGGGTCTTACTGATTGTTTTCTCATATATATTATCTACTGGGGAGAGGTATCATTGCCCTTCATAAGCCCAAAGAGAGTAATGAAGCTCAACTAATTGATTTTTTTTCCAGTTTCACCACCTTTATCACTTAGCTTCTTTTTATAGGACCTCTACCCTCATAAAAAAAATGAGATAATATTTTTAAAGCATTTAACACAATGCCTGGCACTACAAGCTTAATAAATGCTTGTTTTCTCTTTCCTTCTTCCTCCACCTCCACCTCCCAGAATTAAAAAGCCTTCTCTTAGCCTCTTCACTCTCTCCCTTATTCTCATTGTAGTTGGGATTTTCTGAGGTTGGACCACTTACAGATAAAAGTAATGTTGGTCCAATGATTTGAACTACATAATCCAATAGTGTAAAACAATAGTATTGGTGAACCTCTATAGAAGTGAAAACAGATGGACCCAGGGCTAGACTGCAAGGACCCCAGGCCTTGTGTACAAAGACTATGGGCATCCAATATACAGACTAAATGGGGTAGGGGTTTGTTAGGGTCAGGAACAAAGTTAGCTTAGAATGAAAAATCTTTGCACAGGGGATCAACGCCTAGATAATTGGGAGTTGAGTGTGTTATAGCTTATAAATTAATCTTTCAATGAAGGAAGTTCTTTTAAATTAAGCATACACTTTAATATATTCTTAAATCTAGTTTATTAGAATGCGGACATGAAAATCAATGTAATGCATTTAGTCACAAACACAGTACATTGTATTCTTTCTTTTCTCGAACACATCTGCTGCAGATAAGAGCCAATCTTTATCAAGAAGAACAGTCGCACAGCTCTGAACAGGAAAGAATGAGGAGTGAAATCTCTGACCTGACAGAAGAGCTTCATCAGAAGGAGATCACTATAGCAACTGTTATGAAGAAAGCTGCTCTTCTGGAAAGACAGTTAAAAATGGAGTTAGAGATAAAAGAGAAAATGTTAGCAAAACAACAGGTATGCAAAATGGTAGGGTCTCTGTAGGGCATTCTCCTCCATCATAAATATTAGAATTCATTATTAACTAATAAAGACATTTAATTTTGCACTATTAATTCTAACAGTACCACTACCATATGAAAGCTTTGTGATATAATGTTAGATGCAGTTAAAAAAGATCTTGGAACATAAAAACCATAAAGTACTAGTACAAAACAATTGAATTAAATCCACTAAGATGAAGTACTTTGCAATAATAAGTCCTTCTTTTAACCTTCATAGCTATAACTGTGTTCAAAGATTTGCTGAGTTTGATTTCTGTATCCACTTTTTTATTAAAACTTATAACTTTTAAAATAATCCAATTAATCATTAGATTTTTCTCAAGTTGTTTTTCCCTTTTCTCCTGCTCCCACACTCCCTTAGAGTGTTTTTTGTTTTGTTTTGTTTTGCTAAAAAATATTTTAAATGTGAAAATTAGTTAAGATTTATTGAATACTCAATGGATAATACGGCAAGATGCCCAAGGAAACCAGACAACTTTAAAATTCCACTATTAATATTCCATAATTAATGGTTACAGTAAATAACAGTAAGTGTTATTATATTGAAATCCTTTTGATCCATTATCCACCTTTCAGTTTGGAGGTCCATAATGAAAGCTTAGCTTTTTCTACTTGTTTCCCCAAATTCAGCAGCTTAAGGATCACCCTACTATAGTCGTCAAGAGTGTGAGCAAATTGGGAAAATAGGATGCAGTCCAAGGAAGAAACTGAGATGCTAAGAAGGGTTGTATTACTAATAGCATAGTCAATTATCCTCAAGAGTACCATTCTTTATAAACACAAATAGAACATATCACTTTGATATAGATTTTAGTGAAGCAATCCAATACTATGGAAAGCAATACAGAAGATGATATCATTGTGACATTATATAAAGAAAAAAATAGATTTAAGAGAAATCTAGTAGGTAAATAGAATAGTCATTGTCCTAAAGTAGGGCTTATGAAAGAAAATAACTCAAATTAAGGGACAGAATTCTAGAAGAAAGCAAGAAGGAAATAATTACAAAAAGGTCAGAAGAACAAAAGTTTAGAATTTCGTATGATAAGATTTTTGCCAAAAGTTGATGAGGAACTTTGAAGTTAGGAATAATGTAGTTGGTTTAAGGGACAAGAAGAGCATAAAGGTGAGGTGACTTTATTAGACCACAGGATTAAAGCAGGAAGAAACCTTAAAGATATTTAGGCCAACCTTCTCATCTCACACCTGAGAGTGAGAACAACTAGCCTTGTGTCACATTTGGACCCATGTCATCTAATTCCAGATCCATTGTCTTTTCCACCATATCACTGGGCTTAGAAAAGAGAGAGGAGATATAGAAAGTTTAAACAAGAAGAGTAATAGAGAAGATTCTTGTAAACATTTGTTTTTTATTATAGAATTAATCAGGAAAAGGAGGGTAAAGTAGGAGCCAGTGAAATTCTAAAAGTAGGGCATAGGGAAAATGTAACAAGAGAATCCTAATAGGCATATTCATCTTGTTTCAGTTGTCAGATATGAGATATAAAGCTGTCAGATCTGAAAATACACATCTGAAAGGAATGATGGGAGATTTGGAGACTGGAAGATACCTGGTAATTTATTAAATGTGCCACACTCATGGCAGTTTTCATTGTAATTATGTATATCTGCCTATACAGAGTTATAAATTATCAGAAGGAGTGATTAAGGTTGCAAATACTCTTGTACATTTGGATCTTAATCCCTATTGACCTCACTTTTCCCCTTCGTGCTGGAGGACTCATGTTTTTCAGTCAAGGAGAGGAAAGAAATCTTCCTTGCCTCCATCTTCCTCACAAAACTAGGCTTATTTCTGGTCGAAGAATAGAATTACAGAGCTCTGAGCAGGTTTCTACAGGGGCAGCTAGGTGGCTCAGTGGATAGAGCACTGGCCCTGGAGTCAGGAGGACCTGAGTTCAAATCTGGTCTCAGACCAGACACTTAACATTTCCTAGCTGTGTGACCCTGGGCAAGTCACTTAACCCCAATTGCCTTGCAAAAACAAAACAAAAAAAAAAAGGTTTCTACAGCAAAGATGTCAGCTCAGGATGCTTCATTTCATTTATTGCTGCCTACTAAGGTTCTTGTTGATCTTGAAACCCAATAAAGGAAGCCTATTTATGGTATAAAAGTGAGAAACTTTCATGCAATATTTTTATAGTATTCAGCATTGTTAATAAGTAGCAACTGATTGTTAATTAATACTCTAAAACCCACCAAAGATGTGAATCAGAAATGTACATCCACTTGGGAAATGTACACAACAACAGCAACTAGTCTCTTTTGTTTGTTTATTTTTTTAGGCAATTGGGGCTAAGTGACTTGCCCAGGGTAACACAGCTAGTAAGTGGCAAGTCACCTAGTTGCCCCCAGCAGCAGCTAGTCTTAAACTGGCTTCTGAAAACTTGCCACCTTTGACTTCCACGATGCTCCACTTTAGCAGGACTCCTCCACTACTCTCCAATTATTCTTTTGTCTCCTTCTTTTGGCTTCCTTTCCCTTCTCCTCCACAGGTGTTCCACCAAGACTCACTACTTTATGGGGTTGTTATTAGTATCAAAAGAGATCATATATATGTATGCATATATATATATACATGTCAAAGCATTTTGTGTCTGTAAAGCATTACTATATGTACATATAAAGTTGTATCATTAATTCCTGGGTTTCTGCTTATCTTTCTCTTTACTTCCTCAGGGAACAGAGATCCAGGCAGGGTTTCATTGATCACCTCTCTGTGAATGACTTCAGAGTCTATACTTCCAATATTTACCTTTCACTTAAATTTCAAATTCACATCTCCAGTTTATCAATGGGATATTCCCATTGGAAGTCCATT
The DNA here is from genome assembly GCF_900497805.2 of Vombatus ursinus. Classification (NCBI taxonomy): domain Eukaryota; kingdom Metazoa; phylum Chordata; class Mammalia; order Diprotodontia; family Vombatidae; genus Vombatus; species Vombatus ursinus. Next base: position 3,367,134 of record NW_020947122.1, read on the forward strand.
GCCACATTACAACATGGTCCTAGCAGAACTAATTTTCTTCCTAACCTAAACCAGCTCACCTTTCTAGCTGGAAAGAGCAATGGATTCAGAGTCAAGAGACCTATGTTCTAACTGTATGACCTTGGGGTAGTCACTTAACTTTTCTGGATCTCAGTTTTCTATTTTGTAAAAGAGAGATCACTGAATCTGCCCTCCATAACTATTATGGTTGTTATAAGGATCAAATGAAGTAACGTGTGTGAAAGTGCTTTGCAAACAATGAAACACTTTACAGATACAAGAGAGTATTAAATTTGTGTTCTGTTCTCCATACTGCTACCAACCTAGTTCAAACCTTTATTGTTTATAGGTGAATTACCACAACAGCTCTCTACCTGGTTTTCTTTACTTATAATCTCTGTCCTTCTTGAGCCTTTCTTACATTTACCTACAAGGTTAATCTTTCTTAAAAACATGGCATATCATTTCAGTTTTCTCTGATCAAGATCCAGTGCTGGATTCCTGTAGTCTACTGTAGCAAGTCTAAACTCTCAAGGCCTCTCTCTCAAAGGACCTTGACTTCAATCAACCCATCTAGCCTTATTTTCCTTCCACCATGAAACACAAGCCCTTTGATTAGTTTGATTGGTCTTTTGGTTGTCCTGTACATGTGCAGTATACATTCCTACCTCCATGCCTTTGCTTTTTCTGTATCCTCTCACCCTTCTCTAAATCTTAGAGGTCATGGTGAAATATGATCTTCTCCATGAAATCTAGGATGATTACTGTCTTATCTCTTCTTCCTCTGAACTCCTCTAGGAGTTAGTCTGCACTACATAATTTAGCACTTAATTATATGCAGTCTTTTATTTTTCTCTAATTAATTGTTTTACATATATCCATCTTTGTCCCCTAACACGACTGAAAGATCACCAAAGGTAGAGATCATGGAGACCATCTTTAATACTTCTTTTGCATCACCCCACCAGGCCTATGACAGAACTTTATGATGAAATATATTTATTGATAGACTAAATTGATTGATAGCACCGCTATCTAAGATCACATAAATAAAAAATATTAATGGAGGACATTATGCTTGTCATTCAAGACACTAGGGAAAAAACTATCAAGTCTTGTATCCTCCTGTATCTTGAAATTTAGCATGTAATTATAATTTATATCATACTGTTCACTGTTGTATGACTCATATTAGTTTTGTCTTTCCAATGTGACTGTAAACTGCTTGGGAAGAAAGGCTCTGTATTTTGTTTCTTTTGTATCCCTAAATAAAAATGGGTGGACAGAAGTTTTGAACACTTAAAGTTCTTTCCTGTGTTAAAAATAATACAGTTTTATATTTAGTCCTTTGTGAAATGAATGGAATTATTAAATGAAAAGGACTAAATAATCAAACATTACCATTGGAAATTTCAACTTCTATAAAAATGAGAGACTAAAAACATTTTATAGTTATTTTAGGTCATCTAAGATATGTGATAATTGGCCATTATTAAGGTAATAATTATGTTATATTTTTCTGGTTCTAGACAAGTGAAGTTACTGATACTAAGGTAGGCCATTTTTATATAACTTATGTATGTTAAGTATCTTTAAAAACTATTCTGCCCAAGTATCTATAACCCTCTGCAGATTTAAACTTTGGTGAGAGGAGTCAAATCTACCAGCAGTCCCATTTTCCTATGGGGAGTGTAGCTATAGTCATCAATCAGCAGTTTTATGTCATGTCTCAGAAAGATGCTTAGAAAAGTAATAGAACCAGTGATGCCATATAGGTCCATCACTGTGGCTGTTATGCACAAATTTTACTCCAAGAAGGGACTCTACTGGCTTTCCTTCCTCACTGTTGGCAGTCAACCCAAACAGAATCAAGTTCATAATATCAGGATCCTTTTTCTATGATTCTGTATCTGTACAAAATGCTATTACCTCTTTCTTTTTATTAGTTAAGGAAGATACAGTAAAAACTCATTAGTTCAGATCCCACTGAATTCAGAATTTGCAACAATTTGGGCAGAAGCTAGGTTGGTTTACTGTTGCACTAATAATAAAGAGTCTGCTAAGCAAATTGATAGTGTGGCAAGATGCCAAGGGATACTAAGGGTTAAATTATTTAAGAAAGGTGCTTTCAGGCACCTTTACTTCTGTTAAACACATACATTTGCATGCTAATAATTGATATAAATATGCTTGTAATGCTAATTACAAGTCATTCATTAGAACTAGTCCTAGATGGACATTTGCTAGGCAGCATTTTGTCAGCAATAAGCTGCATTTATCTTTCCTTAAAATTTTAATTTTATTCGGTTCACTTATACAAAATGGTCTTCTACCCAGTTAGTCCTAATTAATAAATGTCGAGGTCATTTGTTTGATTCAAAATGGTGTGGTCTCCCCCACAGACCCCCCAGCATGGACTTGGTCAAGTCCATCTCTTGTTCAATCTTAGATCACTTCTTCTTTCAGGATCATCAAAGACAGTGGTATTAATGTCCAAATATGATAGCTCCGTTGTAACTGATAAAGAAAATATTTTGTTATAGAAGTATTGAAAGAACTTCTCCATTTTTTGTCTGCCTATTGACCTGTTTCCAGTTCTATCTTTAAATGGTTTCAAGATAATGTCTTGCATGTTGTGCTAATAAGCTTTTGGCCAACTTGTTCTTTCTTACGTTACTTCTTTCAGTTTTATGAAGCAACATTGCTCATAATCTTCCATAAGTTTTTACAAATGAATTAATATTTCTAAGCTAATGTTGTCCTTGTAGAGAACTGACTTTGGAGTCAAAAGACCTGGGTTTAAGTGTCATCTCTACTCCTTACTAACTGTTTGTCATGGAGCAAGTCACTTAATTCTTCTAGACCTCAGTTCCTCATCTGTAAAATGAAAGGGCTACACTAGATGACCCCTAAGGTGCCTTCTAACTCTGGATCCAATTCTATGTCCTTGTGTTTGGGCAAAATTCAGGTGTTTACAGAGACATTTGCTAGGTTATTTTGGCCTCCTCATTGTGGCTATTTCTTTATATCAGTTAAATTTCTATAGAAAATGGTGATAGTGCATTGTCAGCATCTTTTATTCATTTTCCTGTCATTAATATTAATCTTTGGTTTAAATAAGTCAGCTTCGAGCTATTTTAGTTATGCTCCATTTTTTTTGCCTTCTCAACAAGTGGGGAGGGGTAAGAGGGAGGAAGAGAATTTGGAACTGAAAATAAAATAAAATTGAATTTTAAAAAATAGTTAATCTTATTTTGTATCATGTTATGCTTCAGTTATTTAGCAACATTCAATTCTTAACAATAGCTAACATTTACATAAAGCCTTAAGTTTTTCAAAGTACTTTACATATATTATCTCATTTGATACAACAGTCCTATGAGGAAGGTTATCTCATCCCCATTTTACAGATCAGGAAGCAAAGGTTGACAGAAGTTGTGACTTGTTCAGTATCACTTAGCTATTAAGTGTCTGAGGTAGGATTCAAAAAAAGGTCTTCTGACTCCACATCCAACAGGCTATCCATCATATTCTGCTGCCTTGCTCATGACACTGCCTTTCTTAAAGAAAATATTATTTATAAGATTGACTCCTTTATTGTCCACAGGCTTCTGTTCTCTTTTGTTTCTTAGGTTCTTAGTCATATTTTCCAGTATATTTTTGCCATCCATCTCATGCTCACTTTGCATGAAAGTCACTGAGTATTAAAGTATGATTCAATGTGTAGGCTTATTGCATCACAGAGTCGCAGATTTAGAATTAGAGTAAGTTCTTTGAGGAATATCTCTGCTTCCTCACCCTGTGCCTCAGATGTTGGCATATAAGCTGCTGTTATTTTCATCATAGTCTATTTTACTTATGCTAATTATGAGTCCTACAGAAGGAGATGACTGTGTATACCAGGAAATGAGGTCTCTAGTTACCTTTGACCAAACAGTAAAACCTAGCCTACTAGTTCCTTTATTTGCCTCTCCAAAGAGAATCAGTGAGCCATACTTCCATTTAGCGGCAAGTTACATACGTATGCATGTGTGTATATATATGTATGTGTGTGTGAGTGTATATGTATATATAAACACATATGTACATATATTCACACAATACATATATGTATATATGTATGTATATGTTAGTTTCTTTTATTGCAGAAATGTAAATATTAATATGATTCCATTTTCCAGTATTATGTTCACTTCTTACTCATTGGATGAGGATCTCGTTTATTTTAGAGTACCAACAGTTAAATGAGTGTTTTTAGGTTTAAAAAATTGTGCTACTCTTAGCGACCTCTGTACTCCATCTCACCTCCATATCAACATTATTGTAGGAATGGAAGGGGACTAAAGACTGAAACTTCTTTGTTCCATAGATTGCCACAGTCAGTCTACTAGTGATGGAACTTCTCCATACTCAGCTAGGCTGGTCCTCCAGCTGCAGATACATCAGTTGCTGGGACCCTAATGAAAATCACTCTGGCTCGCTAGAACCTGCCAAAGCTTATCTTCTACTGGCACAGCCATCACAAATACAAGATAACTTCCATGCCACAGTGAGCCATCAGAGTAGGACTTTTGGTTCATCTTTGACAAATCATATAAATGATTATATATGATATAAATCATATAAATGTCATTTAGTATATAGTCCTTATCAAAATTACAAATGATCCAAAGTTAGGGCTGGGATGGGAATAGTAGCGAACATACTAGATGACAGAATTGGGATTCTAAAAGGTCTTGACAGGTTAGCACCTTAAGCTAAATATAATTGGGTGAAATTAAAAAGGGATAAATGTAAAGTCTTACACTTGGATTAGAGAAATTAACTTCTCAAGTACAAACTGGATGTGTGATTGGACAGTAGTTTACCAGAAGATCTGAAGATTTTAGTGACCTATAGACTTAACATGAGTCGACATGTGATTGGAAGCCAAATAAACTAATGACATGTTGGGCAGCATTACGAGACCATAGCTTCTAGGAACAATGAGAACATAGATGGAGCATTGTGTTCATGCTCCTGAGTTCCTCATTTTAAGAAGCACACCAAAAACCTGGGCGGCAACCAGAATGATCAAAGGCCTCAAGTTTAGTCCTTCAGAGGACTGTTTCAAGGAATTAGAGATGTTTAGTCTGACAAAGACCTAGAGGGATATGTTAGGTGTCTTCAAGTATTTGAAGAGCACTTATTAGGAAGGGGGATGAAAGTTGTTCTGCTTGGCCCCAGAGGGTAGAGCTGGAAGCTATCCCAAAATGGAATGGACTGCTTCAGGGCATATTGTGCATCCCTTCAGTGGTGGCCCTCAAGCAAAGGTGGAGTGACCCCCTCTTTTTCAGTTTTAGGTTGTATTGGATGGCCTCCTTTAGAACTCTGGGATTATATAATACATGTATTTTCTGTCTTATTTTTTCTGGTTTTGCTTAGCTTGGAAAAACTCTGATTTTTACTCATCACTGTAATCATAATTCTTAGTTACCATAATGAAGACTAGGTCAAAGAGCCATACATTTAAAAAAATAATTACAGACAAAGCTTGTTTTTTTCAATTTGGACAGTAGATCAAAAAGTACTACACAAATTAATATTGGCAGGCACCTTATTGTAAGTATAATTATTAGTCTTTTGCAAGGCATTCTCAAATCAGATCTTTCAATACAAACTTCTTTATGAAGGACAAATTGTATTAAAAAAATAATTGTCATATTGCAGCAGATGTACCATAATTTCATGATAAGCAATTTTGACTTTTTAAAATGAGAAGTTAGAAATATTATGCTGGTCCCATCAATTGACAGTATTGCCACTTTAAGAAATCAAAATGAGCACATCCTGCAAACAAAGATCCTATGTAAGAGAGAGTAGAAGGCTTGCTGATTCCTACCCCAAGAAAAAGTCAACCAGTTTAATCTACTCTCAGCATTTTCCAGGTTTTCTGGACCTTTCCCTTGTTCTAACACCTCTCTTGACCCAGCTTCTCCCTTCATCTACCTTTTTCTCATCAATTCAAGAGACAGTTTAGAATAATGGAAACAATACCTGAGAAATGAAGAGAAATGGGTTCTAATCTGAACTCTGCCACTAATTGTCTCTATGAACTAATTGTCTATATAAGGAAGTCACTTTAGCAATGTCCCTATAAAATTTCACCAATTCTATATTGAGAATATACAGTCCCACCTTTGCTTCATAGTTGCTTCTTCTCTTGTTTTCTCTTTTTATTGACTCTGTATCCATGATCTGACTGTATTCTTGCCTCCTTTGTTAGTTGATTCATCTCTATCCCTGGTGTCCCAGGACTTCTGCATTTAATTTTTACTAGCCCAACTCCAGGGAATTGGACACAAGTACATCTTTCATCTGCATCTTGGTAAATCAAACAATCACTGAGATCCTAAATGAAAAAAGCTTGAGTCTCATAATTACAAATAATGCTTTTAGTGAAATGTCCTTTGCATTGAAAAAAAGCATTTCCTAAGCATGGAAGTAAACAAACTCTCCCCAAGTATTCATTATTTCAAAAGAGTTTCACCTCAGAGAGAGAACCCTCAAGGTTAATTTACTTCTGATGAAAATAGAAAACAAATTAAACATTTTCTGAATGCCCACAACAAGTTACTCATTATATCACAATTACAGTAGAAGAGCCCAAGGCCTCTATGAAAGAAAACTGAAAGAAAAAAACCACCACAAAATTTTAGATTGAATATATTTCTACTGGTATTTGTCTTTATGTTGCTGTTCAAATGACAATATTTAGACGTACCTATAAAAACAAAAATATATAATTCAAAATAGACCTTTTCTATCTTCTCTGGGCCTTCTCAAGTATTGCTATTTTTAGTGGATCCTAGTAAGTCAGATGTTCTGATTGTGTCTGCATTCCTCCTTTATTCCTAACCACATTTCTAGCCTATTTCATAATTATTGTATACCTATGTATACCTATTATCTTGTATAGTAGATAAGATCATGACCAAACATTGCTTTTCATGTTTTAATCCCCCCAAATTCTATCATATGTATGAGATACATAACTGTTAAATTAAAGATTGTTGAAGGAATAGGATGATTGTACCTATGGAACAATGGAGAATCAGAGAACTTGTGTTTGAAGTCTAGCTCTGCTCCTCACTGCTTGTTTGACCTCAAGCAAATCATTTAATTTTTCTAGGCTTCAGTTCCTCATCTATAAAATGAGAGATTTGAATTGATGCCCCTGAAATTTCCTTCCCATATCAATGATCATCTAAAATTTTCTACAGTGTGTTGAAGTTGGCTCTCAAGGTTCATATTTGGAAGAAGGATATTCTAAACTAATGGTTCTCAAAGTGTTCCCAAGATCCTTTCAAGGGGCCCATGAGGTCAAAAGTATTCATAATAATAATATTTTAATTTCTAATTTAGTAAATATCAATAGATACAATCCATATAAACGAAAGCTCTTTGGGATTCTGAGACTAAAAAAAAATGAGAATTGCTGACATAAATAGATAATAATTCATATAAACAAAAATTCTTTGGGATCCTGGGACTAAAAAAAATTGAGAACTGTTGTTCTAAACTCAGCCTAAACTTATGGAATTTCCCTCAAAAAGGGCTTGCCATTGGCATGTTCATGCCAATCTTTAATCTTTCTTAAATGAATTATTCCTGTTTTTATAAATAGGATTACAAGAGCCTATAGCTTTCAAAAAGGACTTCTTTATTTACATTCTTCTTTTCTACTAAAATAGAAGCCCTCATGAAAGTCCCCAGGCATTATACTAAAGTGCCTGGAAATATAGAGAAACAGATGGATGACAGGGCTGCAATGAATACTGTGGTATAATGGAGAAGTTGCTAAGCTATGATCCCAGAGAACCAAGTTCTGATCATAGTTCTGACACTAGCTAACTACATCATCTTGGGCAAATCACTAAACATCTCTGGGCCTCAGTTTCCATATCTAAAAAATGAGAGGAGTTGAATTGAACTCTGAAGTTTCTTCCAATTCTAATATTCTATTAACTTAAGGAAGCATTTCACAATGAGAATTTTTCAGATGTGCATTAATGGATGTGGAGCATGCAAACATTTAAACTCATCTTAATTCAAGCCTATCTTATAATAGTTCCTGAAAACTATAGGAATAGAGGCAGCTAGGTGGCAGTGGATAGAGCACTGGCCCTGGATTCAGGAGGACCTGAGTTTAAATCCAGCCTCAGACACATAACACTCACTAACTGTGTGACTCTGGGCAAGTCACTTAAACCCAATTGCCTCACCGAAAAAAAAAAAAAAACAACTGTAGGAATATATTAAATTTTACTGTTTTAGTGTGTGTTTAATAAACCAATAAACAAACATTTATTAAGCTCCTGTTATATGCTAAGGCACTAATTTAGTTGCTGGGCATACAAAAGCAAAAAGTTTAAAGTTCCTACTCACAAAGAGCTTACATTCTATGTATTGTACATATGTAGGTCTATGCAAAGTAGATACAAAATCATTTGTAGGCAAAGAGATCCTGGCAGTTTCATGTAGAAGATGGTACTTGAGCAGAGTTAGGAAAACTATGGATTCTTTGGTGGTGAGGAGAAGATGCTTTACAAGCACGGGGGACAGCCCGTGTGCAGAGGCATGGAGATGGGAGATGAATTGTTATGTATGGTATACTATACTGTAAAAAGGTCATTTTGACTGGATTGTTTAAGGTGCAGAAGAAAATCAAGCATTTATTAAGTGATTACTATGTTCTAGGCACCGTACTGAGTGCTGGGGACACAAATAAAGGTAGAAGCCCAGAATAACAAATAGACTGAAAAGGTATGTTAGTGTCAAGAGCTTCAAATATTGTATATTTTATTTTAGAGGTAATAGGGAGCCATAGAGTTTATTGAGTAGAGAAGTGATCTAGTCATATTTTTACTTTAGGAAAAAGACTGACAGTTGTGTGGCAGATAGATTGGAAAGAACAGAGACTTTCAGCAGGGAAACCAATAGCAATAGTCTAGATGAAAGGTGATGAGGTCCTGCATTAAGGATGGTGATTGATATTGTGAGTAGAAAGCATTGGACAGATTTGAGAGGTATTGTAAGGGTAGATACAATAAGATTTGGCAACTGATTGGATTTGTGGAATAAGGGAGAGTAAGAAATCCAACAAATCCAGATAATGACACTGAGTTTGTGAAACTGGTTGATTAGGAGGATGCTAGTGCCCTTGATTGATATAGGTAAGCTTAGAAGAATAATGTGTTTAAGAGGAAAGATAATAAGTTCAGTTTTGGTTATTGGTTGAGATGTTTATGGGACATCAGGTTTGACATATCCAGTAGGCAGATGGTGATGCAGGATTGGAGCTAAGAAGAGAAATGAAAAATGAGGAGCTAAGAAGAGAAATATGGATATATAGATCTGGAACTCACCTACACAGAGATATTAATTAAATCCATGGGAGATGATGAGGTCACCTGGAGACAGGGTACAGAAAGAGAAGAGGCCTAGGGGCAGCTAGGTGGCACAGCAGATAGAGCACCGGCCCTGGACTCAGGACGACCTGAGTTCAAATTTGGCCTCAGACACAAAACACTCACTAGCTGTGTGACCCTGGGCAAGTCACTTAACCCCATTGCCTAGCAAAAAAAAAGAGAAGAGGTCTCAGGAAGGAGCTTTGGGGTACACTCATAGCTAATGGGCATGATATGCTTGATGATCCAGCAAAGGAGATAGAGAAGAAATGGTCAGATGGGTAGGAGGAGAACCAAGAGAAAGTATGGTCAACAAAACTCAGAGAAAAGAGAGTGTACAGGAGGACAGAAGGTGGTCAATAGTATCAACTGCTGCAGAGAGGTTAAGAAGATGAGGACCGAGAAAATGCCAACAGCTTTTTGGCAGTTAAGAAATCACTGGTAACTTTAAAGAGAGCCATTTCAGTTGAGTGAGGAGGACAGAAGCCAGACTGCAAAGGAATGAAAAGTGAATGAGTGAAAAGGAATTGCATATAAATAACAAATGTAGACAGCTTTTACTAGGAGCTTGGTTGAAAAAGACAGGATGTTAGCTTGAGGCAGGGGTGTGCTAGAGCCAGCTCTGAATTACCATAAATCAAGACTTGGTTTATTTGTTTGTTGATTGTCTAGACTTTAAAAAATGGTGCTAATGCAAATTAAACTTAAAAAGATATGAATACTTCCCTCCCAGAGAGCCTTGTTGTTATGAAACATTTGTCAGCACACCTCTCTCTGTCTTGCTCTTTAAACAATGTGTGAATTCAGCAGGAGTGCAATAGAAAGCTCAGAGGCCTGGTGAGTATAGACTAGCAACAACAACAACTGGAACTTGTATAGGTTTACAAAATGATTGGAACCTCACAACATCCCTGGCTTGAGGGGATGGTAGGGTCAAGTGAGGGGTTTTGTAGGGATGGTGAAGACTTAGGCCTGTGTGTAGACAGCAAAAATGGGAAAGAATCAAATGAATGATTCTGTGGAGAATCTGCTAGAGAAGATTGGAGAAGAAGAAATCAAGAGTAAATTGTGAGGTTGGTTTTGGCAAAAAGGGCCAGCTGTTCATTGGAGACAGTAGTAAAAGAATAGGGCAGAAAGTCAGGACATCGTGAAATGTAGAAAAGGTAAAAAGAGAGGGCTCATGGTGAATGACCTTTATTTTCTTTGTAGAGTATGAACTGAGGGCTTCTGGTTATAGTGTTAAGTGAAGGAGTGCTATGAAACAGCTGCTGTGAAGAGTAAGTTAGAGAATCAATTAAGGAGGAGTGAAAGGATTCCCTTGTTGCATTGAGGGCCTAGTTGAAATTAGCATAACTTTACAATTTGTAAGATTTTCTGTACCCATCACTCTTATGTTATATGAATTTACACAGTAAAGAAATACTTAATAAAATTATATAGGCAACATCCTTGACCTGGAAGGCACAATGGGCCACTATCATCCTCTATTGTACATGTATTCTGGTGAAATGAGGAATGAAGTCTTCAGATGGTATGCAAGAGTAAAACCAGTTATGAATTGGGTTGATACTTACTTGCCAATATACTTAACTAACTTCACAGAAAATATGTACTACTAATTAAAAAAATCACCTAATATTTTATGTCCATCCTCAGAATGTAGATTATTGTAACAAGGAACATGCAAGGTACACAGCTTCTATCAACAAACTGGAGTGTGAGAATGAAAGGCTCCGAAGTGATCTTGCCAAACTTCAGGCTAACGGAAAATCAGCGTGGACCAATCCAAATGTATATGATGAAACAGTAAGACAAGCCTATCACGCCCAAATAAAGATGAAAGAACATGAAGATAGGTATGCATTTTAAATTGAATATGTAATACACATTTTTCATAAACAAACTAAAATATTAAATTTAATTTTAAAGAATTCAAACTATGATTTCCCATATTTTTTGTTTATTCACCTTAAAAATTAATCCATAATGATAATGTAACCATATACTAATATTAACTCTGTTGTCATAACTATTTTAGAAATATAACCAAACTATGGAGGCTGAAGATATTACTATAGCAGATATTAATATCAATATTAATCTGTTTTCATAAAATTCTAATCTATTCAGACAAGACAATATCTTTAGTATAGGCAGGTGACCTACTAAGCTGTTATCAGTAGGACGTGGGCTTTGGATTGTTATTCTTCTAGTAGTAAACGGGATATTCATCTCACTTTGGACAGCTAATTCACTCCATCAGTTCACTGTGAAACAAAGGGTATTTTTTTCTTTTCTAGGTGAAACTAGCATTTATGAAGAGTCAGCTATAATTTCTTATGTCTTATTGGCTCTACACTTTAAACAAAATTTCCTCAGTCTCAAACTATTTTAACCTGACAGTTACGTAATTAGAATAAATTTGTTCAATGAAAGCATCTTAGGGCTAGCAGATTCTCGGGCTACCTTCTAGCACTCCTCCAATTTTTAAGGACCAATGTAGCAGATGCTATCCTGACCTTGATATCTCTGCCCACAAGATCACGTTTAGCATCAAAATACCAAAACAGTAGTTTCATCACTGAAGTGATATGATTTACTAGCAGAATAACTACTAATTTATTCGAGCAACATTTAGTTACTTGGATTTACTCAAGCTCACTACCTCATTTAGTAGAGGTAGCATAGCACAGTGAATCAGAGAGTTTGCCTCAGTGTCAAAAAGACCCAAGTTCCAGGCCTTCCCTTGGTACATATGGGCTTTGTGACCCTGGGGAGGTCATACTAATGATGACTGCATCTCTCTAAAACTCTTAAGTTGAAGAGTAAATGCCAACCTACATTGGCAGAAACCGTTTCCTCCCTAGGATTTCCCTATGCCCTAAGTGCTTACCATATAAAAAACATTGAACTGCGTGTGTAGGTATCTACTGCTCTCCCATCAGCACACAGTCTCCGGATAGGCAGATGGCTGAAACATTATTTGCTTCTGTATTGATAGTTATTAACCTTACAAGAGCTCAATGTCCTTTGTGGCTGAGCATGCTCACTGGACTCCTAGCTAGCTATTCTAGATCATAGGATCCCAGATTTGGAACTAGAAGGACCTCAGAGGTGTTCTAGTCCAAACCCCTCATCTTGTAGATGAAGAAACCGAGGCCCAAAGAGTACCAATGACTTATCTAATATCACAGGTTCTAAGTTGGTAGAGCCTTGACCCAGGTGCTACGGCTCCAAAGCCATATAAACAAACAGTGTGCTTAGGTAGACCAGCAAAGGTTTGCTCCTAGCAGGAATGGTCAATAAAGATCAGTGATTCTGTTATTGATAGGAATGCATAATAAAGGATAATAAAGGAATGCATAATAAAAATAATAATTAAGAACAAAAGAACTAAGGTAGACAATAGCCCTGAGACTTCTACCATCTCTTTTGTTCTTGCCCCCAGAATGTTTTGTTTGGCAAACAAAGGAGAAAGGTGGGAGGCTAAGGGAAGCATCATCACACCCACACAGCTCCTTTCCAATTTTACTGATAATCATGGATCTGACGTGAGTTAAAAAGCATTTTCTTAAACCCAAGTCAATATGTGGCTGGACCTGGCAATTTGAGTAACAACAAAATAGTGAGTCAGTCATTCAAAAATCAAAAAACAAAATAGACATAATCCAACCTAGAAAGCTTCTGATGTTTTTTGCTGGCTGCCTGGCTACGTACAGCTGTAATAGTCTCTTCCCCAGAACACGTCAGACTAAAGGAGCTTAATCCCAGCATAAGGTAGCAGAAAACAGCAAATGACCTGAAAATGTAGAATAACTGAAGACTAATAGACAGTAATAAGAATGCAGCTTAGCAACAAGGAACCAGCAGGGATAGGATAACATCCAGCCATCAGCAGAGAGGCACAATGCCCTGTAAAGAGCAGTAAGAGAGAAAGAGAGAGAAAGAGAGAGAGAAAGAGAGAGAGAGAGAGAGAGAGAGAGAGAGAGAGAGGGAGAGAGAGATCTTCCTTCCTTCCTATATCTATATATCTATGTCTATATCTATGTTCTTTGCTATATGCATGCCCCACTGATGATATGATAAGCTATGGAAAAGTATATCCCTGTGGGTTTTAGGGCTTCTTTTCATGTCAGTGTAAGGGTTTGAGGGCATCTTTTCTTGTTACTTAATTTTTTACACTGGTTGACTAAATGTATTTTGTTTTGAACAAATATGTCCTATCTGCATAGCTTTCAAAAAGTAAACATGGGTGGGGGCTCATGAGCCATGGTTTTGAGAAGGTGCAAACCCATAAAGTACCTCATACTTAATATAGGTTTCGGGATTCTCAGAATCTGGAGGAGGTAGTACTATATGATAAAGGAAGTGGCGGGGGAAAAGAAATGAATTATGATCTTTGCAGAGAGGGTGAAATCTATTCAATTCATTGAGTAAGAAGGGCAGAAAGTAAATCAAGAAGGCACTTTATCTTCAAAAAGCACTTGACATTTATCCTCAAAAGAACAAACAACATTTGGAACATATACTTTGTGTTCAGTGTAAATAGACATTATGTACAAGGTGATTGAAAAATAACTGTGATCTCTTGGCAAGTAAATATATCAGTTACCCATCCAATTATTTTTTCTCAGTGCTTTCAAGTCAGTTTAACACATATGTATCAGTCACTTGCTGTGTGTAGAACAGTATTTTAAGCATCAGTAGAAATACAAACATATATAAGGCCTTGTCCACTAGATTGTGAGCACCATGAGGACTCTTATTTAATCTTTCTGCTTTCCTCTATATCTACAAGAGCACTCTACATAAAATGCATACTTAAGAAACATTTGTTGAATTTGAGGTTATTGGAATCCCTGTCTTCAAAGAAGTTTATCTACCAGAGGGACAAGATACATATATATATATATATTTATATATAAACATATGTTTATATATGCTTATATATACATATACATCCAAATAACTACAACAAAAAATAGAACATGATATGTACATACAAGAAATAAAAAGTGTTAGGTGAAGCCTGAGCTGGAAAATACCATTTCTGGCTGGGGGAATCAGGTAAGGCATCATCGAATAAGTGGCATTTGAACTGGGTCTTAAAAGATAGTAAAGATTTTAACAGGTAAGGTTGGGAGGAAAGGCATCTCAAGACACAGAGAATAACATGAACAAGTATAGGGCTGGAAGGGACATTAGAGAGCACCTTGTTCAACACTCATTTTATAGATGAGGAAACTGAGACCCAGAGAGGTTAGGTACCTTTCCCAAAGTCAGATAGGTAGTAAGTAATAGACTCTGGGTTAAACCTCAGGTCCTCTAATCCCAAACCCTGTCCTCTTTCCACTACACCATAGAGCCTCCTGTGGTAATTAGTCCCTTTTGTTTAAACTGTAAAATGCACGAATGGGGATGGTGTGAAATAAAGTTTATAAAGTTCAGTTAGTGCTAGACTTAAATATCAGAGGAAGGAGTCTCTGTGTATGAACTTGAGGCAAAGTGGGAGGAAGAAGGAGCCATTAAAGGGTTTTGAATGGAGGAGTTACAATCAAATTTGTGAATAAGGAAATTAATCTGACAGCAATTTGAAGGATTTATTCTACAGAAGGAAGACAGACAGGAAGATGAATTAGAAAAGCATTGCTAGTGTCCAATGGGTTGTAATATGGGCTTCTACTACAGTTGTGGCCTTGGCAATTGAAAAGAAAGCATGGATGCTAGGGAGAACAATAACAATGGCTAACATTTACATGGTGATTCAAAGTCCTTTAATCCACACACCCCATGAGTAAGGTGATGGGGCATTACTATCCCCATTGTTTACACACCCATAATTTTACTCATGTATGGAGCTCCTAGTGAAGAAATTCATTCTCTCGTAGCAGATTGGTACCTGCATTGCGTTGCCAGGGCCACTGAGAGGTTAAGTGACTTGTCCATAGTCACACAGACCCAGATGGAAACTGGGCTCAGGTCTTCCTGACTCTAAGACTGGTTCTTTCCCTCCCCCTCCTCTCTCCTTCCCTCCCTCTACCTCCTCCCTCTCTTTCTCCCTCTTTCTCTCTCTCCCCCTCTATCCCTGTCTCTCCCTCCTCCTTCCTTTCTCCCCCTTTCTTTCTTTTTCTCCCTGCCCATGAGCATACAGCTAATAAGTGTGGGAGATGGGAAAGTCCCACCTGACTCTAAGCCCAGTGCTCTCTCTACTACACACAGCACACAGCTCACAAAAGATACTGCAAATCAGGAGGTCTTAACTTAGGGTCTGGGAACTTGTTTCATTAATATGTTGACAATTGTATTTCAGTATAATTGGTTTCCTTTGCAATCTTATATATTTTAAGACAGTATTCTGAGCAAGGGCACCAGAATACCTAAGGGCTAGGAACCCCTGCTCTAGAGGCACCTTTTAACCCATTGGACATGGGACATGAGGGTTAAGGAATAAGACTTGGAACAGGAGTGACTGGGTGAATAGTGCATGTACTTACAGTAATGGGAAAGTAAAATGACTCAGTAAATATTAAGTGACTCTCTGTGCAATAAACTGTGCTGGGACCTAAGGATACGAGGATAGATAAGAACTAAACAGTCCTCTAAACAAGTTTACAATAGGTGGAGCCAAGCTGGTGGAGAGAAGCCAGGAAGTTGCCTACGCTCTCCCCCGTTTCCCACAGAAAAAAAGCCTCTAAAAGAATTCCAAAGAGACAGAATCCACAAAAAGACAGAGTGAAACAATTTTCCAGCCCAAGATAACTTAGAACAGGGGTGGGGAAACTTGGCTTCAAGGCCACATGTGGCCCTCTAGGTCCTCAAGTGTGGTCCTTTGACTGAATCCAAACTTCACAGAACAAATCCCTTCTTAATAAAAGGATTTGTCCTGTAAAACTTGGACTCTGTCAAAAGGCCACACCCAAGGACCTAGAAGGAGACGTGTGGGCCTGAGGTTCCCCACCCCTAACTTAGAAGGACTTCAGAAAAGGTCTGTCTCACGTGGGTAAAAAGGGAGCACAGCCCAGCACCAACAGTGTCTGGGCAAACCAGCAGGAGGCTCTTAGCCACAGCACAGATCAGCAACCAAGGCCCCGAGGTTCTGGCTCAGCAGGCCACTGGTATAGCAAGCCAGCTGTGAGGTCTCCAGCCCCAACACAGCAGGCAAACTGCCAGCCCTGGAACCCAGGACACAACAGGCATGACTAGTCTGGGCCATCCTAGCACAGTGGGCAAGCCACCAGCTCCAGAGGCCCTGGTGCACAAAGCCAGCGACCAGGCCCCTGGCCTTCAGTGCAAGAAGCTTGGGACAGTGCCCCCTGTACCCCTGGAGCAGAGCCCAACTTCTAAAAATTAACAAAAATCAAAAAAGAGCTCTCACCATAGAAAACTACTATGGCAACGGAGAAGATCCAAACACAAACTCAGAAGAGGACAACAATATCAAAACGCCTACATGTGAAGCCTCAAAGGGGAGTATGAGTTGGTCTCAAGTCCAAACAGTCCTCTTGGAAGAGCTCAAAAAAGATTTTAAAAATCAAGTAAAAGAGGTAGAAGAGAAATTGGGAAAAGAAATGAGTTATGCAAGAGAATTATGAAAAAAGAGTCAACAGCTTGGAAAAGAAAACACAATTTACTGAAGGAAACAACTCCTTGGGGCAACTAGGTGGTGCAGTAGATAGAGTTTCAGCCTTGGAGTCAGGAGGACCTGAGTTCAAATCTGCCCTCAGACGCTTGACACTTACTAGCTGTGTGACCCTAGGCAAGTTACTTAACCCTAATTGCCTCACCAAAAAAAGAAGAAAAAAAGAAAAGAAAAGAAAACAACTCCTCAAAAAATGGAATTGACCAAATGGAAAAGGAGGTAGAAAAGATAACTGAAGAAAATAATTCCTTATTAATTGGACAAGTGGAAGCTAATGACTCTATGAGACATCAAGAATCAGTCAAACAAAATCAAAAGAATGAAAAGTAGAAGAAAATGTAAAATAATTCACTGGAAAAAAAACTGACCTGGAAAACAGATCCAGGAGAGATAATTTAAGAATTACTGGACTACCTGAAAGCCATGATAAAAAAAAAAGAGTCTGTACAGCATCTTTCAAGAAATTATCAAGGAAAACTGCCCTGATATTCTAGAACCAGAAAGTAAAATAGTCATTGAAAGAATCCACTGATCACCTCCTGAAAGAGATTTCAAAATGAAAACTCCAAGGAATTTTGTAGCCAAATTCCAGAACTATCAGGTCAAGGAGAAAATATTGCAAGCAGCCAAAAAGAAACAATTCAAATATCAAGGAGCCACAGTCAGGATTACACATGACTTAGCAGCTTCTACATTAAAGGATTGGAGGGGTTGAAATGCGATATTCCAGAAGGCAAAGGAACTTGGATTACAACCAAGAATCAAGGATCCAGCAAAATTGAGCATAGTCTTCCAAGGTAAAAGATAGACATTCAATGAAATAGGGGACTTCAAACTTTCCTGATGAAAAGTTCAGAGCTGAATAGAAAAGTAAATCTTCAAATGCAGGACTCAAGAGAAGTATAAAAAGGTAAACAGGAAAGAAAAAAACCATGATATTCAGTAAGGTTAAACTTTTTACATCCCTACATGGGAAGATGATACTTGTAACTCTCGAGAACTGTATCTCTATTAGGGCAGTTAGAAAGAATATACCTAGACAGAGGGTGGGGGTATAAGTTAACTTTGATGTGATGATAAAAAGAAATTTATTAAGGGGCAAAAAAAGATTGTATAGGGAGAAGAGGAAAGGAGGAGGCAGAATTGGGTAAATTATATCACATGAAGAGGCATAAAAGACCTATTACATTAGAGGGAGAAAAAGGAGAGATTGAGCATTGTTTGAACCTTACTTTCATTGGATTTGGCTCAAAGAGGGAATAACATACACACTCCATTAGGTAAAGAACTATATCTTACCTTAGAGAGAAGTAGGAAGAGAAGAGGAAAAGAAAAGGGAGGAAGGTGATAGAAGAAAGGGCAGATTGAAGGAGGCAGTGGTCAGAAGCAAAACACTGGTGGATAAGAGAGAGAGGGGAAAAAAGAATGAATGGGGAAAATAGGAGGGAGGGAAATACAGTTAGTCATCCTAAGAGCGAATGTGAATGGGATGGACTTTCCTATAAAATGGGAGCAGATAGCAGAGTGGATTAAAAACCAGAATCCTACAATATGTTGTTTACAAGAAATGCATTTGAATGATGAGCAGGATGCTCTCAGAAAAACCTGGAAAGATGTACATGAGCTGATGCAAAGTGAAATGTACCGATGTACTGTGTATAAAGTAATAGCAATATTACAAGATGATGACTTAACTATTTTCAGCAATATAATGATCCAAGACAACTCTGAAGGACTTATGATGAAAAACACTATCCATCCCCAGAGAAAGAAATGATGGTGTCTGAATACAGATTGAAGCATACTTCTTTACTTTATTTTTCTTGAGGTTTTTTTGGCGGAGGGGGTGAGGGAGGTTGTGTTTTCTTTCACAACATGACTATTATGGAAATGTTTTGCATGACTACACATGTATAACCTATATCAAATTTCTTGCCTTCTCAATGAGAAAGGTGGGGAGGGAGGAAGGGAGAGAATTTAGAACTCAAAATTTTAAAAACAAATGTTAAAATTTGTTTTTACATGTAACTGGGGGAAAGTAAAATAAAATCCTAAAAAATGAAATAAAAAAGAAACACACTTGAAGCAGAGAGACACGGAGTAAAGGTAAAAGGCTGGAGCAGAATAAAGCAGGGAGAGCAGTCCTGATCTCAGGCAAAGCAAAAGCAAAAATAGATCTAATTAAAAGAAATAAGGAAACTACATCCTGCTAAAAGGTACCATAGACAATAAAGTAATATCAATACTAAACATATATGCACCAAGTGGTATGGCATCCAAAAGTTAAGGGAGTTACAGGAAGAAATAGACAGCAAAACTGTACTAGTAGGGAACCGCAATCTTCCCTTCTTAGAATAAGATAAATCTAACAGCAAAATAAACAAACAAGAAGTTAAGGAGATGGATAGAATTTTAGAAAAGTTAGCTATGATAGACCTCTGGAGAAAAGTGAATGGGGATAGAAAGGAATATACATTTTTCTTAGTGGTATATGGCACCTACACAAAAACTGACCATGTGTTAGGGCATAAGAATCTCAATTTAAATTCAGAAAGGCATAAATATTAAATGCATTCTTTTCAGATCATAATGCAATAAAAATTACATGCAATAAAATTGGGCCGTGAAAAGATAGATTAAAAATTAATTGAAAACTAAATAATCTAATCCTAAAGAATAAATGGGTCAAGCAACAAATCATAGAAACAATAATTTCATCAAAGAGAATGACAATGAGACAATATATCAAAATTTATGGGATACAGTCAAAACAGTACTTAGGGGAAATTTTATATCTCTAAATGTTTACATGAATAAAATAGAGAAAAAGATGATCAATAAATTGGGCATATGCCATTTAAAAAGCTAGAAAAAGAACAAATTAAAAATCCCCAACTAAACACCAAATTAAAAATTATAAAAATTAAAGGAAAGATTAATAAAATTGAAAGTAAGAAAACTATTGAACTAATAAATAAAACTAAGAGCTGAATTTATAAATAAACCAATAAAATAGATAAATTTTGGTTAATTTGAGTAAAAAGAAAGAAGAAAATCAAATTACCAGTATAAAAAATGAAAAGGGTGAATTCATCACCAATGAAGAGGAAATTAAAGCAATAATTAGGAGTTATTTTGCCCAACTGCATACCAATAAAACTGATCATCTAAGTGAAATGGATGAATATTTACAAAAATATATAAATTTCCCAGATTAACAGAAGAGTAAATAAAATACTTAAATAATCCCATTTTAGGAAAAAAAATTGAACAAGCCATCAATGAACTCCCTAAGCAAAAATCTCCATGGCCAGATGGATTTACAAGTGAATTCTACCAAACATTTAAAGAATAATTAATTGCAGTATTATATAAACTATTTGGAAAAATAGGTGAAAAAGGAAGCCTACCAAATCCCTTTTATGACACAAAGAAAAGCCAAAACAGAGAAAGAAAATTATAGACCAATTTCCCCAATGAATATTGATGCAAAAAAATAAATAAAATATTAACAAAGAGATTACAGAAACTTATCACCAGGATAATACACTATGACCAGGTGGAATTTATAGCAGGAATGCAGGGTTGGTTCAATATTAGGAAAAATATTAGCATAATTGACCATATCATTAACAAAACCAACAGAAATCGTTTGATTATCTCAACAGATGCAGAAAAAGCTTTTGACAACATGGAGCACCTATTCCTATTAAAAGCACTAGAGAGCATAGGAATGAATGGAGTCTTCCTTAAAATTATAGATAGCATCTATTGAAAACCATCAGCAAGCATTATATATAATGAGGATAAGCTAGAAGCATTTCCAGTAGGATCAGGGGTGAAACAAGGATTGCCTATTATCACCAGTGTTATTCAATATTGTACTAGAAATGTTAGCTAACATAATGAGTACAAAAAGAAACTGAAGGAATTAGAATAGGCAATGAGGAAACAAAACTATCATTTATTGCAGATGATATGATGGTATACTTAGAGAATCCTAGAGATTCAACTAAAAAACTACTTGAAATAAATAACAACTTTAGCAAAATCACAGGATATAAAATAAACCCACATAAATCATCAGTATTTCTACATATTACCAACAAAGCCCAGCAGCAAGAGATAGAGAATTCCATTTAAAATAATTGTAGACATTATAAAATATTTGAGAGTCTACCTGCCAAAACAAACCCAGGAGCTATATGAACACAATTACAAAACACTTTTCACACAAATAAAATCAGATCTAAACAATTGGGAAAATATCAATTGCTCATGGGTAAGCCAAGCTAATGTAATAAAAATAACATTTCTACCTAAATTAATTTACTTGGTGCCATACCAATAAAACTACCAAAAAATCTATAGAGCAAGAAAAAAATAACAAAATTCATCTGGAAGAATAAAAGGTCAATAATATCAAGGGAATTAATTTTAAAAATGCAAAGGAAGATGGCTTGGCCATACCAAATCTAAAATTATAAAGAGGCAATTTGGTACTGGCTAAGAAATAGAGTGGTGGATCAGTGGAATAGATTAGATACAAAAGACACAGTAGTAAATTACTATAGTAATCTACTGTTTGAGAAAACCCAAAGACTGCAGCTTCTGAGATAAGAACTCAGTATTTGACAAAAACTTGGGAAAACTGGAAAATAATATGGCAGAAACTAGGTATAGAACAACAACTTACACCATATACCAAGAGAAGTTCAAAATGGGCACATGACTTAGACATAAAGGGTGATGTCATAAGCAAATTAGGAGAGCAAGAAAAGATGGGAAACAATTTTTACAGTCAGTGTTTCTGATAAAGGCTTAATTTCTAAAATATATAGAAAACTGAGTCAAATTTATAAAAATACAAGTCATTCCCCAATTGAGAAATGGTCAAAGAATACAACCAGGCAGTTTTCAGATGAAGAAATTAAAACTATCTATAGTCATATGAAAAAATGCTCTAAATCTCTATTGATTAGAGAAATGCAAATTAAAACGACTCTGAGGTACCCCATCACACCTATCAGATTAGATAATACGACAGAAAAGGAAAATGGAGAAGATGTAGGAAAATTGGGATATTAATACATTGTTGGTGGAGTTATGAATTGATCCAGTCATTCTGGAGAGCTGTTTGGAACTATGTCCAAAGGGCAATCAAACTATGCATACCCTTTGATCCAGCAATATCACTGCTAAGTCTGTGTCCCAAAAAGATCACAAAAAAAGATGAAGGACTTACGTGCACAAAAACATTTGTAGCAGCTCTCTTTGTGGTGGCAAAGAATTGGAAATTGAAGGGATGCCCATCAATTGGGAAATGACTGAACAAGTCATGGTATAGGAATGTAATGGAATACTATTGAGCTATAAGAAATGATGAGCAGGTGGATTTCAGAAAAACCTGGAAACTTACATGAACTGGTGCTGAGTGAAGTGAGCAGAACCAAGAGAACATTGTACACAGTAATAGCGACATTTTATGATGATCACCTATGAATGACTTCGCTTTTCTCAGCAATACAATGATCCAAGACAGTTCCAAAAGACTCATGATGGAAAATGCTATCCATACCCAGAGAAAGAACTGTGGAGTCTGAATGCAGATGAAGCATACTATTTTCACTTTTTTGTTTGTTTTTCATGACTTTTCCCTTCTGTTCTGTTTCTTCTTTCATAACATGACTAATGTGGAAATATGTTTACATGATTGCACATGTATAACCTTTATCAGATTGCTTGCCATCTTGGGGAGGTGGGATGCAAGGGAGGGAGGCAGAAAAATTTTGAAACTCAAAACTTTATCTAAAAAAATGAATGTTGAAAACTGTCTTTACGTGTAATTGGAAAAAATAAAATGCAATTTCAAAAAAAAAGAAAAATACAAAAAATAAAACACACAGAAAAAAGTTTAAGAGAGATGAAGAGATACGTATGCAAATAACTATAACACAAAGGAGAGCATAAGCTCAAAGGAGAAGTAGACGCAATGTACTGGGAGAAAATTGAAGAGCAAGTTGTCACTTTTTAGTCAAAGGAGTCAGGGAAATCTATGTGGAGAAGAGGTGTCAGTTGTGTTGGATCTTGAAGGAAGGGAGGGACTTCAACAGAGATGAGGGTGGGAAGAGATGAAATGCATTCCATCGGTATAAACAACATGAGCTAAGACATGGAGATTGTAGAGGAGAGGATAGAAACAATGGAGAGGGATTCAGTTTGGCTGGACTTTAAAGTATGTGAAGGGAAGTAGTATGCAATAGGACTAGAAGGGTAGGTTGAAGCAAGACCCTGAAGGTCCATGAATACCAGGAACAGTGGATACAGTGCTAACGAGTCTGAGTCAGGAAGACCTGAGTTCAAATTAAGTTTTAGACACTTATTAGCTTTGTGACCCAAGGCAAATCACTTAATCCTGTTTGCCCTAGTTTCCTCAACTTGTAAAATGGGAACAATAATAGTCCTCATCTCCCAGTGTTTTTGTAATGATCAAATGAGGTAATATTTGTAAAGGGCTTAGCACAGTGCTTGGCACATAGTAGGAACTTAATAAATGCATATTAATAAATCCTTCCTTCCTTCCCTCCCTTCCTTTTCTCCTTATTCTTTTCTCTCTTTCCTTCTCAGTAGGCAATAGAAAGCCATTGAAGATTTTTCACTGAAGAAGTGATATGAATAGAATGATGTGTTAGGAAGATTACTCAAATAATGGTGTGATCAATGAATTAGAGAGGGGAGAGACTGGAGGTGAAAAAAAAAACAGAGGGTTCTATTAAAATGGTTTGGTAAAAATGGAAATACAAGGGTGGAGAGAAGATAAAATGTGAAGATTGAATCCACAAGACTGGGCAATTAATTGATAGGATAGGAGAGGTGATGGAAAGAGTCAAGGAAGATCCCAAAGACATGAGCCTGAGTATCTGTGAGAATGACAATGACATCAAAGTAAACAAGAAAAAAAACTTATAGTGATAGGAAGGGTTTTTTGTTTTTGTTTTTGGTTTTTTGGTGGGACTAGCAAAAGGAAATGACTAGTTCAGTTTTGGACATGAACTTAATGTACATGATTTCTAGGTGGAGCTATGGAAGGCAGATGGAAATATAGGGGCTCAGAGGAGATGTCCAGCTGAGAGGGATAGATTTGAGAGCCACCTGTATAGAAGCCACAGGGGTTGATGAGATTATAAAGGGAAAGCGAATAGAGGAAGAAGAGATGTGAGGCAATGACAAAGTATTAAGAAGCCAGCAGAGACAAAAAGGGAGAAGAGGAAAATCATTAGAGTGAGGCATCACAGAAATTAAAGAAATAGATCAAGAACTGTTTACTGCCCTCTCTTCCTGAATATACCCTCCTCTTTGAGCTTTCACAGCACTCCTCTTTCTTGATTCTCCATTCACTTGCCTAACCATTCCTTCTCAGTCTTATTTATAAGCTGAATTATTCTTCTATATCATGCCCCCTAACTAAGAGTGAATCCCAGGGTTCTGTTCTGGCCCTTCTCTCTCCACACTAGCTTTTGGTAACCTCATCAGCCACTCATCAGGATTTAAACATCATCGCTAGGCAGATGAGTCTTCCAGATCTATACAGAGTGTCTTAAAAGTCTTAGTGTAGTTATAAATTTTTAATGGCTTAAAACTTAAAATTAAGTTTGAATACTGTAAAACTATACTAAGACTTTTGGGACATCCTGTACATAACAGCTCTAACATATCCCATAGGCATCACACACTTAACATATCTAATACTGAACTCACGAATTTTTCAAAAAATAAAAACAAAAACAACTCACTCCTCTTATGAACTTCACTATTTCTTTGGAGGCTACCACCTTCCATTCACCCAACTTCATGACCCCTAAAGTTGTACTGAACTCCCCACTCTCCATCAGTCCCCATATCCAATCAGTCATCAGGTTTTGTGATTTCTACCTCTATAGCATCCATCCAACCATCCAGTACGTACTGAGTGTCCCTTGCACACAGAATCTTGCTTATAAAGTGGAGGAAAAAAATAGCTATGTGTTTGTAAACTACTTGGAAAGCCTCAGATGAAGACTGCTATCACAGCACCAAGCATTGTTATTTAAATCAATAAAATTGTTACTGTGCAGTTGAAAAAAACACACAATTTGGGGCAGTTTAGATTGTTCTTTCCTTCCTTCCAAGCAAAGAGGAATGTGCTAAAAAGTGCCTAACAAAAACAAGACAGTAGGGGCTAGAGAAGCCAAGATGAGCCGCAAAGTGCTCAGCAGGAGATAATCTTAATAAGCAGTTTGAACTACGATTCTCGCTGCTGAGCTTTGTGTCCTGCCAGTTTCAGTTGTTGAAAGTTTCATTAAATTTGTTTTAATGCCTTGTCTGATTTCCCTGTTCTTCAGTGACCTAATTTTTAAAAGAAACAGCATTTCAAATGTACTGAATACATCATTACCATGTAAAATTCACTATGGGAAAGAATTGTTTGAGATTCAAGGGCCCTGAAATCACCAGTAGAAGACTAAAAAGTAGATGTCGCTCAATTAATTCTAGTCAGTCCAAATATGTCAGTAAGGATGAATACTAAAGGCTAAGTGGAGCTGTTGGTATGAGTTCATAAATGGAGAATAATTGAGAAATAGATAGTTTTAACTTTCAGTCAATTTCCGCCATTGTAAAGAGAGGGAAAAATATACCTCTCAGTCAAACTTGCAATGTTAATTTGTCTGATGTTTAAAGTCCATGAACTTAGTTGTTGTCTCTTTTCCCCCCTTTAAAATTGACAAAAATTTATACAATATGGCATTAAAATAATACCTTCTCTGCTTTGAATCATGATGCCCTTTTTTGGAGGGAGAAGTATTTTGTTTGTTTGTTTGTTTGTTTTGCCATTTCACTGTTATTGGAAGTGTAATTCTGGACTGCTTGTTTCTGTTATTAAAAATGAAATGGCTACAGTTATGTGGCCTATAATGGGTCACTTCACTTCTCTGGGACTGTTCCTTTATCTGTGAAACGAAGAGAGTGGACAAGATTCTGTCTAAAGTCCCTTTAGCTCTACCTAGTCTGTAAGTCTTTGATTATCTATTTCAGAAGCAAGGGAAAGGCTTAGAATTATTTTTTGTTCAGTGTTATTATTGTTATTCAGTCCTTTCAGTCATGGCTGACTCCTCACGACCCCATCTGGGGTTTTCTTAGCAAAGATAATGGAGTGGCTTGTCATATCCTTCTCCAGCTCATTTTAGATGAGGAAACTGAGGCAAACCTTATTGCCCAGGGTCAGTATCAGTAAGGTGGAATAAAAAGGAAGTCATTATAAATTATTATTCATCTACCATGCTATACTTATTACATTGTAGAATTGTACTCTGAATTTTAAAAATGTTATGTGAATTTTCAATGTTTATAATGATAGCTACATGCTAATTTGAAAGAGCTGTATGCATATTTTTCCAATTTGGAGAGTCACAAAACTTACTATATAACTAAGTTTAATTTCCAAAGAAATTTTAAATTCTACTACATTTATTCATACGTAAGATACAAACACACACACACACACACACACACACACACACACCACATGCTCAAAAGCATTTGTAACTTTGAAAGGTGCATCACATACTAGAAGATACAATAATCATGTTAATCATTAAGATGATTTTAAGATCATTAAAAATACGCCTAGATAAAATAAAGTATAAAATCAACTCATTTCTATGTATAAAAATCTGGGAGGCAGAACTGTGAGCTAGTTGGGGGAAGATATAAACATAGACTAACATGGAACCAAATAGAGTCAGAACAGTAGCTATACTTGAGATAGTTTGGGACGAGAAGATAGCATGGTGCAGTAGGACAAGCCCAGGGAATAAGTTCAAATTCCTAACTCCCCTGGGACTCAGTTTCCTTGTCTATAAGATGAAGGGACTAAACTAGTTGGCCTTTGGGGTCCTTTCTAGCACCAGATTTATGATCGAGTCTCCTTCTGGCCCATGGGCTTTAATTCAAGATTATTCTACCCCTTACGGAGTTAGCATCCTATTGACATCAAATCCCTACCTTCCGTCTATCTCTACCCAAAGATTCTGAGGATTCTGGGTCTTGTTTAGGGCATCTCTAAAGTGTTATCGCTGTTAGTAACTGTATCCAGGTGTCACATTGCATAGCCTCAAAGTGGACTTGACATCTGAAAGACCTGAGCTCTAAGCCTGCCTCAAATAACTTACTAGTTGTGTGACTGTGGGCGAGTCATTTTAACGCTCTGAGTCTCAGTTTCCTCCTCTGTAAAATAAGATAATAGTAGTACCTTACCTCTCAGGATTGTTGTAAGGATAAAATCATATAATATTTGCAAAGTACTTAGCTAGCTATTATTATTGTTGTTATTTTTATCTTAGGTCAGTAGCACTTGAACAGTGACCTTAAACCCTCATTAGAGGAGCCTAAAATCAAACTGGGCTCGTCGTGGACCAAAGCTCTTCTGGAGTTGCAGCTCCCATCTTCATTCCTTTGCATAGGCCGTGGTACTTCAGGAGTGCACCACCTCCTCAATGCCACCTCTTAGAATTCCTGGCTTCCTTCCAAACACAATGTACCTCTTGGAATCCCTTTGCATGCACTTTATATTGGCTTATTTATGTACATGTTGTATTTTCCCAGTATAATATAAGCTCCTTGGGGTCAAGAACTGTTTCACTTAGGGCAGCTAGGTGGTACAGTGGATAGAGCTCTGGCCTTGGAGTCAGAAGGACCTGAGTTCAAATCCAGCCTCAGACACTTGACACTTACTAGCTGTGTGACTATGTGCAAGTCACTTAACCCCAATTGCCTCACCAAAAAAAAAAAAACAGTTCCACTTTTGTCTTTGTATTCTCATATAGTAGGTACTTATTTTTTTTTTATTAAGTTGAATTGGAATTGGCCCAGATTTCGTAAAGCAGCGGTAAACAGAACAGAACGTATTGGGAAATTTCTAAGCTAACTGAAGACCAACTCAAAACCACAAGATTTAGTTAGAACCAGATTCATATTATGATTTCAGCAAATCAAATAGAAAGTCTGTGAAACAACATGGTGGAATGGAAAAGATAATGAATGTGGAATCAGGAGAGATGGGTCTGAATCCCACCTTTACCATTACTAACTGTGGGACCAGAGGCATGTCAACTAGTGTCTCAGAACCTCAGTTTCCTATTCCAAAAAAACAAATAAGACTACATTACTTAGCTCAAAGGTTATTTTGAAATAGCATATATAAAGTAAGTAGAGCAGGTAAGTGGCTCACTAGATAAAGCACCAGATTTGAAGTCAGAAAGACCTGAGTTCAAATGCAGCCTCAGACACTTACTAGCTGTGTGACCCTGGTCAAGTCACCTAACCCTGTTTGCCTCAGTGTCCTCATCTGTAAAATAAGCTAGAGAAGGAAAAGGCAAACCGCTCCAATATCTTTGCCAAGAAAACACCAAATGGGGTCATGAAGAGTCAGACGAAACTGAAAAATATCTAAACAACAACAACATAAAGTAAACCTGAAAGCACTTCATAAAATCAGAGCTGCTGTTGCAGTGGTAAATTGTTGTTGCTTGCTCCAGTAAGTTCCCTCTGACACAGTCTTAAAGATTGAAAAAACCCGAGCAGCCCCAGGGATGAGGCAGAAACAATCTAAATATGCCTGAAAGATGCCAGGACGTGGGAGTTGATCAGAGAAGTAGTAATAATTCTTTTCAACTGTATTATAGAAATCTATATTATAGAAATAGTTCTTTTCAACTATATTATATATTACATTATAAACCATAAGAAGATAGAGACAAAAGTAGGGAGAGGTTGGTTTTGTCAAGGTAATTCAATAGCTTTTGGGACTTCAGGGGAAGTATTTTTGTTGGAATGTTTAAAAAGAAATGAGGCAGGGGAGAGTTAAGTTGTATTCTTCCATCATCAAATAGTCTCAGTATAGGTCACTTTAATGTGACCTTGACAGGTCCCGCCCTTCCCTCCACAGACAGAGGAAAGAGAGACCCAGTGAACCCAGAAGGGGTCCTTCTGATGCAATTCAGCAGAGGTTCAACCAACAAGCATTTATTAGGCAATTAATAGGTACCAGGCACTGTGCTGGATTCTGGTGACACCGAGACAAAATAAAAAAAAAAGAATTTCTGCACTCAAGGAGCTTCTGATGTATGGGAAAGGGGCAACCAGAGCAGGTCAGCTCATGAAAAAAGTATTCTAAGCCTTAAGAATTCGTGTTTATAAAAGTAGCCTTCAAATGGATGAACTGAATATATTTTATGAGAGGTGATTTTTAATAAAGTGTTTGTATAGCTAGTTATATTCTATGACTTGTAAGAAATAAAGGTAGTTTTAAAGTGAAAATACATTTTATTTTGAAGATTTATAATCTAGTCTTCCCTTCAGACGGTCTCTACATTTTATTAAAATTGCAATGAAACAAAGGCTAATGTATTAATTCTGGTCAAATACACAAAAATCAAGGTGAGTAATTGAGACAATTATCTTGATAATTTAAGATAAATTACAGTTTTCATTAAATCTCTAGATAATTAAAGTAACAATGTTTGTTTTACTTGATAATTGCCTTAATTCTCCACTGCTCTTTGGAGTGTAGGCATAGCCTAATTTAAATGAAAAGATTCAACTTTAGATTATATGCAGATGTACTGTGCAATTGTTATAATTCTATTTGAATTGTGGGGTGTTCCTTCTTATTGTGCACATCAAAACCCATGTTATTTCAGTTTAATTTGCTGTTTGGTTTCCATGGTAATTATGGTTTTGGAGAATGGAGAAAAAGATACATTTCTAGATAAATAAAAATGGAAAACATGTTGGGGGTTTTTTATGTACTACTTTATATATGTCTCACTTAACTTTTATTGTTACTTCTATGCATAAATTTGAAGATGTTTGCATAATAAGAAAAATATATGTACATGGAGACTATATACATATATCTTCTTTGGGTAAAGACTGAAAAGAATTTCATAATTTATGATTTATGGTAAACTATAATGTACTAGTCTTGAAATTAGTGGTTATCCTCTGAGGAATTGCTAGTTTCACAAATGGATTTTTCATATTTTTAAGGTTTTCAACTATTTTAATTAAATTCAAAATCATTCTTGAATGTCGTTGTTCAGGAAAATATTCACTTGATCTAAAACAGGACACACTGTAGTGACTTCCAAAAAATGGCAGGAACCTCTCTTATAGACTTTTCTCATACACAGGTTAATTTAATAAAACTTAAAATCTTGAAGTTTATTGTCTATTCTAGTTATCTATGTTTAATTACAAATAGAAAATTCATTACATTAAACAGTAAATTAATCTTAAAAGCAGATTGATGCGGCTAAACAAAAGCACCAAATAAGCAAAACATAAATCTATTAAGGAAGTCAATGAGGTTAAGTATAAGGACACTGCTAGAAAACTGACTATCTAATGTGGATCTATCAAGGGCAGTAGACTGAGCCACTTAAAGCAGCTTTTTAAAAAATTAAATTTGTATTGTGGTTTGCAATTGAATGGCAATGAGATACAAAAGCAGACATGTAAAAAAAGGTGTAGGCTTTCCCAGGACTAGGATGTTTTTTTAACAATGATAAAAGTTCCTATTTCATTATTAAAGTGTTCTGAAGCCTTTAAAGAAAAATAGAGAATTCATGCGAGTTTTTAATAACAGATTTCAAATAAATATCTAACTGAAGCAAATATTTTGTGTTGTTTTCTATTTAAATTACCAAGCTATTTAACTTCAATTTTACACCTTACTTTGCATATAGAGATTTATACAAGAACATAATTTGTTAGTTACCACAAAGAAAAAAAGTTAGTATTTGGGGTGTCATATCCTATGCAAACCATTTTGACCTTTTAATTATATTTGTTTGACTATTTCTAATAAATGATTGAACATTGTTTTTTTTAAATCGTACATGTATGCTATTTTTAAAATAAAGGAATCAATATATAAGTAACCATTCCTTTACTCTTACTTATGATGAGAAAAGTTCATAGTTGCAATTTTTTGAGCACTAAGCTTTCTATTGTACCAGTCAAGAAGAAAAGTTCTGTAATATTCCTATAAATACGGGGTAGGGGTAAGGGATTGGAGAGAGAAGGAATCATTTTCTTAAAATCCAATCCAATCAGGAGTTCGGTAACAGCCCTCAACTCCAATATGTCAGCTAAAGGAAAAATAGTATAGCACAGTTCCTGACACATAACAGGTGCTTGATATATGTTTTTGAATGAATGAATGACTATCATTAACACTTGAATGAACTTTAAGTAATCTGGAGCCTCACCAATGACCCTACCAGGCTTTAAATATGTTGCTGCTCAATTTAGTCATTCTTTCTACAAATATTAATCACTTCTTTTGTGCCATCAACTAAATAGTTTGAAATTAAATTATAGAATGGAGAAGTGGGGTGAGGGGGAGTAGAAAACCGACCTTGAACACCTGTAACATCAGAAGGTTGAACTACATGATCTCTAGGATCCCCTCAATGACCCCTCCCATCTCATCTGTAAATCTTTTCAGTCTATGAAGGAAAGGGAATAAGCATTTCTATAGCACCCACTTTGTGCCAGGTACTGTGATAAGCACTTTTTAATCAATATTTCATCTGATCTTTATCTTTGATCTATGATGACCCTTTAGAGTTTTACTAGTTTCATTTTTAATCTTTGTTACAAAGGAAGAATTGGTGGGCAGGAGAGGGGACAAATACACTCAAGAATAAATGTGATGTAAATACCAAAGGCATCAATTAAAAGATCGAAGTTTTATTAAGTTTATTTCATAAGGATGTTTTATAGTGAATACTTTAGCGTACTCCAGTAAGAAGAAAAAAGTTTTGATATGTGTAATACTTGAATGTATTAGCCATCAAAGAAATATAAATCCTACATGGGTAAAATGGTAGAAATACAGTAGTAACAGTAACAATTCCCCCTTCTCTTGTAGACTTATCCAAGATTGTGAACCAAACTTAGGTGTGATAACTACATCATCACCTGTGGCATTTCAGCCCCAGTGTAACATGTTTCCTGTCAAAGATATTGCAAGCCCTTTGGGGAGTGAAGACGGAGTTTATCCATTGGTGAGTTGCTACTTAATTGAGTTTTTCTCCTTTAAAGGAGTAATCACTATAGATCCCAAATCCCACTTTGGAAAGTTATTAAGTGACCATTGGCAAATCTTTTAATCTCTGTGACCCTCAATTTCCTCATCTGTAAAATGGGAATAATAATATATATACTGCCAACTCTGGAAGGTTGTTGTGAAGATCCAGGGGATAAAGGATTTTCCAAAACTAAAGTCCTATATAAATGGTCAATTTTTGTTATGATCAAATTGGATAAACTTAGCTATTAGCATTTTATGACATAATTTGGGACCATTTTCATGTGAAAATGAACATGCTGCCTACAACTATTGCTTATACTTATTTATTAAATTGTATCTTTATTAAAAGAGGTGACTCCTTGAATAAAACTACAGTTGGACATGCCATTTATTAGGGAATATCTCTATTTAGAGGCGAGAACTCTAATCTAGACAATATCATTCTCTCATGCAGTTGAAATTTATCCATTTTTTTTTTTTAGTCCTCCACTTTGGTAAACCTGGCAGCACGAGAAATAGGACATTGCTGGATAATCTGAGAGTTGTCCAGGAGCTTCAAGCTACTTACTTGAGGCAGATTAGATGCCATATTGGATATGTTTCTGGTTGCCAAGGCAGTACTAACTCAGAACACTGGCACCCATTTCCTGTGCAGAGTGTTAATATTTCAATTATTCAGTCACTCAGGAACTATGAAAATAATATCTCTGTATATAGTTCTATTTTATCAGTTAATGGAAAATCTTATTAAATATAAAGAAAAGTAAGTGAATGGTATAATCATATATCTTCTTTTCGTAGTATTTGTTTTTCAGAGTTGTGCTTTTCCAGAAAATAAATAATATTTTTCTTAGTAAGTTATATTGACTTTTCAGTCTGCATGTGTAGCATTTAAAACATCTTTGACATATTATTTAATGATTTTTATAATCTCTATGGAATACAAGTATTTCATGCAAATGCTAAATTCAGACAAGGCTTAATTAGATGGTATATTATAGGAGCTCAGATAAACAGTATCTTTTCTCATTTGAAAAGAAATCTAAGGGGCAGCTAGGTGGTGCAGTGGCTAGAGCTCTGGTCTTGGAGTTCAAATCCAGCCTCAGACACATGACACTTACTAGCTGTGTGACCCTAGGTAAGTCACTTAACTCTGATTGCCTCACCAAAGAAGCAAAAAAAAAAATCTATTACCCTTAGTTTTGGTATGAAAAGAGATCTCTTTCATATGAAAGAGAGATCGAAAAGAATGAAGTAGTATGCAAGGAGGAAGAGATCTGAATACAAAACCTTTTGGAATTATGGATACCCTTAAAGATCAGAAATATAAACAAATTAACCATCAGTTATA
The DNA here is from genome assembly GCF_900497805.2 of Vombatus ursinus. Taxonomy (NCBI): domain Eukaryota; kingdom Metazoa; phylum Chordata; class Mammalia; order Diprotodontia; family Vombatidae; genus Vombatus; species Vombatus ursinus. The sequence continues at coordinate 3,400,709 of NW_020947122.1, forward strand.
TTTTTCATTCATTTCCACAAAACAGTGGTTACTTTCTTTGAACAAAAAATGATAACATACCAACAAAGTAAGCAAAATAAATAAAACATGCCCCATATTTAAGCCCTGAAAACTATTATGAGCACTTTCTAAATTCTATAACAGACAAATTCTCTATCCAATCTTTAAGAGTTTTCCAAAAATTAGCAAATTTGCCTTTCAAACGAGATAAGAATGTTCATGATATCAGTTCATTACGGCTTCATTAGAATATTCTACCTCTGATCTCTCTTCTGAGCTCCAGTCTAGCATTGGCATTGAACAGATCCATCCCACAGGCATTTCAAAGTCACTGTCCAAAATGGATTACTCCCCACCTCCAGTTTGTCCTTTCTCCAGATTCATCTGTTTCTATGGAGGGCGCCATCATTCTTCCAGAGTGTTCCTCAACTTTTTATTCTCACCATCCCCATTCACTCCTTTCCAGTCAGTTGCTAGCTTTGTCAATTCCACAGTTTTTACAACTATTCCCTTCCATACATTTATATAGCAACCAATCCCTGAAGATTTTTTTCAACATACGAGCGCCACAAACAGATCTATAAATACAGAACATGAGTCTGGCATTAGCAGTATGAAAGATGAATTGGAGAAGGGAAAAAATCAAGGGAGGAAAACCTATTAAAACTATCGTGTTCATTCAGGTGCATTCTAGTAAGGGGATGTCCTAGAGTGGTGGCAAAAGGAATAGAAAGAAGCAGAGCGAGTCTCTATGTGGTAGAGGTAGGATTGACAGGACTTGATGAACGATTAAATAGAGAGAATATTATTTCTAAAGGATAAGGTATGTAAACAGAAGAGGGCCAAGGACGGAATCTTGAGGAACACTAACCTTTAAGGGGTCAGGAAGAGGAGCAATGAGCGAGGTAACAGGAGAGTCAGGCGAGGAAGGCATGAGAAAATATCTATAAGAAAGGGTCAGTGCTGTCAGAAGCGGGAGAGTTTAGGAAGCATGAGGACTGGGAAAAAATGGTGTTGTGGGGCAGGGGAAAGAGTGTTGGATCTGGGGTCAGCCAGGTTTAAGTCTTGGCTATGCTAAGAATTAGTACCTATGTGACCTTGGGGAAATCACTCCTCTATAAAGAGAAGGAATTGGGCTAGATGATGTTTCAGGCCCCTTGCAACTCTAAATCTATAAGCCAATTAGTGATTCAAAAATTAAGAGGTCACTAACAATATCTGACAAATCCCTGACTCTCCCAGGGACAGGCCATAGAATGTAAGGGGTTAAGGTTTGAGTGAGGGAGAAGTGAAAGTATCAGGTATAAATAGCTTTTTCAAGAAATTTAGCAATGGAGGAAAGGAGAGAGATTAGATAGTTGTTGGATTGAGTAGAAAAATCAAGGGAAGTCTTTTTTTAATTGGGGAGACTTGAGCAAGTGTAAAGGCAGATGGAAGAGAACTAGTGGAGAAGGAAGAGAGAAAAGATAAAAAAAGGAGATGACCATGTAAAGCAAGGTCTTACAAAAATAAAAGAGAATGGAATCGAGTGCAAGGAAATGATTTGGCCTTAATGAGTAGGGATCCTATTGCAATCGGGGAGAATAAGGAAACAGTTTCTGATGATGCCAAGAAGTATTGAGTAATAGAAGAGGAAACCTGAAGGCCTCCCTCCGGATGGCATCAGTCTTCTCAGTGAAATGGGAAGCTAACTCATCGTTTCAGTATTGGGGGTGGTGTTATGGTTGAGGGTCAGAAGAGAGAAGAAAAGGTTGAGAAATGAGAGTAAGAGAGAAAGTTGATAAAAAGTGGTTAGGATAAATAATAGGGTGAATAGGATTTTCTAGAAGTAGCAAAAATCATTCTACTGTATATGATTTTGAAAGACACTCCTATGTAAAACAAACGAAAAAAGTTTTCCACAGATGCAGTGGAAGCTACAGAAATGTAGAATATGGAGAAGTATCAGAATTAGAAGGGACTTTAGAGGCCAAATTAATCCAACTCACACCTGAACAAGAATTTTCCTCTTAATAAAAGCTGATGTTTTCTTAAAGTCCTCCAGTAAGAAAGCATCCCCGCCATTCCACTCAGACTTTCATTTCCTCCAAAGGGAGTGCATTTCATTTTTGGATTGCTCTAATTGTTAGCAACCTCTTCTTTATATCAATCCAAAATTTGCCTCTTTGCAAATTCTATCCATTGCTTCTAGATCTGCCTTCTGGGCCTAAGCAAAATAAATCAAATCCCTCTTTCACATGATAGTACTTACTTCATATACCTGAAAGCAACTACTGTGCAAATCCCCCTTCCCTCCTCCAAATCTTCTATTCTGCTGGCTGAACATCTTCAAAGGTATTAAAGAGGAAAGCAATCAATACGATTTTGTGATAGATTGGATGTGGAGGAAGGGATCAGAATAAAGAGTCAAACATGATTTCAGGTACAAACTGAGGAACTGGGAAATTGATAGTCCTGATAAGACTAAAAAGGTAAGCAGTTAAGCTTATGGGGTAGTTGAGGTGGAAAAAGGATCCCAATGGGAAGAGAAAAAAAGTGCCCAGAAAGCAAGACCTACCCGTGTTTGTCTCATCTTCAAAGAGCTTTGAAAATCTTCATTCTTAGCCACACATCTGGCTTCTGACCAGTTTGCAAAGGGTTTTCTGTGCCAAACAGAAGGCATCTGCTGGGAGGGGGCATTGCTCATACAATGAAGTCTGCACTTTATCCTAGGAGCAATGGAAAGCCACTGGAATGGTGTGACTAGGAGAGGGAGGTGGTCACACTTGTGTCTTAGGAATATCACTCTGTCATCTATCTGTGAAAGATGAATTGAAGTCGAGGGAGCCTGAAGGCAGGGATGCCCATTAGGAGGCTATTCCAGTCACCCAAGTGAGAGGTGGTAGTAGTTATGTGAGCAAAGAAGAGATGAACACTAGAAATGCTCTAGAAGTAGAATCCACAAGCGGCTGGGTATGAGGCAGTTTAAAAATCTTCAGGGAATAGGGAGAAGGCGAAAATTCTTGCAACGTTTTGAAGCTAGGTAAAAAGGGGATGCTCACAACAGAAATAGAGAAATTCCAAAAAAGGGTGAGTTTAGAGGAAAGAGTCCTGTTTTGAACATGTTGAGTTTTAGATGCTTATGGGACATCCATCTGGAAAGGTCTAACAGGTGACTTAGAACTGGATCTCAGGAGAGACAATGGTAATTGTCGTCATCTGTAGAGAAATAATCATTCAATCCATGAAAACAAATGAGATTTACTGATAGAATATAAAGAAAGAAGAGAGCTTTGACCAAACCTTGGCTTATACTATGCTCCAGTGAAGATGCAGGACATGAATGACCATCCAACAACCATCTGATAAAGAGGGGTCGCATAGGTAGGAAGAGAACCACGAGCAGGTAGCATGTCCAAAGCTCCGCACTTCACCCAAAAAGAGAACATTTAGGAAGATAAGATGATACATAGTATTAAATGCTGCACAAAGTCAGAAAGGATGAGGAATGAGAAAAGACCTTTAGAGGTGGCAGTTAGAAAGCACTGGTAGGCCAGTTTCTGTTGAGTGATGAGGTCAGAAGCCAGATTTCAAGTTTAGACATGAGTGAAAGGAGAGGAAATAGAGATCAGAGTAGATAGCTTCTTTCCAGGAGTTGGGCTATGAAAGAGGAAAGAGAGGACAAGAATTGGGGGGAGGGGTGGAACGATAGCATCGAAAACATTTTTAAGAAATAGAGAAGTCATGTGTGTGTTTGTAGGCAGCAGAGAAGGAGAGAGCAGATAGAGATTGAAGATTAGAGGAACAGGGTAATGGGGGGAGGGCAATATGTAAGAGGAAATGGGAGGGGATAGGATCAAAGATACAATGGGATTGACATTGGTGACAAGAAAGGCCATCTCATTAGAGACTGGAGGAATTCTCATCAGAATAAAGGATAACAGAATAGAGGATGATGTCAAGGTGTGTTAGGGGAGAAGAGGGAGCTCATGGTGAATAGCTTCTATTTTCTCAATAAAGTATAAAGTGAAGTTTTATGTTAGAGGATGTGAAAGGAATGGTATAAGGAAAGAAGAGGTTTGGAATATCCACTGTGGGGAATGCAAAAGCTGTAGTACCTAGGGTACCCTCTTCTCGTACATGAAGTCCTCAAAACAGCTACCCCAGATTCAAAGTACTTTATGGGGCCTAATGCGTTTAGTTTTTCTATAGATAGCCAGAGGACACCATTAGTTCAAAGCAAAGAAATTTAATGAAATATCATTGTAATAAAAGTGGCAACAGAACATTCCTCCCAGAACCCTAGGGCGCATTCTCCCACAAATACACATACTATTAGTGTAGAGAGCGGGCACATAGGTATCACTCGTGAGGGACACACATACCTGGGAAACATACGTGGCCAGGGCATATATGTAGAACAGTTACCTCTTGCGTCTGACACTGGAAGACCACCAATGACTTCTGGTATGTCATCACGCTGCTCACCTTGCTGGGTGTATGGTTCCCACTGGACATTATTTTGCTGGTCCTTACTGGTCCTATGGCAGCTACTGAGCCAATAATCTCTCCGAGCTGAATGTGAACACCAATGGTCACATAGTGGCTGCTGGGCACGTGAGTGCCTTCTGAGCATTCCTTCCTGTTGCTGGCTTCTTGACTCACCTCTTCAGAGCCATCCTCCGACCTCAGCTCCAGTCTGCTATAGCATAGTGGCTACAACTGCTTCCTGATAAGGATAGATTGATAGCTCTTTAGTCAGAGCTGCTACATACTGCTGATAGAGGTAATCCAGGACTGGGATTCAGCAAGGCATGAGTTACAATAAGGGAGCAAAGAATTCGAGAGCAGACAAGGACCTTGCGAGAATAGACGTAGGAGGGATGAGGCATAGGGAGAAATGTCATGAAGAAATGTATTGTTAGACAGGGATATTGCAGAGTTCTTAATTATAGAAGTGGAGCACCTTAATTAGGAAAATGGGTGATGGTGCACAAAAGAATGTTCTCTTCTCTCTTGAGTGGCCACTATGAAGTGAATCAAAAACAATGAGGGGATTGGTCCAAGGCAAATTTATTTAGCTTTTATTATGAAGCAAAGTCTTCCCAAAGTAGTAATAATCTATCCTTTGTTGGTATACTGTAAGCCCTCCTTACAGTATATCCTGAAATACTTTTTTTTTTTTTACTTAGGAGTGGGGTTTTTTTTTTAATGAGAAAATTTAGGTTTGCCAACTAGTAGTATACAGTGTTGAAAAGTTACATTTCAAAGATTACTGTTTTTATTCTAATTATCTCACTCTTCTCCATTATGCAGTGGTGTCTGGGTTTCACAAAAGAGGTGTCTATCATACTGTTAAATGCTGTAATGCAAGCTATAGTCTTCGTTAACATTAACTTTGTAAAGTATTGGTTATTTCTTCGGGATGAAATGTGCCATATAAATATGGTGGTGGTAGTGGTGGGGAACCACATTGTTCTTGCTTTTCTCAGCTGACTCTTATTTATTTATTTATTTATTTTTGTTCAGTCTCCCCCAGAGATGTCATTCCCTGCTTCTTTGACAGCACAGAATTTCCTTATGGAAGAAGAGAAACGAGCGAAAGACCTGGAAAAGCTTTTAAATACACATATAGATGAACTGCAAAGACATACAGAATATACTCTCAATAAATACACCAGGGTAAAACAAAAGAGACATATATGAGCCTTTAAACTTTTTTATTTGCTTTCCCCTCCACCCCCAAGGCAAAAAGCCCTGGCAAAACATTTGCAAAGCTGATGAATGAAAATGAAAACTCTTGTTCTGTTTTCTTGAGTAAATAATTGCTATAAGGCAACTAGAAAATAGTAAGTATTTTGTTCTATAAAGCTGTTTGCTTTATTGCATTAACATCCTAAAGTGTTCTGCTGTAGAGTTGCCATAAAATAAACATGACTGCTATCACAGAGATTTTTCCAGTCTAAGGAGTATCTTGGAATTAACTATGCAGCTCTTTTCCCACTTGAATCATGTACACTAAAAATCCATTTCCTCTGTAACGACAGAAGCGAACTTAAAGACGGAAGAGCATTTTGAATAAAACAATCTAGTACAGCTCAGTTGAACTAAAATTGAAAATGTGAGATTTTTTTCATGCAAAAAATATTTTTGTGTTTGTGTTACTTTAAAATATGAACATTTATTTTCATAGAAAATACTGACATGTTCGTGTTTCTGCATTTCCTTTTCTAATGATCCTATGACATTAACATTGTGAAGGTCATCTAAGGTGCTCTGGGCCCATTTCAGATGTGCCATGTTAAGGCTTCCCAAATGAAATACGTCCTGACTTCATCGTCCATGTGAACATGAACAGTAAAGTTAACACTACAAACAAATATCCATCCCAATTCTATTTCATTTTCCAAAAATATCCTTTGGACGGGAGTTTGACTTTCTTGACTAAGTACCAAAATGAATTTTCCTGCAAAGGTTATGAAAAATGCCGGGTGGTTACCGTATCTCCTGGGGGGTCTTAAGTTTTTCATTTTATGTTTAAAAAGACTAAACATCAAGACGGAAAATTGAAGGGGAGAAAGCACAATTATTTTAATGGTGGAAGGCTTCACTTTGTTCTGCATAGTAATGAAGTGCAGATGTACACAGACAGATGGTTAACACCACAATATTATCTCAGCCATATTGTATTTACTGTATGTTTGATGGTATAACATCTAACAAATTAGATTATATCAACGTAAGTTTTACATAAGAAGAGAAATAAAAGTTATGGACACTTTTCATTTCTGGTTAATTTTTAACCTTAATACAAATAAAGCAAATTCAACAGTTTTCAGGGTTGTCTTTGAAAGGGTAATAAGCCTCAATACACATATTTTCCTATACCCAAAATCTGTACTAGTATCTTTCTCTTTAGAGTAAAGACACTTTAACTGGAGATTTGTCTGCTAAAATGGAGATGTGAACAACAATTTTCTCTATCTATACAGCTCTGAACTTAACAGAGTAATTATTCTTCCTAATGTGCTAGCCTTTATGTAGGAAGTTAACACTAGTGACACACAATCTTGAGAGTAATCACTTTGAATTTTTTCCCAGGAGATAGATTTATATTGATGAGTCATTTGTCGACGGTTTGGTCTAGAAAGGTCCAGAATACACTTATTCATGATTTCTTATTCCCAGTTTTCCTTGATCAACTTTCACAAGGAAAAGATGGTTTCAAGTATAGTATTAAGAAGGGTCTTCCCCTTCTCTCCCTCCCATCTCTGACCCCATAGGTTTAGAACAGGTACAAAGTTGGATCAAAGGGACCCCAAATATAGCAGTTGGAAATTGGGCTAGTGTAGGCAGCAGGAAGGTGAAAAACAGTTACCAAGTTGTTGAGCTGCAGGAGGGCGGCTAAAAAATCTTTTCCATAGAGAGAAGATATTTTAAGTTTGCCCTAGGTAATAGAATGACTACTATTTGAAAGAGCTTCAAAGCAAACTCACTTCAATACAGTAAACATTTATTAAACATCTGCTGTGTGCAGTGCACTGTGTTAACCATTAGAGGAGACACAAAGTTGAGATAATTCATTAAGCAAACACTCAGCATCCATTATGAGTAAGGCACTGTGCTAGGTACTAAGAATTTGAAGATAAAATGAAACAATAGTCCCTGCCCTCAAGGAGTTTACATTCTTTTTAAGACCTTCCCCAAAGGCCCATCTATGGCCCAGGATTCAAGCCACCCATCTTCCAGGGCCTTTTTGACAAAGGCCTTCCCAGCTGGCAGCAGACTCAGATCCAGATCTCTGCACACAACTTGAGTCCTGACTGGAATCACCCCAGTCATAACTCCTGTTCCTGCCTCCCAGAACACAAAAGCATCACTGGCCTCAAGGGAGGTCTGGAACAGTCGAATCACCTTCCTCCCTCAAACGACCTTTGGGACTCTGCCTAGACTCCTTCCTCAGTGTTTAGAATATTCCTAGTTCATCATCCTCTCTCTATTCCAGTGATTTTGCACTCTTGGGTTGCTGAAGTACAAACACTGTTCCCCAATCCCAATTGCCCATGTCCTCACTCTCATCCCCCTCAACCCTATCTGCCAAATATCTCACTCTAGGTCTACCCTTCTACTGTGCTCTCTGGAATGCCTGCTCCATAATTAACAATTATGCTTTCATATTAATCTTCTTTCACTCCTTCCATCTTCTGTAACTCTCTAAGGCCTGATACTCTCTTGATCATAGTGTATCCTTGGCCATTCTTTCTAGGACTGGTTGCACTTTTTTTTTTATGTAACCCTCTTCCCCCAACTCGTTGGTATTGGTGGGAAAATCAGAATACTCCTTGCTTCCCACTGCAACTTCCAGTATCTCCTTGCAATACAGGAGTTCTTAAACCTTTTTTGTGTCACAGACCTTTTTGGTCTTGTGAAGCATATAGACCCTCTCTCAGAATTAAGTGCATAAAATTTAAAAACATAGGATATCAAAGGAAGCCAATTACATTGAAATCATTATCAATTTTTTTTAATTTTTTTAAATTTATCAATTTTTAGTTTTCAACATTCACTTCTATGAGATTTTGAGTTTCAAATTTTCTCCCCATCTCTCCCCTCCTCCTACCCCAAAACAGCATGCAATTTGATATAGGCTCCACATAGACATTCATATTGAACATATATTCACATTAGTCATGTTGTAAAGAATTAGAACCAATGGGTGAAACCACAAGAAAGAAGAAACAAACAAAAAAAAAAGAGGGAGAGCAAATAATATGTTTCAATCTGCATTCAGACTCCATAGTTCTTTTTCTGGATGTAGATAGCATTTTCCATCATGAGTCCTTTGGAGTTGTCTTAGATCCTTGCATTGCTAAGAAGAGATAAGTCTATCAAAGTTAGTCATCGCACATTGTGGCTGTTGCTGTGTACAATGTTCTCCTGGTTCTGCTCACTTCACTCAGCATCAGTTCATTCAGGTTTTTCCAGGTTTTTCTGAAGTCTGCCTGCTCATCATCTCTCATAGCACAAGAGTATTCCATTACATTCATATACCACAACTTGTTCGGCCATTCCCCAACTAATGGGCATCCCCTCAATTTCCAATTCTTTGCCACCACAAAAAGAGCTGCTATAAATACTTTTGTGTGTCCTTTTGCTGTTTTTATGATCTCTTTGGGATACAAACATAGAAGTGGTGTTGCTGGGTCAAAGGATATGCACAACTTTATAGCCCTTTGGGCATAGTTCCAAATTGCTCTCCAGAATCGTTGGATCAGTTCACAACTCCACCAACAATGCATTAGTGTTCCAATTTTCCCACATTTTCTCCAGCTTTATCATTTTCCTGTTTTGTTATGTTAGCCAATATGATAGGTGTGATGTGGTACCTCAGAGTTGTTTTGATTTACCTTTCTCTAATCAATAGTGATTTAGAGCATTTTTTCATATGACTATAGATAGCTTTAATTTTTTCATCTGAAAACTACCAGTTCATAACCTTTGACCATTTCTCAATTGAGGAATGACTTGCATTCTTATAAATTTGACTCAGTTCTCCATATATTTTAGAAATGAGGCCCTTATCAGAGACTCTGGTTGTAAAAATTCTTTCCCAGTTTTCTGCTTTCCTCTTAATCTTGGTTGCATTGGCCCTTATTTGTACAAAAACTTTTCAATGTAATGTAATCAAAATTATCCATTTTGCATTTCATAATGTTCTCTGTCTCTTGTTTGGTCATAAATTCTTCTGTTCTCCATAAATCTGACAGGTAAATAATTCCTTGCTCTCCCAGTTTGTTTATAGTATCAGCCTTTATATCTAAATCGTGTAACCATTTTGAGTTATCTTGGTATAGAGTGTAAGATATTGTTCTATGCCTAGTTTCTGCTATACTATTTTCTAGTTCTCCCAGCAGTTTCTCTCAAATAGTGAGTTCTTATCCCAGAAGCTGGGGTCTTTGGCTTTATCAGTAGATTACTATAGTCATTGACTACTGTGTCTTGTGTACCCAACCTATTCCACTGATCCACCACTCTATTTCTCAGTGAGTACCAAGTAGTTTCAATGATTGCTGCTTTATAATACAATTTAAGATCTGGTGTGGCTAGGCCACCTTCCCTGGCATTTCTTTTTATTAATGCCCTTGATATTCTGGATCTTTTGTTCTTCAAGATTAATTTTGTTATTATTTTTTCTAGCTCTGTAAAATGATTTTTGGTAGTTTGATTGGTATGGCACTGAATAAATAAATTAATTTAGGTAGAATTGTCATTATATTAGCTTGACCTTCCCATAAGCAATCGATATTTTCCCATTTGTTTAGATCTGACTTTATTTGTGTGAAAAGTGTTTTGTAATTGTATTCATATAGTTCCTGGGTTTGTTTTGGCAGGTAGACTCCCAAATATTTTATAATGTCTACAGTAACTTTAAATGGAATTTCTCTTTCTATCTCTTGCTGTCATGCTTTGAGAGTGATATATAGCAATGCCGATAATTTATGTGGGTTGATTTTATCGTGTAACTTGGCTAAAGCTGTTTATTATTTTGAGTAGTGTTTTACTTGATTCTCTCAGTATATCATCATATCATCTGCAAAGAGTGATAGCTTTGTTTCTTCTTTGCCTATTCTAATTCCTTAAATTTCTTCTTCTTATCTTATTGCTAAACCTAACATTTCTAGTACCATATTGAAAAACAGTGGTGAGAATGGACATCCTTGTTTCACCCCTGATCTTAATTGGAAATGCTTCTAGCTTATTCCTATTACATATAAGGCTTGCTGATGGTTTTAGGTAGATGCTACTTATCATTTTAAGGAAGACTCCACTTATTCCTGTGCTCTCTAGTGTTTTTAATAAGAATGGGTGTTGTATTTTCTCAAAAGCTTTTTCTGCGTCTATTGAGATAATCATATGGTTTCTGTTAGTTTTGTTGTTGATATGGTCAATCTTGCTGATAGTTTTCCTAATATTGAACCAGCCCTGCATTTCTGGTATAAATCCTACCTGGTCATAGTGTTATTATTCTCGTGATGAGTTGCTGTAATCTTTTTGCTAATATTTTGTCTAAAATTTTTGCATCTATATTCATTAGGGAAATTGGTTTATAATTTTCTTTCTCTGTTTTGACTCCGGTTTAGGTATCAGTATCTTATCGGTATCATAAAAATAATTTGATAGGACTCCTTCTTCACCTATTTTTCCCAAATAGTCTATATAGTATTGGAATTAATTGTTCTTTAAATGTTTGATAGAATTCACTTGTAAATCCATCTGGCCCCAGAGATTTTTTCTAGGGAGTTCATTGATGGCTTGTTCAATTTCTTTTTCTGAAATGGGGTTATTTAAGGATTTTATTTCCTCTTCTGTTAATCTGAGCAATTTATATTTTGTAAATATTCATCCATTTCACTAAGATTGTCAAATTTATTGGCATACAGTTGGACAGAATAGTTCCTAATCATTGTTCTAATTTCCTCTTCATTGGTGGTGAATTCACCCTTTTCATTTTTGATACTGGTAATTGGGTTTTCTTCTTTTTTTTAAATCAAATTAACCAAAGATGTAACTATTTTATTGTTTTTTTTTCATAAAACCTGTTCTTAGTTTTATTTATAGTTCAATAGTTTTCTTAATTTCAATTTTATTAATCTCTCATTTGGTTTTCAGTATTTCTAATTTGGTATTTAATCGGAGATTTTTAATTTGTTCTTTTTATAAGCTTTTTTTAGTTGCATGCCCAATTCATTATCAATATATTTTTAAGACAAGTTTATGAACCTCAGGTTAATAATCTCATCACTCAGCAACCTCTCCTCTGAATTTCAAACTACTCACATTTTTTATCCAGTCTATAACTTAGTGGCTCTTATCTATCAATTCCCCAGGATATTCTCCTTCCTTCCTCAAGTTCATTGTCTGGTTATAACCCCAATTCTTACCCATATACTAGAAGACTTACATATACACACATAATCTCATATTTTCTTCTGTCTTTTGATCCCTAAATATATTATTCATCCCCACAGTGACCCCTAATCCCTTCACCCTTCTTTTCTAGGGCATCTCACCCTATCTCACCTGAATAAATAAATTAGTGAATAAATTCAACTCTACACTGTCCTCTACCCTTAAGTCCCTCACCCCCTTGTCCTATTGCCAGTCATCTCTTGCCAAATCTCAACCCTGGGTTACCCCCACCTGGCTCCTATTCAGAGGCTACTGGATGGAGATGGAGAAAATCACCAAACTGATGACTGAGTCCACTGCAAATCTATTATCATTACAGCAAGGCAATCCTTTTATACTTTCCTAATCAATTCGTCCTCCCGCTCACCATGACAGCTATTCCAAATCTTTTCATCCTTCGTAAGCATTCTTCTATCTTTCAGCTGAAGATCTTGCTTCATACTTCCATGAAAAAAGTGAGGCCATTTGCCTACAACACCCTCTTCACACCAATTCTCTCTTCCTTCTTCCCTGTCTCACATGAAGAGGTAACCTTTTTTTCTGAGGTAAACTCCTTTCCAAGAATATTTGATTCCATCCCATCGTCTCCAGCACATTGGCCACGCTCTACATTTCCTCTTTATTTGCTCCTTCCCTTCAGCCTACAAACACACCCATATCTTCCTCATCCTTCAAAAACCCTCACTTCATACAATCATCCTCGCTGGCTCTTTTCCTGTATCTCTCCTACCCTTTATGGCCAAACTGCCCAAGAAAGCCCTATACACTAGGTGCTTCCACTAACATTCTTTTCTCTTCTAAACCCTTTGAAATCCAACTTCTGACCTCTTCATTCACCTGAAACCTCCCTCTATAAAGTTGCCAATGATCCCTTCATTGCCAAATCTAACGGGTTTTTCTCAGTCCTCATTTTTCTTAACCTTATGCCCTTGAAACTGTTGATCACCCTCTTCTCCTGGATACTCTCCCTTCTCTAGGTCCCTCCTCCAAGGGACCCTGGAGGGCACTGTTCCAGACACTCTCCTCTTCCCCCTCCATATTATCTCAACTTGGTGATCTCGTAAGAGCTTGCATTTGTATGTCACTTTGATGTTTGCAAAGTGCTTTACACATGTTATGATTTTGATCCTCACAACAACTTTGGGAGGTGGGAAGTGTTATTATTCCCACTTTACAGATGAGAAAATTATGAAAGACATAGGTTAAATGACTTGCCCAGAGTCATACAGCTATTACATGCTTGAGGCAGAATTTGAAATCAGGTCTAACTGAGTACAAACCCAAACATAATTAATACTAACTCCCTCTAATCAGATTCCCTAGATTCAATTATATCTCTATGCAGAGGATTTCCAATCAAATCTATATTTTGAGCCCTAGTCTCTCTCATGAGCTACAGTCATGTATCACCAACTATTTTTTGGACATCTTAAACTGAATATCATGTAGATATCTCAAACTCAACTTGTCCAAGACTGAACAAATTTTCGGCCAATTGAAGAAGCATACTATCTATTTTTATATAATAGTTTGACTTGAACATTTCTATTGGGATTCCTATTTCTGATGTATGAGGCATCATGTATACATCATGATGTATAAGATAGAGCATCAGCTTACAACTTGGTATTCTTTGATCAGTTATGTACACAACTCATAGCTAGCCAGTGCTGCTTTCCATCTCTAGTTGGCAGTATCAAATTTAGCATTTGTCAAAATGTAGTTTAGTGGGTTATTGTCAAACCACACATGAAACTGAGTTTCACTTATACCAAAGGTTCTTTACCTAGGATTCGTGAACTTGGGTTTTTTTGTGTTTCATTTTTTATTTTTGGAGGCAATGAGGGTTAAGTGATTTGCCCGGGGTCACAGAGCTAATAAGTGTCTGAGGTCAAATTTGAACTCGGGTCCTCCCAATTTCAGGACCGATGCTTTATCCACTACACCACCTAGTTGCCCCATGACCTTGGTTTTATTTTTTTTAATATTGTGATACCTCTGTTTCATTATAATTGGTTTCCTTTGTAATCCTATGGATTTTATTTTATGCATTTAAAACATTCTTCTGAGAAAGGGTCTATAGGCTTAACCAGACTATCAAAGGGAACCATGACACAAAAAAGTTAAGAAGCCCTGTTACACACACAGTCTCAAAATTATCTTAGTGACAGCCCACTTCAGAGCCAAGACTCTTGACTTGTGGATAAGATAATTAGTTTCACTGCCACTGAGTCCACAATGGGCAAAAGGAAGAAGCCTCAAGGAGCAACTGCTGTCCTGATACATAACTGCCCTCAAAGCATCTGGCCAACAAAAGTCATTATAGGGACACTGTGAACCAACTAACCAAGTTCCTAAAGGTATGATCATATTTCACATTTCAACAATCACAAGATGCCAGGGTCTGATTGCCCCCTTTCTGCCCATCTGCTTGTGCTTCTTCTCAGCCTTTCTGAGTCTCCTTTTCCTCAGCTGGATGAAGGTGAAGTAAACGTTCTCAAAGGCTCCTTCCTCTCTACAACTATGATTCTTTGTATCCATGGGTGAGATTGAGAGGCTTTGCCATAGCAGCATACTTCCTTATCTAATACTTCCTAAGTCTAATAGCACAGCGTCCTACCCCAGAAATGACTTCAACTCTAAATCACTCTTCTGCCATGACCAGGTGATTAGCATCTCTCTGCTGAAAAACTCTTGACACACATACTTGACAGAGGCTCGACAGAACTGATACTCAGCAACTTAAAATTTTAGACCATTTCTGCTTAATCCTTTTAAGCTTTTCCTCATATCTTCCCAAGTCTTCCCAAATATGATGAGATCACTCAGATAAACCAGCATCTCCAAGCATTTCATGCCCCAATCCTTTCCAAGAACTGCTAAAAAGTGGCAGGGGCCCCAGAAAACCTTTGGCACTCAAATTGGGCAGGATTTCACTAGGCAGACAAAGGCTGTTTTCCTATGATCTTCCTCAGCCATTGGGATCTGGTAACATTCACTACTCAAGTCCAACACTCAGAACCACTGGCTGCCAGGACATTGTGAACTTATAGTATGATATGTTAATCTGCCTTAATTCTTTTAATCTTGACAAAGTAGGTGCTTAATAAACACTTCTTGACTTGACTGAATAGTATACTTACATCCTTACTTTCCTAGTAATCTTTCTATTCCACCGCTATGGGTGAGCATACAGACTTTGGGACTCTATAATGATGCCATTGACTAATAGCTGCTTTCACTGGCCTCCTTGTACCCTATTTTCACTGGTACCCTTGTACCCATTTGAAGAAAACGGCAAATCACTCCAGTAATTTTGCTAAGAAAACTCCAAATGGGATCAGGAAGAGTCAGACACAATTGAAACAACTACCAACAACAGCAACAACAACAACAAATAAGACACTCAGTGCAGTGGATAGAGCACTGGATTTGAGGTCAGGAAAGGCTGAGTTCAAATCCTTCCTCAGACACTCACTTAGCTGTTTTACCCTGTGTAAGCCGGGTAAGTTAAGCTCTATCAGCCTTAGTTTCCCCACCTATAAAGTGAGAATAATAATAGCACCTACCTCCAAGGGTTATTTTGAGAATCAAATGAGTTAACATATGTAAACCACTTTGCAAATCTTTTAAAAAAATCTATTTAAATGCTAGAGAAGACGGCAATGATAGTTATAATGACGATGCTCCTTGAGGGAAGGACCTGTTTTTCTTTCTTTGTACAGCATCTGACACACAGTAAAAGCTTAACAAATGCCTGTCCTAAGAGGTAGTTAGGAACTTCACTTAGATCTTCTCTGTGCTCAAAGTAACACTAAATCGGTATCCACTCCCATAAACATCCAAGTGCCATGACCTGAAGGCATTGCATCTTCAAGGTATTATGATGTCAAAGGCAAGTCTCCTGAGTCTTTCTGCTTAAGTTAGTTACACTCCTTTGCATCAGTACCAAGGTATTCCACTCCAGTTAAGAGTATATACCCAATTGAAAATAGCCATAAATTGTCCCCACTGGCTGCGCTGCTAGCTAAATTGATAGCTTGTCCTATGTGCCAAGTCCAAGCTTCTGTTAGTATTGGCATGCCACCTGAAAAGAAGGGTGTTTATCTCACCAGTAGTCCTCTTGCATGTTCCACAGTCCATTTTCTTTGTTTAATTTTATATCATTCAGCATTTCATAGCCCCTTCACCCTCACAAAAAAAGAGTTTAGTAATTTCCAATTCCTCTCCTTTTCCAAGTATTTCTTAGAGGATCTAGATAGCAGTTGTATTATTATTCTCCTTTCTGAATATCTTCCCAAGTATAGTATAGCCCATTCCTAAGGAGTCCACAGAAGTATATAAAATATTTTCTCCAGTACCCTCCTCGTATATGGTACATTGTTCAAAGTAGCAGCCTTTTGCAAGGGTCCGTACTTAAGCAACAAGCTCCTAATAAACAGTTGAAGAACAGAAATGAGACTATATCCAAGTCCAGGTTGCAAAGAATAAAATCAATAAACCATTCACTAATTTAATCACAGAGGGAAAACAAGTTAGCAATTTTTTTAAATGAGGAGAATTTGTAATAGTGAAATAAAATTATTGGAAAGTATTACACACAAAGTAGCAACAAAACATATTGTAAACAAAATGGATAAATATCTATAAAATATTAAAAGCTTAAATTGAAAAATAGTCTAAATAAACCAGTAATAGAGGAATAAACCAAACCAGTGATTAACAAACTTTTATGCAAAAAAAATAGGACCAGCTGGCTTCACAAATGAATTTTGGCAAACATTTAAAGAACAAATAATTCTAATGCCATATAAACTGTTTTTGAAAATAGGGAAGGACGATAACACTCTGTCCCAGTTCTTTCCATAAAATAAATATAGTTCACAAACTATGGGAAGGAAGGGCAAAGAAAGAAAACTACAAATAATAATATTTCATGTTGATATAAAAGCTGTCAAATGATTGAGCAATACATTAAAATTATATATTGTGATTGTGTGACATATCAGAAAAATAGTCTGAATATTAAGAAAATTAACATATTGATTAAAGTAATATCCTTTTATCAATAGATATAGGAAAAAAGACTTTGCTAAAATTTAACACACATTTATGTTAACACAAAAAAGCACAGGATTGGAAGGATTTCTTCTTAACATAATAAAAAAGCAACTATTTGAACCCAAGTAACAGCATTATATATAAAGGAATAATCTCAGAACTAACACTGCCTACTGTCATCTTTATTATTTCAGAGCCCTAGGAATGCTAGCTACAGAAATAAGACAAGAAAATCAAAGACGCGAGTATTGGCAAACAAAGTTAAAACATCTCTATTTATAGATATATGATGGCTTATTTCATTAAATTATAAGCTTCTTGAAGGCAAGGATTTGTTTTGCTTTTTATTTGTATTATAGTAAGTGCTTAACAAATGTTTCCTGGTTAACTGATTGATTGATTTAGAAAACCCCAAAGAATTAACAAAAACATAATTGAAATGATAGATTTTAGCAAAATAGCATATAGTATAAACCAGCAAGGTTTGATATAGGTAGGTGGTACAGTGGATAAAGCGCTGGAGTTGGAGTAAGGAAATCCTGAGTTTAAACCCTGCTGCTCAGACATCCCTAGGCAAGTGAATTCTCCTTTCTCAGCCTCAGTTTCCTCAGCTGTAAAATGAGAATGATAGCACCTACCTCAAAGGTTGTGAGAATCCAATGAGATAATAGTTGTAAAGCACTTTGCAAACCTTAAGGTGATATATAAATTGTAGCTATTATTAATAGCCTACAAAAATAGTATTTTTATATATTATAATAAAATCAAGAAACAGGAAAAAGAAATATTATTTAATATAATGATGAAATATATTGAACATACGAGAACTATTCTATCTATATATGATACATGAATTCAACCAGAAAACAATTTTAAAGGAATGAAGAATTAAACCAGGAAGGACTATGCAGAGAGCTTAAATGCCCATAGTCAGGATGAGTTAAAATAGTAATAAAGAAAATGCTTTCCAAATTAATATATAGATTTACTGACATACTGACCAAAATATCACTTATCTAAGCAAAATATCAAAATATCTAATTTCAGAGATTTGAAAGCTGTTCAGTGTCTTCATTCCTCAATGTTTTTTAAGTTAAATATTCTCTAAATAAGTGGTTATGTAACCAGCATTACCACTGTGTCTCACTCTCTCTCTCTCACACACACACACACACACAAAGAGCAAAACAGAGCCCTACACATGACTTACATATCCAAGTGGAGGGGTTTCTGGAAGAACATAGCATAGCAAGCTGGGTCCCAAAATGGTGGAGATAGGTTCTAGAATGCAACTGCCTCTGATGTTCCTCTAGGAATTGTGATGAATCTCTATCCCCACATTAGTGGTGAGCCACACATCTGTGGTGGAAAGGCAGTCGTTAGTCTTTGGCAGTAGTAGTAACCTCTGCAGATCATCTTCCAAACCCCATTCCCCACCCCACCCCCATAACCTGATTCTTTATTCCCAACCCCTTTAGCTCTCACCCCAAAGTTTCAACCAAATACTACCCAGCCCTCCATTGTGCCCTTTGGAATTCTTGTTCCATAGACAATAAACATTCCTTCATCCTAAATCTTTTCCTCTCTTACTTCTTCTCTCTATTAACTGTTACTGAAAACTGGCTCCCTCTAGGTGACATAAGTGCCCTGGCCACCCTTTTCAGTACAGGCTGTACCTTCACTTGTTCTCTTCAGCTTACTGGTCAAGGCAGGGGAGCTGGAATGCTCCGTTCTTCCCATTGCCACTTCCAATTCTCCCCCTTTCATCATTACTCATAACTTCTCTTCCTCTGAAGCTTATGCTATTCATATCTGCCACCCAATCAAAATCTGATAATCATTGTTTGCAGCAACCTCTCTCCCTCTCCTACCTCCACCCAGGTCACTCCCCTTCTTTCAATGAGTTCAATATTTGGTTCACAACCACAACTGTGTCCTCACTGATGCTAGACAGCTGTACTATACTGTCCTTATCAACTCATCTCCACAGTAGCTTTTCCAAGCCTTTTTTATTCCTTCTCAACCCTCCCATGGGTCCCCCTCCCCAATCTTCTTAGTAGAAATCCTTGCCTCATATTTTACAGAAAAAAACATTGAGGCCATTCACCGGGAGCTCCTCCTTCTTCCCTCTTCCTCATCTTCCATCACCAAATGTCTTCTGCCACTATCTCCTCCTTCATTCTGTCAGCCAGACTGAGCCAGCTTCAAACCTGTGGATGGCTGGAGCCAAACAGAGCAGGCTAGAGACAGAAGAGTCAGGAATCACACAGAAGTTTAATATCAAAGTGAGAGAAACAGCTTGCAAGCAAGGATGGTATTTGAACACGTGTCGGGGCCCCACCCCTAGTGAGGAGACCCATGTTAGTGTGGCTAAACCCTCATTTATATCCTTGTGCCTAGACAAGGAGTCAAACAGTGTAGCGTAGCAACAGTCATGAGGCACAACAGCAACAGTGAGGCAATGTTGTCTAGTGACAATGAGTCCATTCATAGCAAGGCTTCTTTTCTGGGCCTGTTGTGCTTGACTGAGCTCAGCAACCATCAGTTCCAGGTGAGCACAAAGGATTCCTGTTATGCCAAGCTCAGGGCACAGCTTGCTTGCTGGGCTTAGCTTTGGCTAACATAGTGTCTCCTAATATCTTGACAACTCCTGTCTCACGGATAAAGTGGCCTTACTCCTTACCAAGGCTAACTCCTCTGCCTGTTCAAGCAATCTTATTCCCCCTTGTCTCCTCCAACAGACGGTCCCCTCTGTCATCCCCACTCTACCAATCTCTGCTGGCTCCTTCCCTACCACCTACAAACATGCCTATGTCTCCCCCATCCTGAAAAAACCCTCAGTTGGTCCTTCCATCCCCCAAATCTCTAATGTCCTTTATTTCTTCTGCCCTTTACAATTAACTTCCTTGAAAAGACTGTCAAAAATAGCTGCAACCACTTTCTTCTCACTCTCTTCCTCTTAACCCCTTACAATCCAATGATTGACTTTATTTTTACACTGAAACTGTTCTCTCCAAAGTTATTGATGATCTCTTAGTTGCAAAATCCAATGGCCTTTTCTGAATCCTTTTCCTTGACTTCTCTGCAGCCTTTCACTCTATTGATCATCTTTTCCTCCTTGATACTCTCTTCCCTCTAGGTTTTCAGGACACCACTCTCTCCTGGTTTTCTTCCTGCCTATCTGACCTTGGTCTCCTTTGCTGGATCTTTATCCAGTTCATGCCCTCTAACTGTAGGTGCCCCTCAGGATTCTGTCCTTGATCTTCTTCTCTTCTCCTTCTATACTACTTCACTTTTTGATCTTATCAGCTCCCATGGATTAAATTCCTAACTCTATGCTGATGATTCTTAAATCTGCCCCCACCTCTCTGCTGACTACCAATCTTGCACCTCCAACTGCCATTTCAACCTGGATATCCAGTAGACATCTTAAGCAAAACATACCAAAAAGAGAACTCATTATCTTTTTCCCTAAACTTCCTTCCTCCAACACTCCCTATTATTGGAGAGGGTGACACTATCCTCCCAGTCCTGCAAGCCTGCAACCTAGCAATTATCCTCAACTCCTCATTGTATCTCACCCTCCAATTCAAGTTGTTGCCAAAGACTGTTGATTACATCTCTGCCAACATCTCTTACACACTCCCCTTTCTCTCCTTTGACACTGCCTCCACTCTGGTGCAGGTCCTTATCACCTCACACCTAGATGATTGTAATAGCTTGCTGGTGAGTGAACTTGCCTCAAGTCTCTCCTCACTCCAACCCATCCTTCATTCAGCCACCGAAGTCATTTTCCTAAAGTGCAGGACTGACCATGTCACTCCCCAGTAAAAACTCCAGTATTAAACTCCAGTGGCTCCTTATCACCTCTAGGATCAAATATAAAATGCTCTGTTTGGCATTCAAAGCCCTTCATAACCTACCTCTCCTGCCTTTCCAGTATTCTCACACCTTACTCCTTGCCACATACTCTTCAATCTAGAAATCTTTGATCTAGCCTCCTGGTTGTTACACAAACAAGACACTTCATCTCTTGACTCCAGGCATTTTCTATGGCTATCCTCCATGCATGGAATTCTCTCCCTCCTCTGCTTTACCTACTGATCTCCCCAGCTTCCTTTAAGTCCTAACTAATATCCTTTCACATCCCCTCTTAATTCTAGTGCCTTTCATCTGTTAATTATTTCCTATGTGTCCTGCATATAGTTGGTTTTGTATGTGTTTACACGGGTTTTTTTTATTTGTTTGTTTGTTTTTAGTTTTAGTTTTTTAGTTTTTAGTTTTGTTTTTGTTTTGCAGAGGAACAGGAATACTTTATTAAGAGCATGAAGGACCATGAGATCTGAGGACTCAATCTTGAGTCCAGGTTCCATGCGCAGAGGAAGGAGGCAATTTCATATTTTCCAAAAATGTCTTCTCTGCTTGTCCACTGTTCCCTGTCCCTTGCCTGTCTCCCCCATTAGATTGGAAGCTCCTTGAGGGAAAGAACTGAATTTTGACTCTTTTTGTATCTCCAGAACTTAGATAGGGCCTGGCACATAGTACGTACTTAATATTGATGGCACATCTTCCACAGAAATGTGATAGGAGGTAGGACTACTCTTTCATATACAGAGAAAAAGGTTCACTTTTGATGTACTTATCAGCAAAGCTCTGGTTTTTATATAGGATCATCAAACTAGAAGAAACCCGAAAGGCCACTGAGTCCAAACTCCTTATTTCACAGTTGAGGAAACAGAGGCATAGAGAAATTCATGAACTTGCCCAGGGTCACACAGCTGGTAAATGAATGAAACAAAATTTGGACACAGTTCTTTCTGATTCCAAATCTGTGCCCTCTTCAGCACATCATGCCTTTAGGTCTTAATGGTTTTGGAGTACTGTTTGGCCAGGATACAGTGATTAGTGATTGGTCATTACACAGATGATGGCCAGGTACGGTCTAGTCTTCAGATATTAGGGCCAAGCAATCTATTGCATACTTACTACCATTAGCTAAAATCAGGTTGCCCATGAAGACCAAAGCCCAGTGTTCAAGGAGTATGGTTTAGAAATACAAAAGAGTTTGAGTGTACTAAACATTCAGGTAAGAGTATCTTTGCTTGTTGTTTTTAAAATGAGTGGTATCTGGAGCAAACAATTTGAACTTGGAGATAAGACGATACTTACCCTGGTAGCCAAGACTTTGAAGGGTATTGGATAGATCTTTCTGTAGGGGAAAAGGCAAATGTGGTGGTATTTTGTTTTTTCTTAAGGAAGGATTTTGCTGGCATATAGTTGGGGCAATGCTTTTTTTTGTCTTTGTTTCTTTTTAAAATTTGTTTTATTGATCTTTTATTTTTATGTCACTTCACTATCTAATTTATCACTTCCCATTCCCTTTTCCAGTGAGCCACCCCTCATAACAAAGAAAAAAAGAAGTTAAAAAAAACCAGTTCACCAAAACTAACAATCAAATAAGTCTGTGTATGTATATACATATATATACACACGTATGTATACATATATGTACATATATATGTATACATATATATGCAATGTATGCACTATTCCAACCTACAATCCCCAATCTCTATAAAGAAGTGAAAAATGTCTAAATCCCCATCTCTTACCCAGGATCAGGTTTGGTCATTATAATTACCAAGTATTCAATTTCCCTTTTTTTTGTTCCATTTACATTGTTGTAATAATTGTGAATATTGTTCTCCTGATTCCATTCACTTTTAATTGATGTATATGCATCTTCCATGCTTTTCTAAATTCTCCATATTTATTGTTTCTTACAGCAAGTAATATTTCATTATGTTCATATCACACAATTTGTTTCGCCATTCTTCAATGAATGGTCATCTCCTTTCTTCCCAGTTCTTTACTACCACAAAAAGTGCTGCAGTTAATATTTTGATGAATACTGAATTTTTCTTTCTCAAGTCTTTGACCTCCTTAAGGTATATGCCTAACAGTGAGCTCTTTGGGTCAGAGGGTATAAACAGAATTCCAAATTGCTTTCCACAGTAATTGGACCAATTCATAGTAGTATATTAGTGTGCCTATCTCAAAGAAGCCAGCATTAAACAACATTAAATATTTCCATCTCTTTCCATCTTTCCCAGTGTTCTGGGTTTGAGGTAAAATTCAGAGCATTTGGTATCAAATCTTGGCTATGAGATATGCTACTTATGCAATTGCATAAGGCAATTAATTCACTTAATCTCACAGTCTCCTTTCCTCTTTTGTAGAATAAAGGTATTAAAATAGATGGCATCCAAGATCCCTTTAGATCTAAATCTGTGATTCTTATGATCCTATGATTTACATTTCTCTTACTGTTTGAGATTTGGAATTGTCATTTTATGGTTGTTAACAGTTCACACTTCTTTAGAGAAGTATTTGCTCATATTCATTGATTACTTATACATTGTGGAATGGTTCTTAGTTTTATATAACTTAATTCCCTATGTTTCATGTTTATCAGACTCTTATGAGAGATATTTGATACAAAGATTTCCCCTAATCAAAGGCTTCCCTTATTATTCTTGTTTCATTGATTTTGTTTCATTTTTTTTGTAAATCTTTTCAATGTCATGCAATTGAAATCATCTATACTATATTTTGTGATTAAGAAGTGTCCACCTAGCCAACAGTTGTAAAAGATAACTGATTTAGTTATCTTCTAAAAAATTTTATAATGTGAACATTAATATTCAGGTCTCATCCATTATGATCTTATTGTAGTATATTGTGTAAGATAGTTATTGGTCTAAGCTAATTCCAATCAAAAGCTTTCCAGTTTTTCTAGTAGTTCTTATCAAACAGGAATTTTATTCCCAATAATTTATGTTCTCTGGTTTATTTAATACTGACTTAGCAATTAAGTTCAATTGTTCCTGATTCTTCTTTTTCTCGTCTTGTTTAGTGATCTACTTTTCTATTTTAACCACTTCCAAATTGCTTTGATGATTACTAATTTGGAGTAGAGTTTGAGGTTTGGAAGTTATTTCCCTTTAATCTCTACTTTTTTTTATTAACTTAATTTTTTAACTTCCGACTGAATTTTGTTATTTTTGTCTAGCTTTATAAGCAATCCCTTTAGTAGTTTCATTGGTATAGCTTTAAATCTATAAATTAATTTTGGTAGTATCATCATATTATATTTGTAAAAATCATAAGCAATGACTATACCTCCAGTTAAATGTATTTCTTTATAATGTTTTGTAATTGCATCTCTCCAAGTCTTAAGTATGCCTTGGTGGATTGATGCTGACATATTTTATGCATTTATTTTGAATAGTATGTCCCTTTATCACATTTCTTCCTGGATTTTGTTTTTGCTATTTAGAAATATTGCTGGTTTTTGAGAATTTATTTTTATATCCTGCTACTTTACTACTAAAGCTATTAATTGTCTCAGTTTCTTTGCTGATTCTCTGAGATTGTAGTCCATCATATTATCACAAAATAGAGTCAATAGTGTTTCCTCCTTGCCTTTGTTAATCCTTCAATTTATTCCTTTGGTTTCATTGTTACTGCTAGCATTTCTAGAAGTGTCTGATCAGAGTATGGAATGGAGATCTCCTTACTTTATTATGTTTGTTGGGAAAGTTTTTGCTGTTTTTCCATTATGAATAATGTTAGGTTTTGGTTTTAAATAGTACACTTTTACAATATTTTAAAGATATCCCTTTTATGCTTGTAGTTTATAGAGTTTTTAGCATAAATTAACATTTATATTGTATTTGGTCAAAGACTTTTTCTGTACCTATTGTTAAAATACTGCAACTTGGGACAACTAATTAATTTAGTTGTAACCAATTATAAGAAAAAATTTCCCCAGTGTTTTGAGGGGCAGTATGGTGTGATAGAGAACTGACTTCAAGTTCTGCCTCTTACAGAAAACAGCTGTGTGACCCAGCGCAAGTCACTTAACATCTCAGTGCCTCAGGCAACTCTCTAGGATGCTAAATTTCAAATAAGCTGGTCATCATCACAGATAAAAGATGTTTCTTGGAGAATTGTGAGAAAATGGCAATGTAAAACCTAGAAGAGCCTAGATCCCCACAAGCACTCCAGTGGTATATTGTGTAAGATGTTGGTCTAAACCTATATTCTGCCAAAATACAGAGCTCTCGATATTCACCAGATAGAACAATGACCAAAAACAACCACAAAAATGACACAGAGATCAGCTTCTTCATCCTTTCCAGGATTGTACAATGATACTGCCAGAAGACTGCAAAAGTATAGAGAAAAGACAAGTTAGAATAGTTAGAAGGAGGATGACAGCAGTACCCAGCATGGTCAGAATGGGCAAGCCAAGGGAACCATTCCTGCAAGAGAGAGGACCAAGCCAGTACATAGCACAAGGTCACCAAGAGGCCTTATCCCCATCCATCATGGGTGATAGGGACAGAACAATGTTAAGGCCCATTGTAAGATGATACAGGGACTCTATCCTTAACCACAAGAAGAGACAGGGTCAAGACCTAGAACCTAGACAACCTGTACCCAAGCCAGTATCAAAAAAGCTTAGACCTGAATCACAGTAGGTGATAAGGACAGAAAACTCTTGCAGAAGATGAGGACCCTTGAGTCTTAGATGTTAAACTAAAGATTAAGCAGGACCTGTAGGGATATAGGAATATATACAAATATAGAGTTTGACCCAAGCACAAATCCCCAATCTAGAAAGTTAGGCTAGAGATAAGAGTAAAAAGATTAAAATTCTGGATACAGTAAAGAAATATTTCGCACTGAGAGAAGCCCAAGGGATAAACCCAGAAGACAGAACTCCACAAGTCAAAAAAGAGCCTCAGAGAAAAGAATGCCCTGGCCACAAGAAATACAAGAGTACCGAGAAAAAAACAAAATGAGATACTAAATGGTAACACTGGAGAGGAAAAAATAGCAAGAATAATTAATCTATTAGAACAGACAATGGTAAACCTTATCCAAGAGTTGAATTCCCTGAAAATTAAAATAGAATGACAGAAAACAATTACTTCATGAGGCAATAAGGAATATAAGAACAAATCTAAAGATGGATAAAACGAAGAAGAAAATTTAAGGGATATATTGTTTAAAAGAATTCACCTGGAAAATAATTGAAGGAGGAATTATCTAAGGAATTATCATGACTACTGAAAGTCATGAAGAAACCATAATTCAAGAAATCCTAAATGAAAACTACCCAGTTCTCTTAGAATTTGATGGTAAAGTTAAAATAGAAAGAATGTTCTGGTCACCTCCTAAAAGAAATCCCAAAATGAAAACTTCCAGGAACATCACAGCCAAAATCCATCACTTCCAGGTCAAAGAAAAAATACCACAAGCAGACAATAATAAGGAGCTCAACTACCCAAAAAAGCACAGTCAGGATTGCACAGGACTTGGTAGCTACAATTAAAAAGGAGAGAAGAACTTAGAATACAATATTCCAAAAGGCAAAGGATATAGGTTTACAATCAAGAATAATCTATCCCAAAAAACTGCATATAATCCTGTTGGGGGGAGGGGAGAACGGATTTTCAATCAAATAGAGAATTTCTAAGCATTCTCGATTAAAAAAAAAAACACCAGAATTGAGTATGTCACACACACACATACACACACACCCATCCCCACTTAATAAACTCCAGTGGCTTCCTATAACTGCCAAGATTAAATACAAAATCCTGTTTGGAATTTGAATCCCTTCATAACCTAGCCCTCCCCCACCTTACAATTCTTTTATTCCTTATTATTTATATTATTTATATCTTATTCCCCACCATGTAGTATATGACCCAACAATATTTGCCTCTTTGCTTTTCCATGAACAAGACCTTCTGTCTCTGAGCTCTGAGCAGTTTCCCTAGCTGTCCCCCATCTCTGGAATGCCCTCTCTCCTCATCTCTGTCTTCTAACTTAAATGGCTTCCTTTAAGTCCCAACTAATACTTCATCTTCTGCAGGAAGTCTTTCCCAACCCTCTTATTTATAGTGTCTTCCATCTCCTATTTACTTCTTATTTATCCTGAATATAGTTTGCCTTGAATATGTTTGTTTGCATACTGTCTTCCCCATTAATTTGTGAGCTCCTTAAAGGCAAGGACTGTCTTTTGTCCCTTTTTGAATCCCCAGTACTTAGCACAGAGCCTGGAACATAGAAGGGGATTTGTAAATGTTTATTGATTGACTAAGGAGATATTTGAAGTGGAAGACAAGAGAAATATAAAAAGATACATATTTGATCAATTGGAAGTTACTGTGTGAGAATGAATTATTTACATGCTAACAGGAGGAAAAGAAATGTGTTCTCTCAGATCCTTAATGTCTGCAAGGGCCATAAAAAAAATTATTTAAGACAGGCGGAGGACCTGGGGGTGATTATGTTTTGATAGTCTTAGGAAAATAAAAATGTGTGCAAATAGGGAACTAAGCAGGGGAGGAAAGGTAAAAGAAGAGGAAGGAACTCATTTCACATCATGGATAGATGAGGAAAGGGAATAAATATTTATATAGTACCCACTATATGCCAAGCACTATGCTGAGCACTTTATAAATATTATTTCATTTGATCCTCACAATAGTCCTAGGAGATAGGTTCCATAATTATCCTCATTTTACAGTTGAGGGCACAGGCAAGTCACTTAACCTTTGCTTCAGTCTCTTCCTATAATATTTATAAAAATGCTTAGCACAGTGCCTGGTACATAGTAGGTGTTGGTGTTATATAAGCACTAATTTCTACTCCGTCCTTCCCAATAAAAAGATTATACACTATGACCAGGTTTGATTAACACCAGAAATGCAGATTTGTTCAGTATTTAAAAAATCCTATAAGCACAATAGGTCATATTAATAACAAAAATGATAAAAACTACAAGATTGTATCATGAGATGCTGAAAAGGCTTTTGACAAAATCCAACACCCATTTCTCTTTAAAAAATACTAGAAAGCAAAGGAATAAATAGACTTTTCATAAACATGGTTAGTATTATCTAGGTAAAACCAAAAGCAAATATTATATGTAATAAAGTTTAGAGGCCTTTCAAATATATTCAAGGGCAAGGCAAGGATGCCATTATGATAACTGTTTATCATACTAAGGAAGGAAATAAGCATTTATTAAGCACCATGTGCCAGGTGCTGTGCTTAAGCGCTTTACAAATATTATCTCATTTAATCCTTATAACAACCCTGGGAAGCAGGTGCTATTATCCCCATTTTACAACTAAGGAAACAGAGTGAGCAGAGAGGTTAAGTGACTTGCCCAGGGTCACAGAGCTAGTAAGTGTCTGATGTCATATTTGAATTCAAGTTTTTCCAACTTCAGGCGCAATGCTCGGTCCTTTTACTGTGCCACCTATCTACCTCTAGCATTGTGCTAGAAATGCTAGCTATAGCTATAATAAAAGAAAAATAAATTGAAGGGATAAATATAGGAAAGGAAGAAACAGAATTATTATTTTTGCAGATGATATATAATGATTTACTTAGAGAACCCTAGAATTCAACTAAAAATTAATTGAAGCAATAACTTCAGCACAGTTGAATGATAAATGATAAATACACAGGAATAATCAGCATTTCTATATATCACCAACAAACCCAGGAAGAAGAAATAGAAAGATAAATTCCATTCAAAATAACTACAGAATATATAAAATACTCTTCCGTCTATCTACCAACACACACAAAAGAATGAATGGAACTACAAATATTTTGTATTTCTTTAAAGAAATACAGACCTAAATAATCCAAGAAATATTAATTACTTATGGGTAGGCTGTGCTAGTCTAATAAAAATGACAATACTAGCTAAATTAATTTACTTATTCAGTGCCATACTAATCAAATTACCAAAAAGATTATTTTATACAGGTAGAAAAAGTAATAATAAAATTCATTAGGAAGAACAAAAGATCAAGAATCTCAAAGGAAATAATGAAAAATTGAGAAGTTACAATGCCTAGCATGGACCAGATCTCAAATTTTAGAAAAGAGTAATAATCTTCAAAACCATTTGGTACCTGTTAGAAAATAGAGTTCAACATATAGAAGCAAATTAACACAGTAGAATGGTGTTCTATAAGACTGAAGACCCCAATTACTAAGGTAAGAACTCTTTATTTGACAAATTGCTAAGAAAACTAACTAGAAAGCAAGTTGGCAGAAACTAGGTATAGAGCCCCTCATACCATATACAAAGATAAACACCAAATGGATACACGACTTAGACATAAAGGATGATGTCCTAAACAAATTAGAGGATCAAAGAAGAAATTATCTTTCAGATATATTGATAGAGGGGAAGATCTCATGACTAAATAGAGGATAGAGAGGGACATGAACAAAAACAAAATCAATGGAGTCAAAATTGGAGAGGAAACAGGTAACTGGGAAAAATCTTCACAAGTTTTTCTGATAAAGGTCTCACATCCATGATATTTAAGGAATTGATTCAAATTTATAAGAATGAGAGCCTTTCCACAATAGATAAATGCTCAAAGAACATAAAAAGGCAGTTTTCAAATAAGAAATCCAAGATATCAACAAATATATACAAAATGCTTCAAATCAGAAATAATTATAAAATGCAACTGAAGATTTTACCTCACACCCATCATATTGGCAAAGAATGGATGCCTGAATAAAACATTTATTAAACACTATGGGTAAATCTCTGTTCTAAGGACTGGGGATACAAGCAGAAAAGATAATCCTTGCTCTCAAGTGGTTCATATACTAATGGGGGAGAAAACAAATATAGCAGGTTGCAGCTGCAAGTCAGATAGAAAGATTCTATGGTTCTTAGGATGTAGCAGCAAAGCAGATGGTCATTAGCACAGAGGTGTGCTGGAGCCAGCTTGTACTATCTCATAAAAGTTCATTTTTAAATTTTCAGTGTGAGCATTTACAACTTGGAAGCAAATGGTATAAATTAGGTCTTGATTTATTGTCTTATTGATTATCTAAACTTAAGAAAGTGATAGAGAAAATATTACTAATTCAGATTACACTTTAAAGTGTGCCAGTTGTTAACCATTTACTAGCACCTCACTGGCAATGCCTCCTACTTAATATGATGTTATGTGATAAAATCTTATCAGTATCTGATGATGAACCATTTGACAATGCCAAAGACTTTGGTGACAAAGCCTTTTCTGGATCCTCAATAGAGTTGCCAGAATGCATTTACCCAGGGTTTGCTTCATAGGATTATGACTGAGGGCATGAAGTGGCAACATTGTCATTCCCAAGGTTCTTGGCATCAGGGTACTGGGCTGCCTCTCTTAGAGTCCGAGGGGAGATGGTGATCGAAATAGTTTGACCTGCCTGGCAGATGTTACTTCCTGACTCTCTCACAGGGCACCTTACTACTCAGAGAGGCCAGCTTGCCTATCCCATGAGTAGCAGTTGTTGGGGATTACTGGCCCCTTCTCCAGAGGAGTTGCCCCCTGAAGATGACTGTGAGGGCTGGGCTGAAAGTAGGACAAAAAAAAGGAGAATGACCAATGGTGGTAGGAAAATGGGCACATTAATGCACTGTTATGTGAATTGTACATTGTCCTAGCCATTCTAGAAAGAAGTTTGGAACTATGGCTAAAAAAAGCCATTAAACTGTACATACCCTTTGACCTAATGATATCACTATTAGGTTATACCCCCAAAAGATAAGAGAATGAGAAAAGAACCTATATATTCAAAAATGTTTATGACAGATCTTTTTGTAGTACCAAGGAACTGGAAACCATGAAGGTATCCATTTATTGAGAAATGGTAAAATATTATATGTGAATGAAATAGCATATTGTTATACATAAGAAATAATGAAATGGATGGTTTCAGAGAAATCTGGTAAGACTTGTATGAACAAGTATGTATGAACAAGCAGAGTAAAGTGAGCAAAACCAGGAGAACAGTACATAATAATGATATTATAAATAAAAACAGCCTTGAAAGATGAGAACTCTTATCAATGGAATGATCAATTGTGATTCCAGAGGACTGATGATTAAGCATACTACTCACTTCTTGACAAAGAGGCGATAGAATCAAAATAAAGAATAAGTCATACATTTTGGGAAACAGTTAATGTGGGAATTTATTTTGCCTAATTATGCATATTTGTTACAAAGGATTTTTCTTTTTTCCAGTAAAGGCAGGGGAAGAATGAAGAGGGATAAGAATAGTGTAAAAGAAAAAAAAAAAGAAAAAGGAAAAGAAGAAAAGGGGTCCACTGAAGCATCTTTTTTTAAAAAGAATGCAGAGAATTCCTCAATTGGCAAATGGTCACAGGATATGAATAGGCAGTTTTCAGAGGAAGAAATCGTAACTATCAATAGTCATATGGAAAAAAAATGCTCCAAATCACTAATAAATAGAAAAAAACAAATTAAACAACTCTGAGTTACCACCTCATGCTTATCAGATTGGCTAAGAGAACAAAAAGGGAAAATGACAAATACCAAAGGTCAAATAAGAAAACAGGGACACTAATGCACTGTTAGTGGAGTTGTAAACTGGTTCAGCCATTCTGGAGAACAATTTGGAACTATGCCCAAAGGACTATAAAACTATGTATACCCTTTGATCTAGCAATACCATTACTAGGATGATATCCCAAAGAGAGCATAAAAAAAGGTAAGAGACCTATGTGTAAAAAAATATTTATAACAGCTCTTTTTCTGATGGCAAAGAGTTGAAAACTGAGGAGATGCCCATCAATTGTGGAATGATTAAACAAGTTATGATATATGAATGTGATAGAATAATATTGTGCTGTAAGAAATGATGAAAGGGATGGTTTCAGGAAAACTTGTATGAACTGATGCAAAGTGAAGTGAGTAGAACTAGGAGAACAATTTACACAGTAACAACAGTATTATAAAGATAATCAATTATGAAAGACAATAATTGATCAATACAAAAAGCCACCACAACTCCAAAGGACTCATGATATAAAATGCTATCTGCTCTAGATAGAGATGGTCTCAGGGTGTAGACTGAAGCACATTTTTTTCCTTTATTTTCCTTGCCTTTGAGTGATGCTGGTGGGGGGAGAATGTGGCTAATGTGAAAATGCTGTAATAAATATTGTATGTATTGTCTTCTCAATGGTTGGAGGAGGAGCAAAGGGAGGGAGAGTACTTGGAATAGAAAATGAAAATTAAATTAAATTTAAAAAAAAGAATGCAGAGAAGTGAACAGAAGGAAGGTCCGAAAGAAGAATAAGAAAAGGAGGATATCTTTGAAAGCTACAGGTTAAACTTATATACTTTTTAAAAACAAGCTGTCATAAGAGAACTTTATAGTTTTTTGTACATTCCTCTTATTCTATTCTCCTATATGGAAATGCCTATTTTACGCTTAAGTTCAGAATAAAAAGTAAAATTAAAAGAAAAATAAACAAAAAAGTTAACCATTTCCTTTAATGTCTCTGCAAGAATAGCATAAGCTGTTTTATAAAAAGCTTTGCTAAAATTCAAACTATATCTAGAGCATTCATTTTATGTAGTAGTTTAGTAATACTGTCAGAAAAGGAAATGATATTGTTCTGATATGACCCGTTTTTGATGAAGACAGGCTGGCTCCTTGTAAACATGGCATCCCTTTCTAGCTGTTGGTGAACCATCTCTTTCATGGTCTATTCTAGAATTTTCTGAGGAACCAAAGACAAGCACACTTGCTTAGAGTTTGCATACTCTAATTGCTTCCTTTTTTGTTATTTGGGCAATATTCACCTTTCTCCAACTTTCTACCTCTCCTGTTTTCCATGATCACTGATGGTGGCTCATCAGTCACATTCTTTCAAGACCTGGGGATGTAATATGTCAGGACCAGGTGGCTTAAATTCATCAAGGACAGCTCAAGATTCTCTTACTCTCCTCTTACTTATCTTGGGTATTCAGTGCCCTAGTTAAATCATCTTTATTCTGTCATTTCTCATACATGAGTCATTCTTCTTGGAGGAGAACAAAAGCAAAATAAAAAATTGAGCGACATTGCCTTCTCTCTGTGGTCAGTTATCAAATCTATCCCCAACAAGGGTCCTGCCCCTTCCTTAAACATCTTAAGCAGGTTTCCCATGAAGCATTTTAGTCCATGACAGCCTATCTTTCCTCCAAATCCTTTGAAAACTGCTTTCTCAAAATCTAAATTGGATGTCAAAGTATGACCAGATTTCTTCTCTTCTCTCAAAAACTCTAGGAGTAAGTAACCATTTCTCCCCAGGATTTTCACCAATTTCTATCTCATTGACAATTTCCTCCCTGGGAGTGAGAATAGAATCTCTGATTCTTGGTTCTTTCACCTTTGGAAGGAGGGATAAAATTATTACTGAGGCAAGTCAAGAAGTTATTCACTGCTATACTTTTGCCAAAGAGAGAACTTGAGTAGATGTTTGGATAATTGAAGATCTCCATCACCTCCATAACATGCCTCTATGTCAGGCTTGCGACCTATTTCCCAGTCTCCTCATCTATTTTCTCTTTCTGTTTAGGTGGTCTGTAATATACTCTAATATTGTGACAACAATCACGTCTGTTTCTCACTCCATTCATCTTGGTTCATTCAAATGTCATTAGTTATGCTTCTTCCCTCTGATTCCTGGATTTTCTCGTGGGAGTATAATTTCTTAACATTCAGCATTATCCTGCCCCACCCTCTTTTACCAATCCTCTTTTTAATAAAATACGCCTATCCAGAACCATGATATGGACATAGATTTCATTCTTCCCAGTCTCAGTGATACTTGGAGGTTTTATGTGGCCCTGTGCATTAGAAGGTATAATTCACTTTGATCCTTTGTGTTTAGATATTTGAGTCCATTGGTTTGGGTATTGGTTTATTTCTTGGATTTAGTCTCCTGTGAACTTCTGGTTATCTCAACTGCTACTTTTCCTTCTCTGCAACTATTTTCTATGATATTTAACTTGTGTAAATATGTAGGCAGTTTTCTTCCTCCCATATTCTTTTTAGTTTAAAGCCCTTTGGATTAGATTTGAAAGACAGTCTGCAAATACATTCTTAGCAGTCTGTTAGGTATACTCCATCTCTGGCCAGAAGTTTTTCATCCCCAATATTTTAATCCATTTTTCAGAAATCCAAATTCCATTTTCAAACACTACCTTCTTATCAGACTCTTCTCTTCTCAGTTCACTAAGTAATTTTTCTATTCTTCATCCCTTGTCTTCAGTGGGCAACAAGGAAGAAATTTCAACATGTGCTCCACAGCCATCAGCCTTGCTCAATAATACTTCATAATTATTGGTGATATGTTTTAGGTCCTTCAGTCAGTTGTGCCCATATGAATCACTAGAAGTGGGTAGCTAGCTGCCTTCTATTTTGAAAGGTTCTCTGTTATGTTTTATATACATGTTCCAGGAAGACAACAGATATCCCTGTAATTATTATCAGGTCAACAAATAGCCGCCTCAGTAACCCTAAGCAATGATGATTGCTTTTGTGGTTCTATTATATTATTGTTTAGAAGACAAGCTACATCTTCCTCGTTACAGCATGAATGTGTCTTCTCTTCAGGAAAGGTCTCAAACCTGCTTTCAAGCTCTAATTGTACAGCTGTCCTTTCCACTCTTCCTCTCTCAAAAATCCCAACAAGGATCAAGTTTTCCCTTCTCCACCCCAGATCTCCCTTTTTTTCCAATTGGGAAAATGTGACTTCTGTTTCTTTTAGAAACACTTTATTATCCCTACCAACTTGGATTGGGAAGAGGTATATCTGAATCCCTTCACCTTCTCCAGAAGGGAAATTAGTCTACACTTGTAATTCAGGTAGCAGTCTCTAAGCTGTGGCATAAATATAAACATCATACACGATGCAAGTGACAGTGCTTTCCTTCCATTGCTTTTGTCCTGTTCTCCCACGGTCCTCCCTTCCCTGCCTTGTTGGGAGATGATAGAAATTTTTATTCCTTCATGGTTCACAATTGACTTAGTAGGAGTACATCACCTGCTCAATCAATCAATCAACACACATTTATTAAGCACATATCATGTAGCTGGTCCTGGGTTAGGTAGGATACAAAACCAAAAATGAAACAGTCCCTGCTCTCAAGGAGCTTACATTCTGTTGTCCTCCTTTCTTCCTTATTTCCTTTCCCCCCCCCCATTTATGCAACATCTCACTGCTATTTCCTTTCATAAAAGATAATGATTTATTTATGGGAGTCATGGAATATAGACCCCCTCCCATATTGTCATTAATTCAATATACTAATTCAACTCTTCTTTATTCCCATATCCTGATTAATTTCCCCTTAAATCCTTAACCTTTAGTCCTCTTTCATCCCTTGATGATCCCCTTTTTTCCCCATTTAGTTCATAGATCAATATTTTCTCTTTTTTGTAAAAGCAATATTCTTTAAACATGAGAAAATTCATTTCATTAATCTTTTCTTCATAATTATGCTTATTTGCCTTTCTTGGGCTTCTCTTTTTGGGGATGTTTACATGTTAATCTTCTTTCCTCTGGAATTTTTTTCAAGAATGCCTCAAATGTTTCCCTTTTGTTGAATGTTTTTCATTGATGCTCAGGTTTGTAGGATGTTATTTTGAGTTACAGCTTGAGATCCTCTGCTTTTTGCAATATATTTTTCCATTTCCTCTAGTGATTTCTCTCAAAGGCAGAATAATCCTGTTATTCAAATTGACTTTAGTTGATATATGAAAGTGTTGGTTGCTTGCAACATTTGTTTTGTATTGTTGAATTGGTAAACTTAATAACTACATACCTTCAAGTTTTGTATTTAGGCTTTTTTTCCATAGAATGATCTGTAGATTCTTGAGAGAAATACTTCATTGTTTGTATTCAGAGGTGCTACATAGTTTTCTTGATTTTTCCAGAATTATTATATTTAGGGTTTTTTTTTTGTTTTTTATGTTCTTCTGGAAGACGTATGATCTTTAAGGTATCTTTGTATATTCTGTCATCAAGGTCAGTCACTTTATCTTATTAATAAACTGCTAAAAGTATTAAAAGTATTCTTTTAACATTTTTGCCTTTTGTTTCTCTTCTGCCAAATTTTCTTACACTTGGGTATTCTTGTGGTCCAAATCTATTTCTTCTTTCAGAACTCCTACTTTTTTTTGGAGAGATTATCCATCATCTACTCAATTTTACTATTCTGCTAAATATATTTTTTAATTCAGCATTGAGAACTCTGATTTTTTTTAACTGAAATTGATTCTTTATTTCTCTTTTGAACCATTCTATAAAATTCTTTGTTATTGTACTATGGCCTCTGGAAAGTCCACAGGTCTTTCACTGAGTAACATGGGCTTATTTTCTTTCATATCATATTCATTCAAATTGTTTTTGTGTCTTTTTTAGGTTTTATTCATTGTTTTCTGTTTTTCTTACCCTTCCTTTTGTTTTATCTGCTTGTGAATTAGGCTTTTATTTTATCTTTTGGTCTTTCAACTTTAATCTTATATTCCCCTTCACTTGCCTTTGGGAATCCTTCTCATTCTTTGGCCTCTCCCCCTTTCACATACTATATACCCATGAAGTGAGGCTACTGGGCAGCATTGGGGAGCATGGGGATCAGCTCATTGGGATCACTTGCCCCAAGCAACTTCCAGGGATAGATAAGTGGGCGCTCCTAGATTGCCAATGTCCTTGCCCTCAAGTTCAATGTTCATTCCCATTTAATCTGTGGCCCTTCACACATTTTTCTCCCCTGAAGAAGTCATTATCCCACCCTGCTCCTTATCCTACTGAAGCCCTTGTCCCTTTCCTTTACTTGGTTAGGCAGAATCAGTGTTTGCCACCTGCTATGCAGTGGGGCAGGAGGAGAGGTCCCTTCTATGGACTCAGAGTAATAGACCTCTAAGATTCTGTGTGCTCACTTCAACAGGCATGTAGTATCAATAGGGAGAAAGGATACTAAATATAAATTCTAAATATTAAAAGTTCTCCAGTTCATTCTAAGTATTAGAAATCTCCAAAATTCATAAGCTTTTATCTTGTGTAGGGATTCTGTCTTATTAATTTAGCTGTAATTACTCTATAGCTGAGACAATTCCTAACTTTTGAGATTTTAGGTGAAGTTTGTATTAAACAACTATTCCTTCATATCGGCAATCACATAATGCTTTTGTTTCCATTAGCAGTTATATATCAGGGTGACTGCTTTAAAAAAATAAAGAGATATTAAAAAGTCTCTGGTTTTGAACTAAAAGAGCATTATGGAAGGGATAGCATTATAGCCAAGGCCTTCAGCTAAAACCAAAAGATGGAAGCAGATGAAATTCCATAACGACATTCTCATCAGAGCTATGCCCATAGTATCCAGTAAAAATAATGCACCAAGCAAAACATTATCTACATCTAGTTGGGCAGCTTCTGATGGAGACTATGTATCTAGTCAATGAGATGACATCACTACAAAACATCAGTGTCCCAAATCATTGGAAGCGTAAGTTGACTATCCACATGTGTTCCCTAGCCACATATGTTCCTATGTGTGTACCCTTACACAACTATGCCTTAGTTATACGTGGTCCTTAGGTGTGCTATTCTACATGTGCACCCTATGCATGTTTACTCTTCCAACTAATGGTGGATCTATTTTTGGAGGTTTCCCAGAAAGAGCACAAACAGACACAAAAGAATTCTACTGGGAATTCCTAGACTGCATCTCTGCATCCTGTCTCAGACATGCTCCCTCTCCAAACCATCATTTCCCTCAAAAAATGACAGAATTAATTCATCTAGTTCTTCCCATTCTCATGTTTCCACAGTATTTTTTTTACTTATGTTATAATAGGAAAACATGGGACACCTTTGGGGGAACTATGAGTAATTCTGTTTTCATAGAGAGTACTGTTCATGAGAAGGAGTATTAGAAAGATAAGGTTTTGAAGGTATGTTGGAACCACAGTGTGGAGGCCTAATGATTTTTGTTCTTTGTTCAGTGAGCAACAAGGAGCCACTGAAGATTTCTGAGTAGTAGAGTGATATTATCATGCAGGAGTAGCAGGAAGATTATTCTGGAATCACTGTGAAGGATGGGGAGGAGAATTGAGATAGAGTAGAGTACTGCTGTTAGGACACCACTGCAAAAATCCAAGTAAGAGGTAATATAGGCCTGAACTATCATTCTGGCAGTGGAAATGGTAATAAGAGGTAGGTCACCTATGAGAGAATTTAGGAAACAGGACTTGGCAACTAATTAGATGTGTAGAATGAGGGAAAGGGAAGAGCCACAGATAATTCTAAAGTTTGCTAATGTCAGTGACTAGGATAATTGTGTCATTGACAGAAATGGGAATATAGAGAAGAATAACAAAATTCTTAGAAAAATGAAGAGTTCAGTCTTAGATCTGCTAAGCTTGGGATTCAAATGAAACATCCAGATGGAACTGTTGGAGATACTAGTATGGCCTTTAGGGGAAAGATCAGGACTAAATATGTTGGTTTGGGAGTCATCCATGTAGGTACTAGTTGAAGCCATGGAAGTGAATGAAATTACCAAAGAAGGGCATACAGGAAGGATGGAGGGCATAGTCTTAGAGAATATGTACATTAAGTGGCTAGGAGGAGGAAGAGGAATCAACAAAGGGAATGGCAGAGGATTGAATAGGGAAGCTGAAGAAGTTGGAGGAAAGCCAGCAGAATATGGTGTCATAGAAACCAAAGGAAGATTATCAAAAAGAAACATCAAATGCTACAGAAAGGTCAAGAAAGATGAGAACTGAAAAAAGGTCATTGATTTGGTGATTGAGATCTTAGAAATCTAAATGTAGGGCTGAGGATGTTAGCCAAGACAGGAATTACCATAGAAGAATGAATGAGAGATGAACTGAGAGCAAGTGTAGACTAATGGCTCAAAATTTGGATAATGAAAGAACAGAGGGACAAGATGGTAACTAAGAGTCTGGTAGGGTTAAAGAATGATTTGTTTAGGATTATGGGACACCTAATCATATTTTTATGGAAAAAGGAAAAATGAGAAGATTCAAAAGATGATGACTAAAGATCCTAGAGGAGACAAGAAACATTTGGATCAAGTACATAAGTGGACAGGTTAGCCTTGAGCAGGAGGAAATCCAGTTCTTCTGGGGAAACAGGAGGAGAGGAGGAGAGGAACAAGGAAACAAGGAAAAATTGAAGAAAAGATCAAGAATATATGGTTTTTATAAAGTGGGAAGTCCAAAGAACAGAGCAGCAAGGGCTCGTAGGAGGGGCATATGAGACCTAAGGCAGGGCCAGGATGAATGGGATGGGAATGAGAGACTGAGAAAAGATAGCAAAAGAAATAGGGTTTTCTTCCTTTGTTCTCCATGGGTGACGGATGGCTCAGAACAACAGGGAATAGCACATTGGGAAACATAGTGAAAGGACGTGCTAATCATAGGAGAAGAATCCCAAAGTTCCAATTAAAATTGCCTCCCTACAGCCATTGATAAAAATATTTATAGCAGCACTCTTTGTGGCAGTAAAGAATTGGAAACTTGATGCCCATCAAATGGGGAATGACTAAACAAATTGAGGCATATAGATGCAATGGAATATCACTGTGCTTGTTAGAGTGACAAATATGAGAATACAGAGAAGATTGAAAAGATTTACTTGACCTGATGCAGAGTAAAGTATGCAGAGCCAAGAAAACAATAAACATAATGACTACAACAATGGAAATGGAAAGAAAAACCACAGAACAATAAAGAGTCAATATTGCAAAATTATAAAGAACAAGATGGCCTCAAAGAAAAGAAATGGGAAGATACCTCCATTCCTCTGCAGAGGTGGAAGGTCCACAGCTGTAGTACATGGCATACATTTTCATATTTTTTCAATGTTTTGCTCATTTTTCTCTTCTTCCTCTTTATTTTGCTTTCTTTTAAAAATATTTTATATGGTATGGCTTTCTGGGAGAGCAAAGAGTGGGATACTAGGAAAAATAATGATGTAAAAATATATCCATAAAGATTTATTTTTTTAAAAATGGGCCTTCTTAGGTAGTCCCAGAGCCAAGGTGACATTGAATACAGCTTCTGGTGGGGAGAAGAAAGGGGCAGCAGAATTTTTCCTAGATGACCTGACCTCCCTAGGTGGTTGCAAAGCTCTGCTGATCTGTGGAGTATGATACAGTAGGTACAAATCCCATCTGATTTTTCAGAATAGTCAAGAATGATAGCCCTTTTGTTAACCAGATGGTGAGAGAGAAATTGGGATCATAGTGCAGACCTGTTCACATTTGGGGCTGCTTACTTCAAGGACCTTATTCCAAGACTTCCCAATATTAACAGAAGAAAGGATCTGGTCAAGCCCAGAGTACTCACAAAGGCCCCTATAAATATAGGAACCTAACTTGCAATAATCTAATACTCAACCTTGGCCCGAGGGATTAATCATATTTTTCATTATATATGAACAAATACACAATAAATACACAAGAGAAATACACGAGAAAATTTCTGCTTCTCTTTTGATAAGCACCTGATAACCTCAAAACTAGAACAGTGGGATAGAGAAAAGTATAGAAGAATCCTGGACCAAGGCTTCCACACCCACTGGCAACTCAGACTACGTGCCAACCAATCCAATAACCTCTGAATAATGACTTTCCTCAGTGCCAACAAGAATAGAAACCTAGAGGAAAGCCAGATATGGGAAAAACAATCATAAATTTAGTTCCCTCTTCTCCTACCCCCAAAGGCTACACTTGTAGCCACAAGCTGCTGGCATACATGTATTATACTCCTGTTCTGTCCCAATCGCCCCAGACTCCTGGAAGGAACTTCTTTGACATCTGGGTTCTTGTCTTCAGTGACTTAGTGGCATTTTAGAACCACGGCAAGGGGTCTGCCAGTAGGGATCCTGATAGAGGTATGGCCCAGATCTAACTCTGCATTGACGGGGTGATCACCAGCAATTTTAGTACCTGGAGCGAGCAATCTTTCAAAGACAAATTCAGTTGAGAAGTAGGAAGACCACGGGGAGAGAACTCAAGCCATAGGCAATCCTAGCATATTTCATTATGGTATATACCTTAGAAATTTTTTTTAAGGACAACATTTATAGAATACTCAATCAAAAAGAATATTTTTATTCATCAAACAAAATTAAGAAAGCAAAACTTAACTAAACTTACTTTAATTAACTAAACTTTACTTAAAAATACAAACATTACAAAGAGTTTCTTTTCATTA
The DNA here is from genome assembly GCF_900497805.2 of Vombatus ursinus. Classification (NCBI taxonomy): domain Eukaryota; kingdom Metazoa; phylum Chordata; class Mammalia; order Diprotodontia; family Vombatidae; genus Vombatus; species Vombatus ursinus. The sequence goes on from NW_020947122.1 coordinate 3,441,878, forward strand.
AACCTTTCCCCTTCTCCTTCCCCTCAAATAGAGAACAACCTTTTTACCTTATCTTCTTGGCTGAAAAAAGCATCTTTCCAACTGGACCATGCTCCCCTAGTCCCATACTTTGCCATGAAAGGCTGGCTGGCCGTGGAGTTTAAGAACTGGTAACCAGAGCTACCCTTCTAAAATTTCAATTTTTTTTTTGCTTTCCTTGTCCATACCAATCAGAGCCCTAGGCCCATGTACTATAGGCTGAGCGAGGGAAAACTAAGCGGCCAAAACATTCAAAAGGGAAAGCAAATGTCTAGCAGACTTTTTCTCTGACCTGGCTGCAGCCTGCTTAAGTCTCCAGATAGGAGCAGGGAGCTCCTGGCCACAAGAAGGAGGAGAGCCTGACCTGGCTAGATAGTGGGCTTGGCCAAGCAGAGGTACCAACAGTCCAGCTGAGACAACACTGTGAAATCTGTGAGAAGGTCATCAAGCGGCGGCCTTACTGCAGGAAGATCAAGTTGCTAGACACACGTCTTCCTTCATCCCACACCAGAACTTCTGAGAAACAAAGGAAGAGTTGTTTTGTCAATTAGTTGTGTCTGACTCTTCCTGATTGAATTTGGGGTTTTCTTGGCAAAGATCCTGGAGTGGTTTGCCATTTCCTTCTCTAGTTCATTTTACGGAGGAGGAAACTGAGGCAAACAGGGTTAAGTGATTTGCCCAGGGTCACACAGCTAGTAAGTGTCTGAGGCTGGGTTTGAACTCAGGAAGATAAGTCTTCCTGACTCCAGGGCTGGCACTCTATCCAGTGTGCCCCCAGCTGCCCCAAGAGGAGGGAGAGGGAGTGAAAAATGGGGGGAGGAAGCAGGAATAGCTGTGGGCAGCTGCTACAACAACCAAAGGACCCAGGGACTGGTGGAATTCTATACAGTCATATTAGATTATCTCCCCCTGTCCCTCAAACTTACCTCTCTTTTCTGACTTTCCCTATTACTGTCCAGGGTACCACCATCCTTTCAGTAACTCATATTCACAACCTTGATGTGACCCTAGACTCCTTGTTTAGCCCCCTAAATCAAAAGTTTCCAAATCCTTTACTTTCTTTATCCAGAGCATCTTTCAGATCAATCTACTTCTTTCTATTTACATAGCTAACACCCCAGTTCACACCCTCATCCTTCACCAGGACTACTGTAATAGCCTCTTAATTAGACTCTCTGCCTCAAGTCTCTACCCACACTAAGTCAACCACCTTGTGCACAGCTATCAAGATCATTCTCCTAAAGTGCAGTTTTTTCCTTGTCATCTCCTCCCCCCTACTGAATAAATTCCACTGGCTCCCTGTTACTTGAAGGAGTGAATATAAATTCTTCTGTTTGGCATTGAAAGCCCTTCACAATGTGACCTGTGTCATCCTTTCCAGCCTCATTATACAAATCTCCCCTTGGTACACTATAAGATCCAAGTAAATTAGTCTTCTGATATATTCTGATAATTCTTAATGTTCATAAAAACACGCACACACAATTCTGCCTTGGTAGCTTAAGAGTGTCTTGGATGCGTATCTTTGGGTTCCTGGCAGCCCCACATCAGTGAGAGGGCTACTCACATACCCTATATAAACACCTATGCCTCAGACCTCAGGACACTGTGGCAGAAAGAGACCCCAAAACACCAGAAAGACTCTAACTGGGATAGGAGTAAGGTAAGGAAGGGCCAGTGAGGTTGATCGCAGATGTGGCTGAAGTGATGGGGGCAGAAGGGGAGAAAGTAGTCATTTGGTAGTTTTCTATTTTAATAAATTCTTCTTGCTACCTAGATACAAAGCCTAGGGTTTTTGTTGTTGTTGTTATTTTTATACTTGCTAAAGTACAAGAGTTGTTAATGTCCCCTGAGACAAAGCCCCAGTTACCCCACCCTGGATAGAGCTCTGCTGCTTAATTTAAATGGGTAATTTTTTTTTACATTGGAAATGGACTGCAGTAGCTTCACTTTTTACTTTTAAACAAACCTACAAGAAAATCTCACACCACTGGTAACAAAGTCTCTAATTAGTGCTCTTAACAGTTAAGAACAAACTTGTATTCCCACCTTCCTAATTGTTAAGTAACCCCAATTACAAGACTATTTATTTCGTGTTGATATTTCACAAGTGATAAACCTTGGTCCACAAGAGGAGAGATAGCTGTGGGCATAGTCTATTGAACACACATCCTGCCTGAATGTCGTTTACTCAAATGGGAATGAAATATAAGAACTGACATTTATATGATACTTTAAAGTTTGCAAAGCACTTTATATACATTATACAATTTGAGACTCCCAACAATGCCATGAGGTACACACTGCAGGTATTATTATGCCCATTTTCCAGATGAGAAAGCTGAGGCTCAGAGAGGATTGTGGACTGTGGTTTATCAACAGTCACATGGTTAGTAAACATCAGAGGTAGGATTCTGGAAATGTTATCAGGAATAACCCACCACATATAAAATTGATTCCAATACTATGGCAGAGTAAGGCAAGTGAAAATTTCAGAAAATAAGGGGGGGGGGAATAATTTATCTATCTAGGTTAAATTTCTTCTTCCACCAGATACAACATACAGGATTTTATGGCTTCCAAAGTGCTTTCCTCACAACCACCCAGTGAAGCAATCAATCAATAATCATTCATTTAAGCACCTACTATGTGTCAGGCACTGTCCTAAGTGCTGGGGATATAAAAAAAAGCAAAAAACAGTCAGTCCCTGACCTCAAGGATCTTATAATCTAATGGGGAAGATAACATGCAAACAAAGCAAGTTATATTCCGGATAAATAGAAAATAACATAAGGAGAAGACACTAGAATTAAGGTATTAGGAAAGACTTTCAATAAAAGATGGGATTTTAGTTGGGACTTAAAGAAAGCCGGGGAGGTTAGTAGGTGAAGTGGAGGAGGGAGAGAATTCCAGGTATGGGGAACTGCTAGAGAAAATGCCCAGAGTTGAAAGATAAAATGTCTTGTTAGTGGAAAAACCAGGAAGTCAGTATCATTGGATTTTAAAAGTACACGTTGTTAATCTGTTATTTGGTATGTCCAAAGACTCCGGCTTCTGGGATAACAACTCACTATTTTACAAAAACTGCTGGTTAAAACTGAAAAACTGAATGGCAGAAACTAGGCATAGACCAACATCTTACATCCTATACCAAGATAAAGTCAAAATGGGTACATGATTTAGATATCAAGACTGATACTATAAGCAAACTAGGAGAGCAAGAAATAGTTTACCTGTCAGATCTATGGAGAAGGGAAGAATTTATGACCAAACAAGAGATAGAGATCATTGTAAATGCAAAATGGGTAATTTTGTTACATTAAATTGAAAAGTTTTTGCACAAACAAAGCCAATACAACCAAGATTAGAAGGGAAGCAGAAAGTTGGGAAACAATTTTTACAAATTTACAAATTTTACAAATTACGAAAAAAATTTTTACAGTCTTTCTGATAAAGGCCTCATTTCTAAAATATATAGAGAATTGAGTCAAATTTGTAAGAATGCACGTCATTCTCCAATTGAGAAATGGTCAAAGATGATATGAATGGGCAGTTTTCAGAGGAAGAAATTAAATCTACCTATAGTCATATGAAAAAAATGCTCTAAATCATTATTGGTTAGAGAAATGCAAATCAAAGTGCCTCTGAGGTACCACATAACACCTATCAGATTGGCTAACATGACAAAACATAAAAATGATAAATGTTGGAGAAGATGTGGGAAAACTGGAATACTAATGCATTGTTGGTGGAGTTGTGAACTGATCCAACAGTTCTGGAGAGAAATTTGGAACTATGCCCAAAGGGCTATAAAATTGTGCATATCCTTTGACCCAGAAATGCAACTTCTATGTTTGTATCCCAAAGAGATCATAAAAACAGGAAAAGGACCCACAAAATTATTTATAGCAGCTCTTTTTGTGGTGGCAAAGAATTGGAAATTGAGATGTCCGTCAACTGGGGAATGGCTGAACAAGTTGTGGTATATGAATGTAATGGAATACCATTGTGTTATAAGAAATGATGAGTAGGTGGACTTCAGAAAATCCTGGAAAGACTTATATGAACTGATGCTAAGTAAAATGAGCAGGACCAGAAGAACATTGTACACAGTAACAGCCACATTGTGCAATGATAGATTTATCTCTTCTTAGTTATGCAAGGATCTAAGACAACTCCAGAAGACTCACAATGGAAAATGCTATCCACATCCAGAGAAAGAACTTTGGAGTTTGAATGAAGATGGAGGCATACTATTTGCTCTTCCTTTCTTTTGTTATTTTGTTTTGTTTTTTCTTTCTCTTGGTTCCTCCCATTAGTTCTAATTCTTCTTTACATCATGACTAATTTGAAAATATGTTTAATACGAATGTATAAGTAGAGCCTATATAAGATTGCATGCCATCTTGGGGAAGGAAAGAGGAGAGAATGGGGGAGAAAATTCAAAACTCAAAATCTTATGGAAGTGAATGCTGAAAATTTAAATTTAATTAATTAATTATTTTTTGAAAAAGTACATGTTGTGGCATAAGATATAAGAAGACCGGAAAGGTAGGAGGGGGATAGGTTATGAAGGGCTTTGAATGCCAACAAGAAAGAGCAAATATTATCCCCATTTTACAGATAAGGAAACTGAGGCTCAGGGATCTGCCCACAATCACATAGCTGAGAAATGCAGGAATCAGGATTCAGACCCAGCTCTTCTAACTCAAGTCCTGTGCTCATCCTCTGCACTTAATGCAATACTTGCCTGGCACAGAGTAGGCCCGTAACAAATGCTTGTCTACTTGACTTACTTGGAAGCCTCTATAGTAAAGCAAACATGACCACACCAAACATATAGTTATGTTGTTCTTCACCTGGACACTATGTCCTTCACTCCCTCACAGGACAAGAGACATTAAAATGAAAAGATGGAAAAGCACAGAGCTCTTTAATCCTCTTTGTGAGCTTTCCTTCTGGAGAGCAAGCATGCAAATTGCTCTGGAGTTTCTCTCTCTCTCTCTCTCTCTCTCTCTCTCTCTCTCTCTCTCTCTCT